>NC_092825.1:24896030-25218941 GCF_039878825.1 Excalfactoria chinensis | reverse complement strand
TGCAAGGAGGAAAAGGTTCAGACCCATAGGGGTGCTTGTGAGGCTGAGCAGGGCGGTCCACAGGCAGAACTGAACTAAGGGCTTCCAGCCATGCCAGCAGCAGAATGGAAGGGGACAGAAATTCCTTTAACAAATGCAGGCCTTGTCAGAGTTCATATCTCAGGAAAGGTGAGGTGTAAGCACCAGAACTGTATCAGAGAACTGGGCATTGTGCGTGTTCACAGCAACCTGCTCTGACTGCTACCCTTGCACCCATAGCTGCCTCGTAGCTATCAGTCCCACTGTTCTTGTTGTCTTCTCCTCCTTAACTCAGTATGTTTTTAAAATACTATTTAAATGGTGAAGCGAGACTCCAGAGGTTAACTTGGATGTTCAGCTTCAGACAGACTTCACAGTAGCAGCCTGAAGCTGCATACCTGCCTGTGCATAGGCTTTCTGCCCTTCCCCATGCTTCATGACTGGTGCCCTCCCTGGCCTGCAAGCCCTGCTGAGGAACCTTGCTTTCTTCTGGGGCTGGAAATTCAGAATCAGGGCACCACCAAACACTCCTGCTATAGTGGGAGGTGGTAGCAGCAGGGAGGCCTTCACCTGGCCCTTTGCTCACAGAAGCAGGACTGTGTTTAGCAGAGCCCAGGCTGGCTGCACAGAACATCTGAGGCTGGCAGACAGCTCTGGCCATGGAAGTTGCTCTTCCTGTATATGGAAGAAAGCCTAACTGAGGGCTTTGAGCTGGGCTGGACCTGCTTTAGATGGCAGAATGATGTTGGGTGAAGTGCTAGCTGCATCCTGCTACCTATCTTCTAAAATCCTGAGTTCTAAAGTATGTTACAGCTGTCCTTTGGCATAGCTTGTTGGTAAAAAGCCAGTAGGCAGAGCTGTAGGACACACGGATTGTTTGGCAGAAACAGCAGCACGGCTGTGCAAATCTGCGATGACACCGAGTCCTACATTCTCCCCATGGGTGCTGAGGTGCTCCCAGCTGCAGCTGTCAGCTTGGTGTTGTACCCCAGCCCGTCACCCTGCCATCGAGTGGGTTTGGGGAGAGCCCAGTGCTGTGATAGAGGAGCTGTAGCTGAGCCAAGAACTCAGACCAAGAATTCCTGCTGCAGAGATGACAAGCAGAGAAACAAATGAAAGGTGAAAGATGGATGAGCTGGAATGAGCTGTGAAGTGACAGCTTTGTGGCTGGTTCCGCCTTATTTCCTTTTTGCGATCCAAAGCTGAGTGCCTCATAAATTCTAAAGGCATCAAAACTGTGACTAACATATCAGAAACCATCCTAGATCTCTGGAAATTTAAGGAACGGTGACTGTAACCAGAAAGGAAGAGACAGCAAATATGGAATGAGTCCCTTTACCGGAGTGCTCTTTGGGGTATTTATTTCAGCTTTGATGTTGGAGGCCGAGCCAGCATACTGACACACTTGTGAGCTCTGGGGATCACCCAGAGACTGTAGTAAATTCTAACATGGACCTACAACTGAAAGCCAATCCACAGTGCGTGACTGGATGTTACAGATGGCTCTTAAAACCCCTGTGATCCTCAGGCAGATGGCTGGCATGGCCCTCATGCTCCACAGCCATAGGCATGTGGTACCCCAGTTTGGCAGAGGGCTGCAGGCCTTTATGGGGGAACTTAAACTGAAAGCAGCTGTGGCAGGCCTGCAGGGGAGCCCACCTAGAGCCATGTGGTGCTGCTGAGAGCCTAAAGCTGGGAGAACAGGGCCAGGAGGGTTGTAGGCCAGGGGGCTCCTCTATCTCCTTAATTCATGGCAGCATCTGCAACAGGTCCTGGCAGAGCTGGTGGCATAACCCCCTGTTAAGGTTATTCAATGAGGAATAGGGGAGAGAGGTTGAAAATGAATTATGGCAACACTAACCCAGCTGCAAATTATTGCCTAGCACCATGCAAAGACCAGAGCCTCTCCACAGAAATGCTGAGTGACAATCATACACTTTTTGGGGCAGTACTTCACCATGCTGCTATACAGCAATCTCCCGCTTTCTATCCTTTTTGTCTTTTTTACCCCCTCAGAACAGCCACAGGGCACCTGTTGTCCAGAAGTGAACTTCAGAAAAGCACTAAAGTCTTGCTATTTAATTATGTGCTTATTTCTTGAACCCTAGATGCATTGTCTCTAAATAGCGCACATTACAACCAACTTTGGCCATGTTGACAGCATTCCCAGGTGGTGCTGGAGCTGCTGTGGGCGAGGGCTGGGCTTTTTTTCAGCCCTTTCCTTCCTGGAAAAGAAGTAACCTTTCTCAAAGGATAAAATGTTTTACTCACTTGCAAGGCAGGGCTTTCAGCTGTATAAAATCATTTGTCAGTTCCCCTCCCCACCCCCAGCCCCCCTAGTCTTATCTTAATGGATCTCTTATGCATTTATAATGTACTCACTACCACGGTACCTAGGGACCGTATGCACAATTCATAAGGCAAACCTTATTTTTTGTTGCAAAAAGTTTCAGCTTCTTTTCTGTCTGTTGCCCATCTCCACCAGGCAGCTCTCCTCAATTTGCAAAGGATGCTCACAGTCCATGTCACAGGCTGACAGATTGCCTTCCAGCATCCTGGCCTTGTTTGTGGGATGGCTTTGTTAGCAGCTATTACCTATTGAACAGCCTGTCATCAGCAGAGCTTGACACATTTCTCTGCCAGCATCAGCACGGGCATCAGGCAGCACTGGCAGCTCCCTTGCTCAGCAGAGTGGTGTCTGAGGTAAGAATCCAAAGTGTTTCAGTGCGCCTCAAGGTGGTGATACTATTGTCACGGAGAAGATAACCAATAGTTAACGAGGATTGAAATTGCTATTTTTCTGTGCCAATGGTTGCATGCATCTGCATGCATGGATTTGGAATAGCTTTCTGCTTGGAGCTGGACAGTGTGCCAGCCCTTCCCAACGCCTGAGGTGTGCACCTGGCTGTGTGAAGAGCTGTGCACCTGGCTATGTGAGGAGCTGTGCTCACGCTGGCCCTGAGCTCCAAAGGTGATCTCTGTAGGACTGGCAGCCTTCTTTTGGATCCAGTTTTCTCACCTGTAGTCTGACACTGTGCCGAGAGCATGTCTATTTCTCTCCATAGTGGTACTGCTCAGCATATTCAAGAGAAAGGGACCTCCACTGAGGGCTGCTCCCTAGCAAGGAATCAGGATCCAAATCAATGTGCCTGATCTTTTTCCACTAAGAAGTGGTTTTGATCATTTTTTTTTGAGGTTTAGATTGGATATCAGGAAAAACTTCTTCACAGAAAGGGTTGTTCAGCACTGGGATAGGCTCATCATGGAGGGGGTTGAGTCACCATCCCTGAATGTGTTTAAAAAGTGCTTGGATGTGGTGCTCAGGGACATGATTTAGCGGAGGGCTGTTCGGGTAGTATGGTTGGGCTGTGGTTGGACTCCATCATCTCCATCATCTTTAAGGTCTTTTCTAACCTGAGCGATTCTATTTCTTATCCTACAAACTAGTGTAACCACATCCTGTCTTTTCCACAAACCTGTTCCATCTTTGCTAATCAACAACTGCATCACTTCAACCACTGAAGGTTTTTTGAGAACCAGACAATTTTCAGACAACTTAATTTGCAAAGTGTTTTGAACTGTAGCACAGTAATGTCCTATGTAAAACCCCTTTAGTAGGTATGCTTAGGTTATACTTCTTTTCCAGCCCAAGTATGTAACAGCACTCAAGGAGAAATGGTTTTGAACATTCATACTGACTCTATACAGCTCTGCTTCTCCTGCACTTCCCCTGCAGTCTCCACTATCCAATTCACCGCCCAGCCCCAGCTTAAGAGAAACATTGAGACTGCTTCAAGAGGAAGGAGCGCAACAACCTCCCAAGCAGCTTTTGAGAGGAATAAATGTGCAGATTTGACCTCTTTGGCATTATACAGTATCACAGTTTCTCTCTGCTTTGTAATCTCAGGCTTCATCTAGCTCAGACAGGAACCTTCATTACCTTTAGAGTCAGATCTTATTGAAAAGGACAAGGCGAAAGGTGTGTTAATAATTTAAGCAAACATTTATCCTTTCCATTAAACCGTTAAACTACAGATAATCCTCAGAGTGTTTTTAGGAATCACTGCTTTATCTTCTAACTAAAAGAACACCTTAAAACAAGCTGTAGGCACACAGATGTAATCCAAGAGGGCACACAGATTTTGGAATGTTCTGGAAGTGATCAAAGAAGCACCAAATGGAAATGAGCATCCAAACCAGCAAAATATATTTAAGCAATGTCACAAATACGCACACACAAACATCTATTTACAGATCTAAAATCGGCATGTCCAGTAAAAATCTTCCCACAGAAAGGTATTTAGAAACAAGAAGTCTAACCCAGTTCCATCGTCCACTGCTGGTGACAGAGATGCTTACAGCTAGCACAGCGTTCAGCGGGATTTAGCAAAGTAATGGGAAAACTTACTGAAATGGATGAGATTATTTCTAGGAAAATCCTGAGCTGAAGGTCAGGACAACAACAACCACGAGGCATAAAAAGCACAATGAGCTGCAAATACTTAACTCTGGTAGTGCAAAAAGATACAGACGATGGCTTCAGCCCCACACTTGTTCAGAGAGAAACACTGTGAAGTTCCAATGTGAACTCCCTTAAAGATTCATGTTTGTGGGACTTAGTGCATTTCTATGTTTCAGCAATGTCGATCCTATACAGGAGGTAAATGAAGTCAACATAAAATTACTGCTGTGATACAAACTTACATCAACCTTTATAACAAAAGTTCTGAATATACGGTACAGACAAGCACCTCAAAAAACCCAACAAAGTTCAGTTTAGACCACAAGCTAAACTTCTCAACCCATACAATAAATTCTTGAGCCTGTCCCCCCCAAATAAAAACAACCTGCATGCAAATGACATCATACGTAACATTCTTTGGAACTGGGTTTAAGTTTCTCTCACTCCACGCAGGGCACGGCAGACAGATGATGCCCACCGCCATGTGGAGCTGCTGGTGTGTCATTGAGATGCAGAGAGCAGCCATGTGCATCAGCAGAGGGCAGCTGCACAGAGTTCTGCCCACACCTGGCCCTTGCCTGGGAACACGGGCTGTGGTGTACAGGTGGTGAATTAATACTGCTGAGTTCCTGAGGCTCATCATCCTGCACCCTGGGTTTTGAATCACAAAATACAGTCTCTTTGTCCAATAAAAGGCCTCACCGTTTTAAATGGTTGTAAACATATCATTTAGATTGAAGTAGCATTTGCACCATGCCTTTGCTGTCAAAAAAAATTCTTATGAGTCAAAAGTAGGAATACCTTGATGTTAAAATTGTTACAAATTCAGAAAACCAGAGTTCTTTGAGAAACAAATCTGAGGATGCATGATCTGTTTTGTGAATAATCTTATACCAGACTGAAGAGCTGACTCCTCATTTACTATACAACAAACTGCTGACAGCCGCCCAGTCTGTCCTATAGAAAATCTAAGTCTGATAAACATCCTGGAAACCATTTAATAAACTGAGGCAAGAGATCAGCACCAAATGTTTTTTGTTCTGTACAAAAATAAGCGTGTCACTGCGCTGCAAAACACATCATTCGCATTAGGCTGCTCAGAGATTCAAAACAGGTCAGAAATCCCAAGCTTTTCCATTCCTCTCCTAGAAAGATACAGGTTAACAGTCATAACGGTGTGACAGTGGTACAAACACAATAAGATGCACCTGTTGCAATTAGCAGAAATGCCGGTGCTCAAAGCTTTTCCAAAACAAAAAGGACAAATGTGTTGATTTTCAGATGCTTACAGGCCAACTATCAATTATTACAGTATTGCTGTAAAGGAACTTTGTTAAAACTTCATCTTAATTAGCGTTCCACTTGGAACAGTTTGTGATGTAATCAGATCAACTTTACTGAAATGATGATAGTTTACAAGCCAAGCAATTGCCTTATGGCAAACTTCTTTTCTCCACACTCAGAGGTAAGGCTGAGAAAGGCTTCTGCAGAAGAGGTAGTGCTGGTCCTTGATGGATGCTGTTCAGCCTAACTGTAAGTATCCAAGTTAGGAGCATGAGTGAGGAGCATATGTACCCAGCGAGGCTCCTGAAGATGACTTACAACAGAAGTGCTCTAAAGTTATTAAACACAAGTAAAGGATTTGTCTGCTTGACCTTTGGCATGTGAAAGTAAAAACAAGACAAAACTATTAGGCACAACCAGTGGAAAATTTGCTTCATCCTAAAACAGATCAAATGAGTCTTTCTCCAGGAACATTTATTCCTCATTGCTATTGAGCAATGGAGCAGTGCAGGTCGCTAGCACAGATTCAGTCTAATTTTCAGGCAGCTTAAATAAGACAATACCTACCCCAGAGTCCCACTTTAGGAACTTAAATGGCATACATGAAGCGAGATGGTGCCATTACTTTCCACTCACCCCTCTGGGTTTGGTGACAGAGTACCAGTGGCTCAAAGGAGTAGGACTGAGCCTTAGTAGGATGCCAAATTTCACATCTCATTCCTTTATCCACTTTCCACTTTTTCAGAGATGGAGAAGCAGAAAAGGGGGGTGGGTGAAGGAGTGTTTTCTTGCTGAACAAGAAAAATCACCACTGGGAAGCTGGTGGGTGCAAATTACTGTGGCTACTTCAGATCTCATCATTTGATAACACTTTATTTTCATGAGTTACTAACAGATATCAGTTAGCAGAATCTCTGCCTGAGAAGGTCAGATGGAACGAGAAAAGCCCTTCAAAACAAAGACTTACAGAAGTCCGAAAAATATGCGTTTCAATTAAAATACGATTGCTGTGCTTTAAATAAATACCAGCTACCACCTGAAAGTTCTAATAAAATACTGATGGAAAAATAAAAAGTTATTCTGGATTGTGCATGTGTGTAACAGCACCAGTTTTACTATCTTAGCAGCTTAGTCCTTTAACTCCTCACTTACTGTACTTATGCAAACGAGGCAAAAAAGCTACGCAGCTTCTCTGAAAAGCATTGGGACAAGCTTTCTGGAGTCCCATCCAACTTAACAGGAAGGATTAAGACCAGCACCTTGTGGCTGGGAAAGCAGAGTCAAGGAATATTCAAGGTTCAGTGCTGGCTTAAGGGAATAATCTTTCTGACAAACTGCTTGCTCATGGCTTTGATAGGTTTTGGGGTGAGCTCACTGGTCTAATCCTGGACTCAACATTTTACAGGATTGAGGCTTTAGGTGCAGATAAATGTGGAAGCAAGGCAGCACTTGTACTTTCACTTATTATCTACAGACTATTTTCTTGGTTAAATTCCTTGGGGTTTGCTTCCTCCCCAGTCTTAGTTTCTTCAGAGCAGAAATACCACTAAGTATGAGCCTGAAAAACACAGGATCACCCTGACCACTGAGGAAAGAACTCTGTGCACTTTCTATTCCATCAAACATCACGTGGTTACCCGATTTCCTGTGGCAAATTTCTTCCACTGATGGCAGCAGAGAATGAGGTGGGAGCTGAAGATGTAAAAAAAGAAAACTAAAGACTCTTGCAACTTATCTACAATGATTTTTTCATTCTTCTCTTTTAATTTTGGCTCAGTGCTATAATATCCTTGAACCCGCCAAATAACTTCAAGGACATATATTTTGATTTCAATATTAGCTTGCTTCCTTTCCTGTATTTGAATCTTACAGTGATATAAATGGCAGATAGGCATGCTCTAACATTCTTATGAGCTGTTGTCTTTCACGCTGGTAATTCCAAACAAAGGCTGCTTCAAATAGCACACATGAACATGCAAACTGTTGCCAAGATGCATGGTCTCGTTAAGTCTCTTACATATGTACATACAGTCCTGTAACAAAACACAAATATTATAGTCCTACCCTCCTCTGTTTAAGACTGCAGTTTCTAACTGTTGCATATACTGTAGCTGCTCAAAGAGCCAAACAAAGTGAGTGCAGCAGATTTATTCATAGAAAACAGTCATATAAAAAAAAAAACTGTGAGGAAGTTCCCAGAGCCCTCACTTCATTTTCTCTTTGGTTCCTAATTAGGATTTGACGAGTTTGAAACCCTGTCCTGTGTCCAACACCGTGGGAAGAAACCAACTCATTTTCAATCTTTTCAAGCACCTAAAACATGCTTTACAGACCCAGAACATATTGAGACCGCAAAACCAGTTTGCCAAATGCACTAATGGATAGGTAACACGTGGGAAATATATCATCCAGTGTTTGGCAACATCACTTCCTGTTGGCAAGTGCAGAGTATAATCACTCCAGCGTTTTGAGACGCCATACACTGCTTTCACTGTACGTCCCTTTTCCGACCAGCTGATGTTACTGTCAGGGTTACAGTTGTACTCAACCCATTGCCTGGTGAAGTCTCCAAGCTGTGGTGGGTCTGCTTCCTCAACATCTACAACTCTGGCCATCTCTGCTCCTTGCACTGCGACATACTGGTCGTTTACTTTTCTTACTTCTTTGACCCAAGGCTGGGAGTTCTCACAGTCTAGAACAATGATGAGTCGAGAACAAAAGGTGCCGTTCTTTTCTCTCCACCAGTCCAGAAGTGTGTCAAGTCGCAAAGCATCACCTCCTGCCACAAGGAAAACACATTTAGTATCAGCATGAAGAAACAGCAAACTCTGCAGGATGTTAACTGCGGATTCTGACACACCTGCAACTCAAGTGTCACAACTTCTCACGTTCCATCTCAGCTTATGCTCCAGCTTTGCTTTGAAAGAGCACATCTTTATTAAATGAAGTTACCTATGATGGGGATTCCTTCCACCTAAGCGTAAGGGCACTGCAGGATCTACGTAGCTTTGAAAACTGAACTACTTACTCAAGTGTTTAAGGGAAACATCTTGCATCTTTATTCACATCTTAAGTGAATAAAACTCCACTGGCTCCACAGTGATTATTAATGTAAGGAACTGATGTCTACATGTTGGAGGTTGGAATACAGATTAACCACAAAAACACTCTGGTTTGAAAGCATCTGCTTTAAAAAAAAATAATTACGATGACTTACAGAAGAAAAGTAGGAAAATATGATTTTAAATAGCAGTATTTCAATTCCAGAGCGATTTTCATTGTGTAGCATAAGTACATTTAGCAAACTTTAAAATCTTGTTAACAGGAATTGAACTGCACAAATGAATCTCAAACACAATAGCTGCATATTTCAGCATTCACATTTCTGTCTGTAAGGGGTGACAAAAGAAGTAATTCAAGTTAATAGCCTGGAGTTCAAGCTTTGAGCACGATACTGCAGTTAAAGTAAAATCAACATTAAAGGGCTACAACTTTCTCTAAAATGAATGCAAACTTGGGAAAAGATAGTACCAAAGAAAACCTTAAGAATTTACAACAGTGATTTAATCTTGGTACACGATCCCCTGATTGCTGTATTTCAGTTTATTTACAATAGAGACTTGTGTAGAAGCCAGTTTCCTTTTGTTTTTCCTAGGTAAGGCCCCTCTGCCAGTTATCAGTAAAAATTTATTTGTTAACATTTGGAAGGCTTATAAATAAACTTTACTTCAATGTAACTATGCAGGGAGTCAGGAGATTTAAAAACAATATAATTGTTACAACTGTCTGAAGAAAACCACCTCATCCTTCATCTGTAAACACACCTTCCCCTTCCAGCCCTACTAACCTCAACCACACAGACTGATGGCCAGCACAAGATTCAGGCACCAAACTGTGTAAGAAATCTATGCATCTGGCCACATCTGGCTCAGGCAGGTTTCACAAGCAGCTGGGCTGACAGTTTTAGCAGTAGAGATGAAGTTTGATTAGCCCAGCTCTTGCCTTGCATTCACTAGGAAGAACATGACCTCCCAGGTTGTCTGACTGCTCATGCCTTATGCATGACTAGTTAACAGGTTTTTTTATACACCACTGTGCTCCATCCCACCTTCCAACTACAGAGAAACATCATTATTGAATTAATAAATTCAGAAAGGCTTCTTTTAAAGATGTCATTAGAAAGCACAGACTACACTGCTACTGCTGTGCAGTATCGCTGCATAAGTCAAGAGAAAGACACTGCTTTTTCTATTAGATGCAAATGATGTATTTCCTTGTTGCCATCTCTTTAATCCTCTCCAGAGGTCAGAGGATGGTACACATGACAGGAGCTAATGACCAAATGTTCCATCTGTCACAAAACACCACTGCCCAGTACAAAGTACGTGCTGTACCACCGTATAACCAAACATCCTTCATCTTTTCAGTTTATACTCCAGGTTACTCACAGAAGCAGTGCTGTCTGGAAGGACTATCAAGTTGCACCCCATAATTTATCTAACTCTCACAATAGGAAACTAATCCCAAAGTGTATTCAAGGCAAGTTCTAACTGTCTGTTCCCTTTCTTTATATGACTACACATTATTTCCAAGTAGAAACTGAAGATGTGCTTGGAAAGGTAACTGAAAAGGAACTGGTTTAGAGGGCTGAAAATCACTGCATTTACATATTGCAGTAAACTTTATTGCAACTGTTACCTTGTCCCTGATCCTGAAAGTAAAGACAGAGTTTGGTACTGGCTACAGCTACCTGAACAGGTGCACAGACAGCCTAGCTCCTCTGCCACGCTCCATGCCGGCCAAATGTAAGTCATGATCTAGATGCTGTTAAATTTCTGCATCAATGTTTGGTCATATACACCCTAGTAAACTAATGGTACCTATGCTGCTGGCTGGAGCACTGGCAGGAGGCAGGCTGTGCAGTTTGCAGGCTCCACACAGTGTGAGGACAGGCTTGGCAATCATATGGGGTGGCAGCTGCTCTCCTGAATACAGCCACCTTATTCTCAGAGAAGTAATTCTGCCATGCTGGCACACACCATGGTACATCACTCAGTGACTATTGCTGTGGCTTTTTTATTTTATTTACTGATACAGATTAAGCCTTTGAGAAAAACATACGCACTGCTCTTCAGCAGGTGTAATAGTTCAGGCATGGAATTGCACCAGCACAGGTGTCTGGCCTCCAGAAGACTGACCTGTACCTGAACAGCTTATCATGCCCGCATGCCAAGCTCAGATCTGTCTACTCTGTTCAAGAGCCCATATCCTGGTAGATTGCTGATGAGCAGCCAGCAGCTCGCAGGCACAGTGCTGTCCATGAAAACTAATTCTGAAACCCGTTTTCTCCCTGGGTCAGAGTTATCACTACAAGATTCACATTTTGCACACAGAATGATCAGAAGGCCAGTTCCACACAGCAAGAGAACAAGGCTGAGCCTACCACCAACATGAAAAATTCACAGGTCTACTAAACAATCATTCTCATACAGCTGATATAGAACAGCACAAAACAAAGAGATCAAAAAAGGGACAAAAGGGAGGAAAATAGTTTGTAATCTTGAGGCTACACTTTACCTACAGTGACTCCCAAACTTTAGAATGACAGCAAACCTTCGTTTTTTTCCACGATACAAGGTTTCCTTAGTGTTTGAAAGGCTGCTTTTCTAGTGCCGTTTTATCAGCTTTTATTAATTTTATATTTCATAAGACACAGAATACATCTTAAGGACACATGCAGTCCTTTGTGACAGACTAGCTGTCACGGTGATACACAGAACACTGTATGATTCACTTGTAAGTATGCTGGCTCCGCCATGGCCAGGAAATGAGAAGAGATTATGTTTGTTCAGTACAGTGAGCAAATATTCATCAAAGTACAGGGGAAATCTATAGTTAGAGCAGGAGGCTGTCTGTTCCACATTAATTTGCTGGAATAAAAAGAAGTGATCTTTAAAGGTTACTCTTCAAATTGTAAGTGGAATAAGAAACTATTTAAACTTGTAAGCATACATTTAGGGTCAACAATTGCAAGGACAGGTAGCTGCAAAAGGATTTTTATCAAATTGACAAAATACTAAAAATGACAGAAGATGATCAGAGGGCTGGAGCACCTCCCCTACAAAGACAGACTCAGGGAGCTGGGCTTGTTCAGCCTGGAGAAACAAAGGATGCAGGGTGACCTCACCGCAGCCTTTCAGTGCCTAAAGGGAGTCTATAAACAGGAGGGGAGTCAACCCTTTACATGGGTAGATAATGGCAGGACAAGGGGAAATGATTTTAAATTGAAGGAGAGAAGATTTAGGTTGGATGTTGAAGGGAAGTTCTTTACTGTGAGTGGCGAAGTGGTGGAACAGGCTGCCCAGAGAGGTTGTGGATTGCAGAATCATAGAATCATTCAGGTTGGAAGAGATCTTAGAGATCATTGAGTCCAACCATGACCTAACGATACTACTCTAACTAACAACCCCCCGCTAAATCATGTCCCTGAGCACCACATCCAAATGGTTTTTAAACACACCCAGGGATGGTGACTCCACCACCTCCCTGGGGAGCCTATTCCAGGGCTTAGTAATGCTTTGTGTAGAGAAGTTTTTCTTATCCAACCTACACTTACCCTGGTGCAACCTGAGGCCATTTTCCCTCATCCTATCACCTGTCATGAGTGAGAAGAGACCAACCCCACTCTTGCTGTAATCACCTTTCAAGTATTGGAAGAGTCCCTGGAGGTGTTCAAGGCCAGGCTGGATGGACCCTAGGAGCCTGGTCTAGTATTAATGTGGAGGTTGGTGTCCCTGAATGTAGTGGGGGATGTTGGACATTCATGATCCTGATGGCCCCCTCCAACTGAGGCCATTCTGTGTAATTCATTGTGTGCGCAATTCCTTCCTGCTAGGAGCTCATATGAACTTATACTTCAAAGATGTGGTTCTTTGCTATTCTGGACTATAAAATAATGTGACTTCAAAGTTTTGCAACATATTATGAATTTTTTAAAGCAAGAATTCAATGATATATCAATGCCAAAATTATCAACAGAAATGCACAGAAGTTACCTGCCAGTGCCCATTCACCAGAGCCATGTGAGTGACCACTGTAATATAATATATATGTATCATGTCTGGGTCCATCTGCGGTCCGAAGTTCAAGAAAAGACTTGATCTTGGAGTGAAGGGTATCAAAGGACAGTCCACTTGTAGAGTAGTCACAACCATATGTCTCAATCATGTGATATGCAAAAAATCGTTGGATGGCATTAAGCATGCCTGTAGACCTCAGGTTTAACTCTTGCACATGATCAGGTGGAAGAAGAGTTGGCTGGCCATCGGGACTAAAGAGAAGAAAACACCAGTTCTGATCAATAATGACCTCAGGTTTAGCAGACTTTTAGCAATTGGCAATTTCTTTTCTTCCTGTGGCATATTTTCTCTGCAATGAAGTTCAACTATTGTAAATCCAAGTGAACTTGAAAAACAGTTTTCAAACAATACCAAACCCTGTGTTTCAGTGAGGAGCCATTATCTTCCCCTCCCTTTTCAAAGTGTGAGCCTTTACTCAGCCCCATGCAGCTGACCAGCAGGGAGAAAGATAGTGTCTCTGGACTTAGATTTGCTCTTGCCCACACTCTGAACTTGCTGGGTAAAGACAAGCAGTGATGTGAACACATCAGGCTCCAGCTATTTCATCAAGTCCCACTGAGAGAGCACTGCCTTCAGAGAGGTACTTCTTCACAGACAGCTGGGTGCAGGAAAAATGAGTGCTAGTTTGCACAAAAAATATCAAGCAAACTAGTTTTCAGCAACAGACTAGAAGAAATGCACATCACAGTTTACTCTGGTATTTTGAATTCATGTATCTCTGTTCTAAAATAGTCCTTATGCAATATGGTACTCCCTTATGCAGATATAATAACCCACTTGCGTATGCTGGTTGAATGCTCATCTTTCAGCCTAAGAAGTAAATTTCAGAGAACGGTGTTCACAGCTTAGAAAATGAAAGTTCTAAGAAAATGATGAACTGTACCTGGAACAAGCCAAGTATATTCAAACGTGTGGGTACATGTACCTGAATAGGTAATGAAACGGCCTCAGGATTCCAAACTGCAAGCTATTCATTAATTGTAACAGCAAGATATTTGGTCCTTCAAGATGCCCAGTGGCGTTAGTTACTCGCTCTTTTTGAAGGAATACAAAAGTCCCTGAGTAAGAGCACTGGACTGCCTCTATTTGCTAACATTTCACTTACACCACTGTGAAGTTGAAGCACACAGTAACTATACCTGCAGAAGTTGGTGGGAATCACAACAGCATACCCGACACACGTTCCCCCCAGGCAGTTTCCCAACTCGTGGAACAGCCCATGAGCCATGGACTCCAGAGGCAGAACAATGAGAAATGCACTCATGAAGATCCCATTGCTTGGCTAGAAAGAAAATAGACAGATTTAGGTATTGCATGAAATGTTCTTCCTATACACAGTTTTAATGTATTTTCATAGTATCATATCATAGTATCGTGCGAGTTGGAAGGGACCTTAGAGATCATCGAGTCCAGCTCCCGGGTTTCGAGCCTCCTGTGTAGCGAAGCGGCACTTCTACCCCTGCGCCACAGGGGGGATTCGAACCCGGGCCCTCCGGTGCCGCAAGCAGCAGCTTATACCACTGCGCCACTGGGGGCACACATGTATTTGATCGAACATAACATGGAATAAGAGTTATTCTATGCAATGAATACTTAAATCTTTACACGTACATTAAAACAGTGAGTACTCTAAAGACAAAGGAGAGGTCAATTTGGAGGTTTGGGAAGAAGGCCGGCGGTAAGCAGGGATCACTCTTCTGAAAGAAATGCAGTTGAAATCACTGACAGCATAGGATTTAGGTTTGAAAGCCCTGATCATAGCTTAAGCTTTACCCATTTAAGTAGTGATATCAAATGCCACAAAATTAATGTGTATAAAAGAAATACTTCTGTAAATATCAGCAGGATTGGGACTTGATCAGTAAAATACTGCACACAATATTATACACCTAGCATGAGACGACAATGTACTATAATGCAGCACTGAAAATATCTGTTCCACTATTCTTACTTTTTAATGCTAAATAAATATTTACATATATGAACAAGGGATTTTATATATATCTCCTCAGCAGGGTACAATTTAATGTGTTGCACAAAGACACATCAAGAACATTACTGCAATTATTACATACTGTATTATTGTCTTTTTAAGACAATTCTTTATGTGTCTTGATACATAGGTATCACAAGAAAATCTACTACAGGACTTTGTAGGGTTCACACAGCTGATATTCTACATGAAATTTTCCTGTTTTGTAGCTAAGAAGCAGTTTTGGAAAGGATTCCTTCAGTAACAGTGAAAAGCAGATCACTTCAATGAAATAGGTAGGGTTCCAAAACTCAGCTGCAGCCACTATCAGAACAGTAAAAACAGTCTGCTGAAATGTCAGGTATCAGCGAGAGGCAGATCAGACTCAGGTTTCCCTTATTTATTTAAATATGATGTGACTGGCTTTAATAAGGCATAAAATGCTTTAGGAAAGGTAGAACGATATAACACATAACCAATCAAGGACATTAACGCTCACGTTAATATTATCAAGTACTCATGTTCATTTTGCAGCAAAGGATATAAATTCATGCCAACAGCCTCTTGTCTACAGACTCCCATCACATTTATTTTATGTGTGCTCTCTGCATAAATGTACAGCATTAATATTTGCTTTAAACCTGGGTTTTGCTTTCCTGTTTAACGCTCTCAGTGATTTGCTGCAGACTGGTAGTTCAGCTTAACACGCAGAAAAAAAAACAATTCACAATTTGGAATGTAAATCATACTGAAAAAATGAAACTTAAACCAACTCCATTCTCACTGGTGCACAACGCTAATGCAACAATATTCAGTTTTTAAGAACACTGCATAACTTCCAAAGAAAAGCTTTACTCATCTCCTGTGCTTCCAGCCCTAAGATACTGTGGTTTCTGAATGTCCCAGTTTTAAATAGTGGTCCATTGTACTTCTGATAGGATTTCACCCGAGTCCTGGAAATGGTGACAGCAATACATCTACCACAAATAAACACCAGAATCTGATATGACCTGATAACTAACTGATAACATTATTAACTGAAAGTTGATAGCACTGCTCTCAAATAACCGATAACTGTCAACTGATAGCATCGTTCTCAAATTCCATCACCTGAAACCACTATAAAATTATATCCAGATCTGACTAAGCTTTACAGAATTCCTTACCGATGAGAAGTTTATTTACCTAGTTTCTAGTGCTGAAGAACCATGACACTGAGCAGACATTCTATCATGCCATCAGTAACGAAGGAGAGCTTCCCTTTACCTGCAGCACTGCACACCTCATCAGAAAAGTGCGTAATATGCTGTGATTGGCTAACATTGAGCAAGAAAATCAGTTCAAGTATAGAGACTGTGAAAGATGATAATTCTCTTGATAATAAAGCAATCAGATTCCACGTGGTGTAATCTGATCTTATATTTGGTGCTAATAATTTGAATCCATAAGGAGTAATGCCTGCCTACTAAATACACGTACGTTATAGGAGATTCATAATCACTTTTATGTGTGCCATTTTCTCAGCCATCTCAGGAGATATCTTCCATCATTCCAGAAACATTCCTTACCAATTATACCTATTGCTCAGCTGGTCAGGATCACTGGGTAAGTTAAGAGGCGGGAAATACAGCAAGTACAATGAAACACCCATGAAGCAACTCTCAAATTCTGTGTCAGATCATAAGGAGTTTCAGAGTAATTTCCCCAAACCACAATATAACAATTATAGCATAACCCCAACTTGTATTGTTGAAAATAAGGAGAAAAATAACCCTGTAAATAATTTTCATGCCAAGTGTGTCAGCAGAAAGAGCTCAGCTTCCTAAATCAACTCAGTGAAAAGGACTTATTGACAACTTAGAAAATCTGCTCATCTGGAAAAGTTTCCCATTTATGATCAGTTAGAGGTTTTTCTAAACCTTGAAAAGCCTGAATGCACAGACCATGAAGTGGTCAAGTTTTAGAACTATGACAAATCCAGCTTTTCTATCACATATAAACATGATGTATATGAGTTTTGGATCTTGTAATAACAAACTGTGTCTATGTTACATTAGTGTTTTAATCTAAATGACCAAGTTACAAATAAAAAAAATACACCGAACCATAAAAATAATAGATATAAGAATCACTGAATGGCCTTGGTTGAAAAGGAGGTTGTGGATGCCCCATCCCTGGAAGCATTCAAGGCCAGGCTGGATGTGGCTCTGGGCAGCCTGGTCTGGTGGTTGGCGACCCTGAACATTACAGGGTGTTGAAACCATGTGATCATCCAGGGACGGGGCATCCACAACCTCCTTGAGCAACCTGTTCCAGTGCATCACCACCCTGAGTGAAAAACTTCCTCCTAATATCTAACATAAACCTCCCCTGCCTTAGTTTAAAACCATTCCCCCTTGTTCTATCACTATCCACCCTGGTAAACAGCCATTTCCCCTCATGTTCATATGCTCCCTTCAAGTACTGGAAGGCCGCAATGAGGTCTTCCCAGAGCCTTCTCTTCTCCAAGCTAAACAAGCCCAATTTCCTCAACCTTTCCCCACAGGAGAGGTGCTCCAGCCCTCTGACCACCTTTGTGGCCCTCCTCTGGACCCTCTCCAAGAGCTCCATGTCCTTCCTGTACTGGGTGCCCCAGGCCTGGACACAGTACTCCATGTGGGGCCTCACAAGAGCTGAGTAGAGAGGAAAAATCACCTCCCTCTCCATGCTGGCCACCCCTTTTTTAATGCAGCCCAGAACACAGTTGGCCTTCCGGGCTGCAAGCGCACACTGCTGGCTCATGTCCAGCTTCTTGTCTATGAGAAGAATATCATGAAGAATATCATTACATCATTAATTTAAATAATTCTTATTTCAGAAGTTTACTCCGAAAATGCTATCATATTCTGAACACTCCCTGTATTTCCCCAGGCCCCTAAAACATACACATCAGTAAGCCTACAGAGCGTTCTGCAATAACAGAACTTGAGATCATCACAAAAATTTACAGTTTTCATTAAATTTCCAACTGAGTCAGATTAAAAAATAATTAAATTTACAATCAATTGCTGAAAGTACTCCTATTAATATGAAGAGACTAGCAGGAAAATTCACAAGTACTTACTGGATAAGGGTCTTGTTACATACAGAAGGTAATCACCTCTAAGATCCATCTCACACTATATCTTACTTTTAGTTTGCACTAAACATTAAAGAAGAATAGGAAACATGCTCTACTATATTATGAGTTGACACAGCTCCACCTGAGGTTTCAACTCATCTTCACTTAGCAGCCATCTTACACTATCAAGCAGTAAAGCATATTTATTGTTAGGATATACATTTTATGTGTATAGACATCCATCTAATGTAAAGATGCTGGCACTTGCTGTCAGCCCTTTATCATAGTTTGATTTACAAGAATGATTAACAGTGTTGGAGAAACTCTGCAGTAAGATGGAATATTTTAATTCAGCACTGAAAAAAACCAAAACAAACAAACAAAAAAACACAACAGCATTTTAAAATATCCAAACAAGAACAACACAGCAAAAAATAATACCTAATTAAGTAATTATTGTTATATAAGTCTTAAGGTGGGTCCCTGTGTTAAGATAGCAGCTCAGATGCCAAGAGGAGACTTACTAAATCCAAAGGTTTTGATGACTGCCCTTAAAGGAGCAGATGGCTGTGTGCTCACAGGTGGGGCCAGAAAGGGATTTTGCTCTTTCAGCAGTTCAGCCTGCTTTCACTCTGCTGCTGACTGCTCAAGCAATCTCAGCCCAAAGCAGCTCTCTGTACTGCAAGTGCCGACTGCCCCCAGACAGTGCAAAAAGCAAGCAGAGGACAGGGACCATCTCTGCAGTACCACTGAAAACATAAGAAGCTTTTTTATCTCTTGCCTTTTGGTGGTTTTGTTTGGTTTTTGCTTCTATGTTCTTCTCTAGAATATTTAGGAAATATATAGTGCATTCTCCTTTCAAATAATGCAGAAAAGTGTTTAAAAAATACTTCTTGCCTTTGGCTACTAAAATAACAGACAATGAAAGATGAGTGAGATTTGCCAGGAGCACAATCCTTTGCCTTCATTTAGCTTTTAAAGCAATTTTATGGTTAAATGTAACTTTGTTAAAACACCAGAAATTATAGGTACCTTCTATCCAAAGTATCCTATTTTATATTTGTGGGTAGGACGACTCCATTCCCAAGGAGAAAACCACTGTCGAAACAATTCCAATAAAGCATTTCACAACTGAGCATTAGTGACATATGACTGATGAAAACAACAATGAGGAGGAAGAAAAAAATAAAGAAGCATTAAATTAAATCGGAAGCCAGTTACAAAGACTCATCGAAAAGCCCTTCTGATTAAATAGAAATTCATAAGCAGATGTCAGCTCAGATTATCACAGAGCTGCCAAATGGTGAGGCTGGCAGGGACCTCTAGAGGTTATCTGCTCCAGCACCCTGCTTGGGCAGGGACACCCAGAGCGGGCAACCTGGGATTACCTGTACCAGAGAGACACAACTGAGGAGGCTTACAAAGATGGATTTGTTTATTTGTAAGGAAAAACCCTGCCCTGCATTTCAGTATCCAAGCTGAATAGTAGCTCTCTGTTTTTACCTATCCTTTTGTGCACATTCTTGTGCATTTACAGGGAAATAAACAAGTAATGCTGCTGAGCTCCTCTCCAGTTGTTCTGCAGACACAAAGCCAGATACACTCCAGGAGAAAAAGAATAACTTGATAACTCAACTGTGAAGAATAGCTTATTCCAAATGAAAACGTGAGGTACTCTATAGGAAAGAAAGAAAACTTAAAGACAGCATTTGTGAAGTTCAACTACCAGAAGTAACAGCTTTATAACAAACTATTTAATGAAAGAATAGTCTCTGGAGAACAATAAATACTCCATTGCTTCTGACTAACAAAACAGCACTGGGAAAACACAAAAGATGGTTTCAGAAAACAGTCTGTGCATGTGCTGGCAGACAGACTTGATGCGTTGCGTCCCATCCCTGATCTCTGCTCTAATCATAGGAAAGCCCATCTCTCAGCCAACGTGTGTTTGTAACAACACAACCAGAAACAGCTGTCAATTTAAAAGCATATCAACTGGAATTCTGATTTATTTTTTTTAATACAAAAACTTGAAATCTGCAATTAATCAGACTGACAGTAAAGCTTTAACATAAATCCGACTCTAGTTTAGAATCTAGTCACAGAGTCTAGAATCTTGTCACAGAGTTAACAAACCAGTGCTACCCTCCAGCATTTCACCAAACTTCTGCAGAGCAGGAACATAAACTCGGGTTTGAATTTCAGCCGGAGATGCATTCAGCACAACAGGAAGAACGGAACCAATCACTCCTTACGATACTAGGCTCAGGGCTGAGCCTAATTCAGCTACCAAAAGCACCCAGGCTCATCTGAACTCTATCCTCATCCATCCTTCTCAGACAAAACAGATACAGTGATGAGCAGCAAGAGCTCTGCTGCTGCTCCAGGGTGCCTTCCATGAATGAGGGCACCTCGGCTGTGGGCAGGCATCGCGTTGTACCCACTGGGTTGGGACCAGGGGTGCGGGTAGCCAAGGAGGGCTTGAGCACACATGGCACAGGTAAAGA
This sequence comes from Excalfactoria chinensis, assembly GCF_039878825.1. Lineage (NCBI taxonomy): Eukaryota > Metazoa > Chordata > Aves > Galliformes > Phasianidae > Excalfactoria > Excalfactoria chinensis. The sequence goes on along the minus strand of NC_092825.1, from coordinate 25,198,459 downwards.
CTGGTAACAAATATGTTTGAGAAGGGATTAGCGATGAGCAAGTGGGATTTGGGATCTAGCTGATAAGATGGTGAAACAGTGGGGAAAGAGGGAATAATGGGGTTGCAAAAAGCTGAGTAATGAGTTTGTAATAAACAGTGAGACAAATATGTAAGGCACATCAGTGAGGGATAAAAGATGAGCAGAGAAAGAGAGCAGGAATGGTGTGGCTACTGGAGAAAACATGGAGCAGTGCAAACCGAGCTTTCAAAACCCTTCTGCAAGATGGTCACACAGCACAAAGAATATAAAAACACTCTCCCCCAAACAAGAAAGTACTCACACAAACAATAAACTAACTTTTCTTTTACAAACAAATGGAGTGCACATTACTGCTAATTCAAGTACAAGAACTCACATATGTAATGGATATTATTATTTTACTAACCCATCAAATCCACTAAAAACAAGAATAGTGTACTTAAAGTTCTTCATTCCATTACTTTATGTGTCTCTGACAGAGTTCATTTTTCTCTTGGTAGTACTAAATACAGGTCTACCAGCAACAACAATTCTCTTCAGCCAGTAATTCAGCAAAACTGTACTCTTACCTTGGCATAAAGCACTTAAACATTTGATTTTTAGTTTCTGAGAAAAAAGACTCCTCCAAACCTTCCCAAGAATTTTGCTTGCAAATTCCAAGACCATCATGTGCAATTTTTTCATCATTTTATTAGCATCTGAAAGAAGCAATGTCTGAGTCATTTGCATGTCTTCTGCTGGATTCTGTTCCAACCAAGAGCCTAATTACAGACAGGCACATGAGTAATTGCTGAAATGAGTAAGTGCTATTGGAGTTAAAGAGGCTATTGATCTGACTAAAATTATTTACAGAAACATAAAGGCAGTGAAGAACACTTACTGCAGATTTTTGCAAGAAAAATTTCCGTGGGTTTCTACTGACAAGTCAAGGTGTCCTTCCTTTCCAGCAAAAGCAGGGATTATTCTCAGAAGCAGACCATGTCATTAAGTCCCACTGAAAACCTGCTACTCAATTTCTGAATGCAATCACCTTTAACAAATTACTTTTACATTTCTTGTGCTTCCTGAGCAAATCCTCTGACTTCACGTATACTCTTCACATTTCAAGTCTGATCTGTTGGAGACAGAATCTGCTTAGTTCTTCCTAAGCACATCCCAAGCCCCAGAAACAGAGACAGCCCAAGGCTTATTGCAAGGGCTGAACTCCCCTTAAAGAAAGGTCCTTGGCTAACACAACTTCCATCCTACTTGAGTCAGAAGCAAATAACATAACATGAAAATGTAAGGGTGGCTGTATTAGGCGACACTGAAGGTCTATCTAGGATAATGTTGTCTGCACAGAGTCCAACCGGATGCCTAGGTAAGACTGTAAGGACAAGCCTTCATGTCTTCTGAGTACTCCAGCTACTGGTGGCTTATGTGCTCCTAAAGCCAGATACAGTTTCTTAGGAGAACAGAAGCCTCAGAGAATGTGCCCCCATCAACTCATCCAGTTTCCCCATGAGCCCCAGTGACCACTTAGTGCACACTGTGATACAGTCCAAGCTAACCTGACAGTAGAGGGAACTATTTCTACCTGTCTGCCTCAAATTTGTCTCATGCCAACTTGACTCTCATCAGCTTTTGCACTGGAACTTCCTTTCTGATATGCACAGTATTTTATTTTTTTGTATTCCCACTTAGCTCATTTCCATACTGATGCAATCTCATTTAGCCATTTCTGTTTGAAGTCTCTAATGAATTTCATCAATCTTCTGCAAACCTTCTCCTGTTTCCTTATCTACTGAATGACAAGTAAGAATTATGCAATTACTGAAAATACAGAAGCTATGGATTTATACAGTACATAAGAATACCTCTAGTTCTTTCCCAACAATGTCCAGTATTTAATTTGCTTTTTTGAACACTAATAAACATTAAGCTGACGGGAAGGCATCTACCAGTCCTAAAAATCTTTTTCTATTACATTTCTATTACATACTAACATCAGCAGTTGTTTTTTTTGTTTGTTTGTTTTGTTTTTGGAGCAAGAGTTTCTGAAAACTAGAACACAAACAATATATAAAGCCCAATTTATACTGGTTAATTGTATCCTGATACATCATTGCTTTCTTACACCTAATTATTTTGAAAGCTGACATTACCCAGGAAGATACAGAAGAGGCACAGTTTCTTGCAGTTCCTGTAACTACCAAGGTATCCATTTATTAAGCCATGCTCTGGCCAGGCCTGATAAAACACAGCCTTTTCTGAGAGCAGAAGAAATAGGCAGAGTGATCTATCTGTGAGGCAAACATCACCCCTCTAAAACAGAAATGCTTTTAGCTTAAGACAGCTGCATCCATAATCTTAAACTAATTCATTACTATAAATACACAGTGCAAGAAACACAAATATACTAAAATAAATGTCAACAGATTATCTCAGAAAATAATTAGTATTATAATAAAAATGTATTTCCGGATGAGTATGTGGTCCAATGCCTTCCATTTCTGTCACTACGATTACTCCTCTTCCCACTCAGTAGGTAAATATACAACCCATCAGACAGAGGCGATGAGTGACAGCTTATCTTATTTACACACAGGATGCAAGAAACTGAGCTTAGCCCAAAATACTAAGGTTTTAGCTGAATCGTCAGCTTGCCTCTTGTGAAATGTCCTGGACAAAGCATTTCCAAGCACAACAGCACTTTCCCAGAGAGGCCTGAAAATTATCAAACATGTAACAGCTGCAGTTATTATGGGGTGCACAACAGGGGTGGGGAAAAAAAAGAATGACAAGGAATTATCAGCACAAAGAGGAAAAAAGTAACAGGATGAGTTTGAATCCAATCCTCCCTGCATAACATCCCCTTTCTCTAGCACATCACCTTCATCACACCACTTGGTGTGGTGTCATCCATAAACTTGCTGAGGGTGCACCGAATCCCACTGTCCGCATCACTGACAAAGATGTTAAATAGCGCTGGTCCTAATACAGGCCCCTGAGGGACACCACTTCTGACAGGTCTCCACAAAGCTGTCAACATCAGATCTTGGAGCTCAACCATCCAACCAATTCCTTATCTACCAAGTGATTTATCCATCACATCCACATCTCCCCAATTTACAGACAAGAACGTTGTGTAGTACAGTGTCAAATGCTTCATCCAGGTGGATGATGTGAGAAATATATTCCGGACAATTTTCTTCTCTACTATTTTCTGGGGTTCTTTTGTCCTTTCTGCAGGTTCGGGCACTGTAGCTATGCATGCTAATACTTCTCAAAGAAAAAGCAAAACTTCCTACCCTCTGTGGCAAGTTTGTCTACTAACCTCTGATGCTCCTAACAAAGGATAAAAACAAATGCCTAAAACCTTACCCTCCTCTCCCACCACAGCTCCTACACAACACCCGTTAATTGCCATTTCCAACAAGTTCTGTAATGCCTTTAATCCATGAGGCCATTTAAAACAGATGCCAAACTCCCTTTTCACCCCGCTGCCCCACTGATAACATGCAATGTACTTTAGTTTGGGTAATGAAAAAGCACTTTGAGAGGAATGTATGTTTTCTGATAAAGAAATCACATAGGTCCTAAGTGGGGAAAAAAGAACACAACACGTCTTAAGGTAACAACACTGTGATTTTAAGAACTGGTCTTTCTGAGGACATTTCCTGTGATACGTACAGATTTGAATGTAAGCCACTGACATCACTCATACCAACCATTTGCTGGTTTGTCATCCTCACTTCTCATTAATGATTAAATACAAAGCAAAACCATTGAAAACTGCATTCGAAAAAACAAAGGTAGACCTTGATTCTATTAAAACAGTCCATAAAATAAAGTCCTCAATAGGGTGTGCGTTAGTAGGATCTGATGCAGTGATTTAGTTTTTAAACACATTGTATGGTGTGAGTAATCTGGAGGCAAAATAATTTTGTAAGCAGGTAGATACTTCTTTTACCCTGGAAACACGATCTGAACTTCCCACTCTGGTCATGAAGAATTTCCAGTTGTCTTCATTAGCCACAGTCAAGGCAACACAAAGCATTAAATCAGAAGAGGAAGCTTTTGAAGCCAAAGGTTCCAACACTGAATTACTAAGCTTTGATGACACGATACACCACCAAATGACACAAGAATTTTAAGAAGCCAGCAGTTCTCAGGGACATTCTTGAGAGGGAGATCAAAATAAGGAGATCAAAATAAAGAGATTATTACTTACTTGCCAAGAAACTGCCCCCAAAACAGCAGTTGCGAGAAGGCTGAAAAATACCAGCTGTTTTGAAATCAAACAGAAGTGACGCATTCCTTTAGATGCCATAACTCTGTCAAGGCTGTTGTTTTCTGCACAGTGGGTATAGTACACTTTATGACAGTCATTTAACTTTGTGTGAAATCCCCAAAGAGTTATAAAAAAAATCACATGACAGATCATCCAAAATATTCCAAAGATAGAAAAACCAGGTATCACAAAGTACCAGAGACCCAAATCCCACAGCTTGAAGGCAGCAAGAATGAAAAAGATGAGTTCAATGACTCCAACTGAGATGACAGAAAGCCTTCTGCAGATTTTACCACGGTACAGGTAGGGCTTCCATCGTTCTGTAACCGAAAGTCCACTGAAGTAGACATCGAGGAGGGGATCTGAAATCAGGCAGCTGAAGAAACAGGCCAAGGCAAAAGGGTTGGTGGGAATTTTCAGTGATGGAAAAAAGAGTAAGGATGCGATGGCTCCAAAAATAGCCAAATTTGGAATTGCCAAAAAAGACTTCATACGTAAGTCAATAATCAGCATGGCCAAAGCCATAACCAACAGAATAATACTCATAGATTTTTCTACTAGCATAGTTGTGCTGGCAATTGCAAATCCAACTAGCTCCAAAAATTCAACTGTTGTCAGCAGAGTCGGGCGATGATGGACACATCCACAAATCCTCTCAACCAAAGAACATAATACCCTCAAAACAATGGCAGAAAGAAGTAGATATTTAGTAGCTTCTTCTTTCACATCGTTTTTGAAAGCAGAATTATTGAGAAAACAGAGAAGGCCAAGCAAAAAACCAAACCAAAGATTGGAGAGACTCAAACTTGCTGTTTCCATTGAAAAATAGTAGTACAGTATGCTGGCAATTCCAAGAACAAACAGTCCAAGAATAAATATTACCAAAATCAGCGCATCTGCAGTTTTTTCCCATCTGACATAAAGGCCCATACAAATGGCAACCAGTAAGTTGATTCTGGCAAGATAGCCAAGATATCTGACTGATGAATGCATGTTCACTTCTCTGTTTGCTTCTTCCAGCCTTGTCATTGCTGCATAGAGACAATGACTAACGCAGTAACGCAGTGACCCACACATGTAAACTGCAGTTAGGGGTTTCTACCCACTTGACTGAAAGAAAATATTTGGGTTTCATCCAACAAATTCAATGTGACAGCTGCTTTCTGGAGTATCATTTCAGCAACAGCGGTCCAGAATCACTGAGGTTCCTGGAAGAGAAATTTTAAAGAACGTTAGTGGCAATTAACTCCCTTTAACAGTGCACAGCATAAACACAACACATCCATTTAACATCTGAAACACAAAATGAATACGAGACAAGAGTGTTCTTCAAGGTCATTCAAACTGACATAGTTATTAAAACATAATACTGTTTTCACATTAATTTTATTTCATAATTTGAACGAGAAAAATTTAAACCAAACCTGGCCAGTGCAGTTTTGCCATGCGAACCATGCACTGGGTGTCTGTATTGCTTATCTATGGATATCCAAAGCATTTCTGTTATATCCATTACCTTATAAAATACTCCACAGTTTTGTTTTACTTTACCTGACATTTTTAAGTTCTGCTTTTACACTAAATCTTCTCAGTATGTTTGGAAAGTCTTTTTACCAGTCAAATAGCTACAGAGATCACAAAAAGAACTTCACAATCAGTTAACAAGCTTCAACCCAAAACAGATCACGAGAAAGGCAATTATCATTATCTGCACTTCAAAGAAGGGGAATGGTTATATCATTTATCAACTGATTTGGCACTCACTGTATTCAGAGATAAAATTCAGTCTTTTTTAACATAAACTCAATGCATTCAGTTTTACCCCTGAGACATTTCTTCCCACAAAACAAACAACAAGAATAAAACAAATAAGATAAACATTGCATTTAGAATGCAAACTCTTCCTACCCAGACCAACTTAACTGCCGTGGTTTTCTTTTCAATATAGAACCACAGAATGGCTCAGGCTGGAAGGGCCCTTAAAAACCCCCTGCTGTAGGCAGGGCTGCCACCCACTGAATCAGACAGACTGCCCAGCGCCCCCATCCAATCTGGACTTGTAAACCTCCAGGGATGGGGCATCTGCAACTTCCCAGAGCAACCTCAGTGAAAAGAATTTCCCTGACATCTAATCTAAATCTCTCCTCTTTCAGTTTAAAATCATTTTCCTTTGTCCTATAATTATCAAACCATGTGAGGCGTCTGTCTCCCTCCTATTTATAAGCTCTTTTTAAGCACTGGAAGGCCACAAGATCATTTTCTGCAGACAAAAAGAGCCCAACTCCTCCAGCCTTTCACTGCAGGAGAGGTGCTCCAGCCCTCGGACCATCTTTGTGGCTTCCTCTGAACATGTTCCCACAGCTCCACATCTTCCGTGTACTGGGGACCCCAGACCTGGGCACAGTACTCCAGAATGGGCCTCATGAGGGCAGAGTAGATGGGAATTATCGGCTTCCTCGTTTCCAATTCAGCCTGGGAATACATGGTCATATTTTAGGTGAGATCTCTGCAGATCTCACTAAACATCATCAGTATTTTACAGGATATGCTTCTTCCTGGTCTGAACACAGTTTTGAAACATGAGGACTACTGCAATCCTATTGGTGTATAACCTTACCAAGTTTACACATAAACAATACCATTAATTTCCATACTTAGAATTCCCTTGAGAACTTATCTTGTTCTAAATGCAGAAACAACATTTGATTCCCACACTACTCACAAGGGACGGCTAATACATGATGCTTTGTGAGTTCTCTGGATTTCAGCAATGCATTTCACAGTACTCATTATGATTTATATATATAAACTGAATTCATAACTGTCTGGACACTTAAGATCTAGTAATATTTTGCCTCTCACTCGGTAATACAAGTACCTCTAAGTGTTTCATTTGTTCTCTGCTTCACACACAGCCCAAAGTTAGCTATCGTGTTTCCATATTGGATATGTGACAACGTATCAGATATTACAGCTCTGTGCTTACTCCTGTATTCTAGTAACACAACCAGCATTCACTTTGTAGACAACTCAAGCCATCTATTAAACTACCACATAACTCCCTCCCTCCACACCAAGCCTGCAGCTGGCCCTCATTCAAGCCACAAACACAGAGGAATAATTTCATGTTCTCTTCTAACTCTCAGCACTGATGTTTGATGGCTGCTACACAGAGCTGTGTGTGCTGTCCTGCTGTCACGGAACCTTCCTGGCATCCTCCAAGACAAGTATTAATTTTGGAGGTATTCATGCAGATAACAGCTTCACACAAGGCATCGGACTGTCCCACACACAAAATGCATGAGCTCCCACACAATGCTTGGCTTCAGTTTTTGCCACTGCTGCTAAATCACTTTTTGTAGGCTGTTACACAACAAACTCCCACACAGCAAGCCACTCTGTCTGGCTGAGTACACACTGAGCTGGGTTTTGTCATCACATTACGAGGAACACGAAACAGAAACTGCTGCTGCTGGCGTTGAGGTGTCTGCATGAGCATGCTGACAGAAAACACGGAGCTGGTTCAAGTGCTGAGTTACCTGCAGCACAGAAGCACTGTGGCAGCTCAGACCCGGAATCCAGCTTCCTCTTCCTGATTTTCTATTGGATTAGCAAAAATGTCCAGCAGAAAACCATTCTATTAGCCAGCAACCAAAATGCATAGTCAACATGTTGGTTAAAACAGTAAAAAGCCATATGTTTGTGATCTATGCATGATATGACACAGATGTTTACCAAACCACTGTAACACAGCAAATCCAGTGCGGAACTCCTATATTGGATTTATTCTTCAAAATACAACTACTTGCTGCTTTTGTCACTCATCTGTGTTTAAACTTGGAACAAAGAACAGCTCAACGTTTGTTTTATACCTCAAACTAGTGGCCTCTGTGTTTCAAGATGCTACTTTGAAGTTAAACAGTTGATCAGTCAAGCACAGATACAAAGTAAATGGAACGTGTACATTTCTTATTAAAGTACTCTTTGAATTTGCAGACTTACGAGGAGAACCAGGAGTCTGAAAACAGATTAAAACACTCAACTCTTCAAGAGCCTTTCTATATAAGAAGGCACAGTGCTCCCAAAACAGACCGTACCACTATTAGGCTGAAAAAAACCCCCCAAATTACACCTAAAGTAGCATTAAGGGTGGTTCGCTGGTTTCAAGCCTGGGTGAGGCCTACCTACACTGAATTCCAAAAGCCTGTTACCGGATCTCATTTTCTGCCACATTCTTCCAGTTTCGCATGTATTTGTAGCAAAAGCGACTTTTAAGAAGAAAAACGCCGTTACGTTAACACGCTAATGGAACAGGCACAAGCCTCAGAATAACGATTCCGCTCGCTGTCAAGCACAGCACGGAGCGCAGCCCGGCTAACAGGCCCCGCCGGCTGCCCGGCACCGTGTCAGGGGCACCCGCCGTCCAACGCCGAGCCAAGCGCTGCCGCAACCGGCGGCACTGGAACCCGATGCTGGACGGCCGCTCCGTGCGTGGGGCGGCGCCCCGGGGCTTTCCGCCGTGAAGTCCTCGATCCCGCGCCGGGACCGGCCCGAGACCCCGCGCGCCCCCCGCCCCGTCCCGCACTCACCTCAACAGGCGTCCCGCCAACTTCCTCCCCCGCCGCGCCGCCGCCATCTTGAGGCTGAGGCCCCGGCTACGGGCAGCGCCAGGGCCCAAACGGCGGCAGCGGAGGCCCGCTGGGCGTGGAGGGAGTGCCGGGCTCGGGCCTGCTCGGCGCTGCGGGGCTCGGCGAGCCGCGCTGGGGAATACCGGCGGTGGGAGCGCTCCCTGGGGCGGCGCCCGGCTGCGGGAGGACGGCGTAGAGCTCCGAGGAGCCGGGCGGAAGGGAAGCGTTCGGAGCAACGGCTGAGCCTGAAACCGAGGCGGGGAAGGCGGGAGAGGTGCGCTCGCGTCGGCTGCATCAAGAGCGGGCCGCTGCCTGCAGGCCCGGCGCGGTACTGGTGGCGGAGCAGGCTCCAGCCGCTGGGGAGGGGCATGCTGCGTTCCCCGGCCGCCTCCTGACAGGGGAATTCGGCAGGCAATAGATACGCGGGCGCACAGAACGCAGCGCTGACGGAGCGGGAGAACGAAAAGCAAAGGCGCGTCCCGTAATCAGTCCGACGGCGCCTGGTGCACAGAGAAGAAAGAGGCCGTGCCGCTCTCGCCTCCCTGTCATTTGCCGGCAGCCGCGTTCTTCAGGGACAGCATACAGAGCCACAGAAATAACGTCCGTGTTTCACTGCACTGCACAGCGCAGTCGGGTGGGTAAGAGGAGGAGGTTTGAGGATCTTAGTTAGCTCCGCTGCTTACACGGGCGAAATAATAAAGAGTTTGAATTTCAGACAGCTACCATACAGCGGCTCTTTGAATTGCAAGACTGTGCTGCAGGTTTCTACCCCCTTTCCTGCAATCCATTATTCGTAATTCTGCTGTAGTAGGCGGGTACGAACACTGGGGACGTGACGTGACAGGAGCTCCCCTGCTCTGTGATTGGCAAATATTACGCGCGCACAGCTACGCACAGCATAGGGGACGGAGACGAAGTAGTGCGTGTATATAAGGAGACGCCACGAGACAATGAACGCCATTTTACTGCATACTGGTTTGTTGCCTGTATGCAGTTCTTGGCTCCGATAAGGTATTGGTCAGCTTCGCAGGCTAGAGCAAAATGAACAGTGGTAGCAACCCATGTGAGAGTTGCTCTAGTGAGTCTGCGGAATAACGGTGTTACTGCAAGGAGGCGGTGGGACACGCCTGCAGAAGGCCGTGGTGTAGCAGCAGAACTGCGTGCAACGCGTGCCCGTGGGACAGCAGGACCTGTGGAGCTGACTTGCGGAATCAAACTCTATAATCCCGGGATTGGTTATAAAGCAGGTATGTTTATTCCAGCGTTGCGCAGCGCCGGGTGCAAGGGGGATAGCACCTCCAAACTTGCACACCTTGTAACTTGTAAAATGGTGACACAGATATAGGTACACCTCATACATAGTCAATGATTTCCTGGAGTTCTGATACATATTCAATAGCTGTTTAGCATGCAGACCCCCTCTTGTTATCACCCATCTTATCAGGGAGATGCAACTCCTGATACTGAAACTTCTAATCCCCTCCTTGCCAGGTGTCTCAGGGAGATCTCAGTCCTTATCTGCATCCTTCCTGCTCTCCCAGACCCATTGTCTCCATTCCTTGTTATTCTAACTAACTAGATCATTCCTTTTCCCACCTACAAACTACATTTAACTATCCCCCTTTATTCTAAATTCCAACAGAGCCTCTGCTTCTTGCTTCGCTGTTCATTCCCCCTTTTCTTTAATCTAGCAGGATTTTTCTCCTGCTAGATCATTTCTGGTGTGTGGCATCTAGTTATTCTGTTATTCCCTTGATTGCACTTTTGTATAATTTATATGTAGTTAATCCAGTCTGTGTTCTTGTTGATTGTCACCCACCAAAACAGTGACTCAAATCCTGCAGCAGTTTGTTTTCTTGCCTTAAATTTATCGGGGACACCTCTAGGTACCCCGACTGAATCTATATACATTTCTTTTTCAAATGCCAGGGTGAATGGTATAACTAATTGAACAAGTGCACAGGTGCCTCCCCAGTTAAATGGTTAAGTTGGACCATAAAATCTTTCCCCCACAGTACCACCAGAAATCTGCCCTGGAGATTCCCAATCTTGAATAATTTCCTGCTGAATCCTCTGTAACATTCAAGACCTCACTGCATAAGGAAGTTTCCTTTAGGCCTAGTAGCCTTCACACCCTGCCGTGAGAGGCAAGCTGTGTGGTTACCTACTGCTGTAGAGACTGCAGGTGGATCTTGACATCTGTATCAGGCATTGGAGGAAACAAGAGAGATCTGCAGTCTCTGTTTCCCCAGGCACCTTTCTCTTGGTACAGGGCAATCATGCATCGCATTCTCTTGGGGTCCTTGGTCCACCCCAGCAGAAAGGGCACCACCTGAGCTATGGGCCATCTCAATGCACAAGCATAGCAATTGCTACGGTTGAGACTCTGGACAGTACACTTAATCCGTTCTACCCAGGCATTAATGTCCCTATGTCTTGTTTCGATTTCCAATGTTTGTCTAAGATCTTTTATCTCCTTAACTGTCATAACTGCAGGGTTTTTAGGGAGATATTCTACCCCTTTTTAAGCTCTTCCCTATCCTGGACATTCTGGGTATTTAGTTAGGAGTGTATATGTCCAGCCTCAATAGGCAGTTGTCCGCCATACATCATTCCATACACTACAAGAGTCCCTTATTCACCTTAAAACTATCAGTTGGTCCCTCCCCTGCATTATTGTCAAGTATTACATTTTCCAGGTAATTATCAGGATAACAAATGGGTACAGCAGTAAAAACTTCTTGTTACAACATGGAAAACCTTTTGTGAGCATTAGTTCTATATAGGTTATAATACTCTCCCACTTACATATACAATTTATTTACCTATTTGAGGAGAAGTTAAAGGTTAGTTAAAATAATATGCATATATAAAAAAACTTTTCATGATTTCCTTCTAATTCTTTTAAAGATTTTTCTGTGGCAACAGTTCCCACGCCTCAGGGCTAGTGGATGCCTTTACCAGTGTGTAGTGAGTCCATCCATTCTCGGCTGTCCTCACAGCTGTTTCAGTCATTAGAAGTACTTGGAACAGTCCTTCCCAGTCAGGTTGCAGCTTTGTCTCCTTCCCCTTCTGCATCAGGATCCAGTCTCCAGCTTGAAATGGGTGATCTAGAGATTTCAAAGATGATGTTTGTGCTAACAGTCCTTGGATCCTGGTCAGTAGCAGTTACTACATATCCTGCCTTACAGTCTTCTTGTCTGCAGCTGTCAGTAAACCAGGAACTTCTGCACCTTCTAAGGGTTTGGTCCTTCGGGTCCGACTGACCGTCTGAAATGTGCAGCTTCAGTTGTTTCAAAGCAGTCATGTAGTCCTGGTTCTGCAGGAGTTCCGCTAAGGAAAGATACTGGGTTGACAATATTAGTTACAATTATTTCTACATCACCCTGCTCTATCAGGATGGGCCTGGTATTTCAGGAATCTTTGGGGTGAGAGCCAGTGTCCTCCTTTTGCCTCCAATACAGTAAACACTGTATGAGTTATTAAAATTGGGATCCTTTGGCCTAGTGTAGATTTACAGGCTTCTTGAATATTGAGCACCAGTGCAGCCACTACCCTCAGGCACCCTGGCCATCCCTTACTTACTTCCTTGGCAATTTGCGGCTCAGGGGTTTTGCAGATGGCTTCTTTCCTGGCAGTCCTTAAGGTTCAAAGTCCAGCTGTAATCTCCCAAATGTGTCACTTGCTGTTGAGTTATTTGTGCTTTCTGTAAACCAAGAAACTCAGCAAACTCACAGACCATTGCACAGTTCTCTTTTGTTGCTATAGCATGCACGTGCTGCAGTAAAGTTCCACCCTGGGATGGAGGATCTCAGGTCTCAGGCTCACAAGTTGACCAGTTCTCAAAAATCATTAAGGTGTTCTTACAACCCTGGGTGACACTGTTCTGCTTAACTGAGTCTCTTCTCCCTATATTGGCCAAACCAGGCAGAAGAGACATGCTTCAAATCCAGAAGGTAAACTCCACCTATTCATTCCTTCACTGGGTTAATAAAGTGCATGGATTTGCCACCACTGAGTGTATCCATTCAACAATTCTAATACTTGCACTCAAGTCTTCTACCAAACTATTGCACTTGTTATCAGAAATTTTTGCACAATTGGAGTCCAAAGTCCAAAAAGTTATCTGTTATTTCTTCTGTCCTTCTACAGTTACATATCATTATAGGGCACCACTTTACCCTGACTGGGCAATCTCTTGCTTTTAACTTCTATTTAAGGCTTCATATTTGGCCCTGATGCCCGCAGTCCTAAGTGCATCATATTTGAGATTGCTGTGATTTCTGGGGGTACAACATTGTTTTTCCCCATTTGTGTTAGAGCCAGGCTTACAGTTTTTAGTCAGTCAATATTATTGGACCCTTAGCTCCAGTTTTATTAAATTTCTTGCCAGAGTAACCTGGCAGGTACAAGAATTTCTGTATTCCTACTTAGCTTATATTTAATTAATCCAAAAATGTAAACCTTTCTTGTTGGGCAGTAGCTTCTACTACTGTTACAAAACCATCTATGAGTAGTAAGAAGCACCCATATCCACCAGAAAATAAACCTCTTTATCCTGCTTCCCTAGATGCAATTTCCCTTTGCAGTTTGCACACTGCTTTCCTTCCAGTAGGGCAGAGCCCTCCCTGGGCTCTTCAAGCCCCTGCTCCCCCCACCTCTCCCTGAGGGGATCTCTGGGTCCTACGGCCCTAATCTAGCACCACAACATTAACAACTGTTATTATTCCCAATTCCCTTACTATCTGTCAATCAGTTTTGTTTTGTTTTCATATTGTTCACCTCTTTTCAGTCCTGATATCCCTGTTATACCTTGCCAGTCCTTGTCTTTTTCATCCTGTGTCTGTCCCAAACTTTCTCACTTTCCAAACTCTCATTGTTACATATTCTCTCCAGAGGTGTCCAGTGCTAACACTGGAATTTCAGGTTTCCCAGACCTCTGCACATGAAGGCAGTTCTCACTTCCAGTGCCTTGTCCTCTCCATCTCCCCCTTTCCACCTCCCCCTTTGTGGTTTACAGCAGCAGTCTCTGTCTCTTTCTTGGGGGGGAAACAGTGCAGGGGTTTGCTCTCATACTGGCACAGATAACTCCCTTTCTCTTTAACCCTTTTCCCTTTGTACCCTCAGTTACACTTCCACATACCCTCAATTATAGTTCTGTATAGTTAACAATTACACTTTCTTATACCATCAAAGCAGTTTGTCCCATTCCCTTCAGAACCCACAGAACAAACGATACAGTTCTTCAGTTTCCACAAACACCCTTAGTACCAGATAACTTTCCTTCAGCAATCCAGAGCGTTCAGTTCCTTGGGCTGTTCCACCCTTATTTTTATGGCCTTATTTCATGTTTTTCTTTATTCCAATTTCATCTTTATCCCCTAGTTTTAATTCAGTATTCTCAAAAAGTGATACTGTTGTCCAGGTTCTCTCTACCCCTGTTATCTTTAAGGCCTCATTTGTTAATTTGAGTCCTGATACCTTATGGGCCAGCAATGAATGAACTGCATCTGTATCAACTGAAAAAACCACAACTTCTTCCCCCTCAGGTCCCACTTTTATATTTACCAGGGGCTCCTTGTGGGACCAAAATTTTGAAGGCCCCGGAAATTGATCTAATTGTTCTGCTACTCTTATTTAATTGATCCTCAATTAAAGATTTCATTTCCTTCTTAAAATTTCTAATTTCTCCACTAGTGAGTGGGAGTTTACATAGCATATTTGTCCTTGTCCCAGTGGGACCTCCCATAAGGGGTACACTGAGGTGTTGGTACAGCTAGTGTCTGGGAAAGTTTTTGATATCCCTTTCACATTGTTTTAATTCTCTCCTGAGCCCAGCACACCCCCCTTCCTGTGAAATGACCCTATGTGCTTTACCGTTTTCTCTTACTGGGGCAATGCCTGTCTCCCTTTTTCTCCCCTTGTGCAACATTGGGGTTATATGGGGGGAGACTCTCTAGAGGGTCCCATTGATTAGTTCCGTTTTCTAATTCCTCGCCTTCCTGGTCCGGGCCTTTTTACTGATAACAGGCTGATTTCTTGTATCCAACAGGCAGCATATTCTGATTCCTCCTTCGAAAAGGGATTCTGTTCTTTACATATAAATTCAAGATCCTGACAAACCCAACCTTCATCAGATCCATATTTTGGCCAAATATTGATTTTTCCTTGTAGTGGCTCTCTAGGCCACATCTGTACACAGTATTTAAACATCTTTTCCCTATCCTTTTTTTCTGGTTTTGGGATCATTTGTTCTTAGGTATCTCTTTCCCTTGTGTTCCCCCATTACTCTGTTTTCTATTGATTTGTACACACGCAAGGAGGGGGAACAATGGTTCAAAACAAATTTCGTAAAGTTAACATGTTAAAGTGGAGGTAACACAACCCTATTGTTTCTCTAATCTGGATCTTTATCACACATAAACCGAGGTATTTTTCTACAGCAAAAGCAACAGGGTCTCGATACTAATAGTGGTTTGCATTTGTAGGCTTTCTTTCCACCACCCAACTTTGTATGCACTTCACTGTTATGTGCGTTACGATTGCCACAATACTAACAACAATTAATAAGACAAACACATTGTAACACATGCAAAAACATCATAACATATAGAACATAGAGGCCTTTCGCTTCGTCCCTGGCAGTTTCCCTTGCGGGAGGATGGAGCTGCAAGTCGGGACTCCGCACTTGCCCCGCAGCTGGGCTGCGTCTCACTCACAACCACACACACAGACTGCACAAGACTGGTCTTTACATAGTTCAAGGTACAACATTTCTCAGAAAATATCAGTGTTGAACCAACAACTTTTAGTTCCAATGTACAGTAACAAGCACTAATAAGAGATGTTAATAATGGCCAAATACACAATTCCAGCTAATACAGCTAGGAAAACCCAGGTTAACATTGACAGAGTATCCACTATACTTTGTCACCAACCAACCCCTTAAGAGGGAGCAAAAATAGCTCTACTCGTGCACACAGTAATCCTGGTGGGACTCGAGCCCACAGCTGAGACTGCCGTAGTGGGACCCAAACCCACAATTGAAACGGCTCAGAGACCGCTTCAGTGGGACTCAAACCCATGATTTACATGGCCTCTGATCGTGATTACACAACCAACCACCCAGGCCCTCTACCAAAGGGGAGAGCATGACAGCTCACATCTCCTGCGTAGGACCTCTCTGAACCTCTCCTCATGACTTACGGATTTCCCTGTACCCATAAACCATACCTTATCTGCTGATAGAGGGTCCTCGTCTGCTCCCACAGTGATCGGATGAGGGAAGGGAGTCCTTCCGAGAAATCTCGGGGCGTGCCAAAAGTGTCCCCTCTCTCAGCCGGTCCTGCAGCTGTACAGAGAGGGTCCCATCTGGGGTGCCAAAATCACTTGCGGAATCAAACTCTATAATCCCGAGATTGGTTATAAAGCAGGTATGTTTATTCCAGCGTTGCGCAGCGCCGGATGCAAGGGGGATAGCTCCTCCAAACTTGCACACCTTGTAACTTGTAAAATGGTGACACAGATATAGGTACACCTCATACATAGTCAGTGATTTCCTGGAATTCTGATACATATTCAGTAGTTCTTTAGCATGCAGACCCCCTCTTGTTATCACCCATCTTATCAGGGAGATGCAACTCCTGATACTGAAACTTGTAATCCCCTCCTTGCCAGGTGTCTCAGGGAGATCTCACTCCTTATCTGCATCCTTCCTGCTCTCCCAGACCCATTGTCTCCATTCCTTGTTATTCTAACTAACTAGATCATTCCTTTTCCCACCTACAAACTACATTTAACTATCCCCCTTTATTCTAAATTCCAACAGAGCCTCTGCTTCTTGCTTCACTGTTCAGAGCGAGGACAGGTTACCCACGGAAGGGCAGGAGAGCCATGGAGAACGTTATCAAGGTATTATCTCAGTTCTGCAAAGACTATTGTGGAAAGAATGTTCCTACCAAGAAGGACATTACGGCAGTTCTTTCCTGCCTGGAACGGGAAGGGGAACTTGCATCTCCCACCGACATACTTGACCATCATAGGTGGGACGTGCTTACCTCTGCATTAGCGCAACATACTATGAGTATGCAGGAGGCGGGTGAGCTTAAGACTTGGGGTTTGATCTTGGGGGCTCTTAAAACAGCTAGAGAGGAGGGGAAGGTGGAAGACGTTGCATGCTCGCTACTAGGGCTTGGACAAGGTTCGGGAGGCACTCAGCTTGGAGGGGAGGGGGGGATCCCTCCCTCTCCTAACGCTGCAGGAGAAGATGGATCCAAGATGGTACCGGCTGCCCCATCTCCTCCTGCGGGGTCATTGGAAGACAAAGGACAAGATAGCGCCAATACACCAACTGTGCCCAAGCCAGACGAAGGCATCTTATCGCAGACCACTGATGCTCCACCCCCCAATCCTCACCAGCCATTGTATCCTTCATTGTGCATTGTCCCCCCCTCCCCCTTCAATGGTGGGCCTAGTCAAGGGGGAGGGGAAGACAGCCAGAAGGGAGTGTTTTCGGCCATCGTCTCCCTCCCTCAGAAAAGAAAGGCTGATGCGTGTGGTTCCACCCAGGAAAGCCAAGAGGGGAAGAGTATTAAGCCCACGGATTGCTCTAAGATCAGGAAGACTATAGAGGATAAGGGGCTGTCAGTCCCCACAGATATATTTCCAGGTATTATCATGGATGATAGAGGCCCCCAGTGGGCCCCCTTAGATCCAAAAGGGATAGCTCGCTTAATAGAGGCCACTGAGAAAAAGGGACTGCGTTCACCAGGGACCTTGAACGCATTGGAGTCATTGGCAGCTCAATCTCCTATGCTGCCTCATGACATTAAGAACCTTATGAGTATGATTTTAAAGCCTGTTCAGTATACCCTTTGGAAGGAAGAGTGGCTCGCGCAGTTGAAAAAGACTGTAGAATCTGCCCAAGATGATCCAAACCACCCAGTTCATGGTACTACCTTACTGAGGTTGACAGGGGCTGAGCCGGCTACCCCTTTACGTCAGGTTGCTTTTCTGCGGCCAGTTGAGCTGCTTGCCTCTACGGATGCTGCACTGGAGGCGTTTCGTACGTTTGCTCGTAGTGAGAAACCATCTACTCCGTGGTCAGATATTACACAGGGCCCCACAGAATCTTTTCAGGAGTTTGCTGATAGGTTGATTAAGGCAATTGAAGGCTCCGAGCTCCCGAGGGCTGTTCACAGCCCAGTCATCATGGACTGCCTTAAACAAAGATCTCACGAGAGCGTGCGTGACTTAATCTGCGCTGCCCCTGGGAAAATATCGACTCCGGAGGAGCTTATTAAGTATGTTCTAGATAAACAGAAAGCTATCCCTCTGACCAGTGAGGGTCTAGCGGCCGCCCTCACGGAGGCCATGGCAGCAACCCCAGCCCTCGCTCAAGGGAAAGTGAGTAACGGCCCATGTTTTCGCTGCGGGCAGTTAGGCCATATTAAAGCGCAATGCAATGCTAGCAAACCTGTGGGAAAATCACAGTTGACATGTCAGTTATGTGACCAGAATGGCCACAATGCACGGGAGTGCCGGTCTTTCCGGGCCTTGCAGCGGGAAAACGAGAATGAGAGGTGGTCTCAGGACCACGGTCCCTCCCACTCCCCATTGAATGAGCCAAGAATGACTCCCAGGACCAACCCACCACCTCATGCAAGGCCACGTTGTGGCCCTGCCCCACCGACCATACCAGTCCCCTCTCAGAAATACGCAGCCCCCTCTCAGAAATACGCAGCCCCCTCTCAGAAATACACAGCCCCCTCTCAGAAATACACAGACCCCTCTCAGAAATACACAGCCCCCTCTCAGAGATACTCAGCCCGCCCACCGTGGCCTTAACTTTGGACTGTCACAATTACCCCCTGGTAAGGGTTCATCTAACATACCTCGGGGTTTCTGGAGATCATCCAGGCCTGTACTCCACCATCCTCACAGCCCTTATTGACTCGGGCACTAACGGCACTGTTATCGCCCATCAGCACTGGCTAGACCACTGGCCAGTGGACCCCTCCCAGATGGTCAGAGGGGTGGGGGGGAAGATCCCCACTGTCATGGTTTTGTAATGTTGCTGTCAATATTCCACATCATAACATCATGTGCAGTATGGATCATTAAAGGGTTCATACTCCAGTTCCGTGGAATAACAACGTCCCGAATACTCAGCTCTCAGAAGAAAACTGCATATCCCAGGTGGTCTAGTAGTTAAGGATTTGGTGTTCTCACCACCGCAGCCCGGGTTCGATTCCCATTCAGGGAGCTATGCTCTGCAAAGTCCTCTGAGATATGGAGTATGAACCTTTTAATGATCCATACTGCACATGATGTTATGATGTGGAATATTGACAGCAACATTACAAAACCATGACACCCACAAGTAAATCCTTAGCAGAGGTGGAAATTGGTGTGATCAACAGAGACGGCTCCCTGGAAGGCCTGGCGTTACTTGTTCCCTTAATAGCCGAGGTACCAGGCACTTCATTGGGGCGGGACTTTTAAAATTCAGTGGGGGCTCGCATTACAAATTTATCCTAAGGGCCACTGTATGCCAATTATCCACTGCTTATGTGATACCTTTGCAGTGGAAGCGGGATGCGCACCCCGTATGGGTAGATCAGTGGCCCCTCCCGATGGAAAAACTTGATACCCTCACATAGATTGTCCAAAAGGAGCTCCTACTGGGACATATCGAGCCCTCCCTTAGCGAATGGAACTCTTCGGTATTTGTAATTAAGAAACGATCAGGAGCTATCCGCCTTTTGTATGACCTGCGTGCAGTCAACACACAACTTACTCCATTTGGCCCGGTGCAGCAAGGAGGACCCATGCTCTCGGCTATACTCAAGCAATGGCCCCTAGTAGTTATAGATCTTAAAGACTGTTTCTTTTCTATACCCCTTGCCGAAGAAGATCGGCCTGCTTTTGCTTTTGCTGTGCCAACGCTTAATAATCAGGGCCCATCCAGTCGATTTCAATGGTGTGTTCTTCCCCAGGGAATGGCATGCTCCCCCATGATATGCCAGTTAGTGGTTGGAAAGGTACGGAGGGATTTCCCGCGGTTCGTCATCCTTCATTATATGGGTGACTTGTTGCTGGCAGCCCCCACTGAGTTGAGCTTGCAGATGCTCAAGATTCAAACAACATCAATGCTCACTAGTGCAGGTTTCACCATATCAGAACAAAAGGTCCAGAGAGGCTTTAAAACACACTTTGTGGGTGCAGCTAGTTAACGACCTCAGAATAAGCTCTCAATCTTGATGTAGTATATATGTGCCGCATGGAGACTGCAGTGATGCGGTCCAGTTACAGAGTGTTACTGCACGTATTTTCGCCTCAATACTGGCACCTGGAGTGGCAGCAGTGCAAGCGTTGCATAAGATAGAGAGACTTGCTTGTTGGTCTGTTAAACAAGCTAATGCCACCGCGGAAGTGCTTTCTGAGTTACTCCTGGATGTTCACAACATCAGACACGTGGTCCTCCAGAACAGAGTGGCCATCGACTTCCTTCTACTCACTCAAGGACATGGATGCCAAGACGTGGAGGAGGTGTGCTGCTTTACCTGAGTGATCACAGCAAATCCATACATAAGAAGCTGGACTGGATGAAAGAACACATCAAGAAGTTTGGGAAAGTCGACGACCCTTTTGGGAACTGGTTGCACAGTGTCTTCGGAGGTTGGGGGTCACGGTTTGTGCAAGTTTTGAAGGGATTTGGCATTGTATTGTCAGTTTTTGTGTGTCTAGCTATTTGCGCACCTTGCTTTGTAAGATGCATTCAGCAATGCTTAAACTGCATGATAGTGAACATTTTTGATCAATGAATGGAATATCATAAGATTTGCTATATGTTATGAGACAGTAGGATTAGAATTTGCGCTTGCGCTGTAATGGGGCATGGCTTTATTGAGCATGGGGAGGGGGAGATGTTGTAGTAGGCGTGTACAAACACTCGGGATGTGACGTGACAGGACCTCCCCTGCTCTGTGATTGGGCAAATACTACGCATAGCTACATAGGGACGTAGACGAAGTAGTGCATGTATATAAGCAGATGCCACGAAACAATAAACGCCATTTTACTGCTCACCATGTTGGTGTCTGTATGTAGTTCTTGGCCCTGACTAGGTGTCGGTCAGCTTCGCAGGCTAGAGCAAAATGAACGACGGTAACACAATACGGGTGGTAAGCCGTAGTCAAAAAGCGGCAGTGCTGAAAGGCAGCAGCTGGATGCTCAAGGAGCACCAACTGTCATCCTCCCTTTTCTGCACAGGAACTTCAGTCACCTCTGAGATCCTTACCTCTCTTCCAGATTTAAACAAAACTGGCCCATTAGCCTAATCTTTAATTTGTATATATATATATATATATATCATATATATATATATCATTTTCTAAAAGTCAGGTGGTTGCCTGCTCCAGCAATATCATGGACAACACTGAGTTGACACTATTTTTCAACTGTGATTTTGCTCTTCAAGCAACTATCTGTTGAGTTTCTTAGAAGATGGTTTACTTAAAAAACAGGAAAAAAGTGAGTGTTCATGCAAGCTAGCTAGATGCAACCCTTCTAGAAAGCTTCCCCCCATTCCACAGGTGGGGAAGAAGGAGCAGAAACTTAAATTACCCAGCTTTGCACAGAATCAAAGATGTGCTGTGGATAAACTGAGTTGTGATGAAAAGCACTTTTAATCATCACTTTCAAAGGGAAATCAGCAAATCTGTTGGGGAGTCTCCTCTGGAAATATTCAAAACCCACCTGGATGCTTTCCCATCCAGCCTACTTCAGGGAGCCTGCTGTAGCACGGGGTAGACTGATGGTCCCCAGAGATCCTTCCTGTTGTAGTAGGTGTGCACAAACACTTGCGCTGTGACATGACAGGACCTCCCCTGCTCTGATTGGATAATATTACGCATATCTTAAGGGGGTGTAGATGAAGTAGAGCCTGTATATAAACAAACACCACGAGGTAATAAACACCATTTTTTTTACTGCTCACCAAATTGGTGTCTGTATGCAGTTATTGGTCCTGACCTGGTGATTGGTCAGTTACGGAAAGCAGAGCATGAAGAACGTGTAGCCCTGGATCAGCACTTCCAACCCCTCCCATTCTGTGAGGGATAAATACACCAGCTAAGCTCTACAGTGCTCAGGGGACACTACAGATCTACTGAAATGTAACTTTCTTTCAGTCTCACAAGACTTGCATTTTATATTCTCCAGGTTGCTTTTCCCATATCTTCAGTCTCAAAGCCATGATGTAGGGGAATGCAGAAACGATCCTGAAGGGCAGCAGGTGCTGAAAAGGTATATTTCAGAAAGATAAAGGGGAAATTAAGAATGTTTAGAGTGGTAAGATTTGCATTAGCAAGTGGTCGTGTTGTAAGCAGACAAGTGAAGAAATAGACCAACTGGAAAAATTTCAAGACCCCTTCTATAAAGCAAAGACCACAATTGAGATGTAGGAGCTGAAACTGAAGAAGTAAATTTAACATCTTTACCATAACTCAGGCATTCATAAAATAAATGCAGCTGTTTTCTTGAAAATTACCATGCATTTGCCTTGCTGAACTTCAGCATAAACCAACTGCAGAAGGAAAATAAAAGTAAAAATACTCCGAGGTTTTCACTGTTTGTTTGTTTGTTTTCTTTTTTTCTTTTTTAATAAATGTGCTTTGTTCACAAAAGGTAGCGGCAGAAAGACAACAGAAATGCAAATACATTTTTTTTTCCTTTTCCTTGCCAGCACCTTAAGAACAAGAGATGTTCATCATCTCTTGCCCAGTCAAAATTCTCAGACATTTCATAACTTAGAAACATTCTCTTTGCACCAAAGCTAAATAGCCAAAAACTCCCAATACCATCAATATTGTTCAGGGTTTTCTAAGTATTTACATAAATCCAGCTTTCCTCCTTCACGACAATCCACTGTCCCTTACATTAATGAAAAAAAAAATATTAAATAATAATAAAAAAAAGAACACTTAAGGTATTTAGAATAAGCAGCAAGAAAATCAAGCTGTTATGAAACTTAGGTCCCTAAACCACAAATAGAATGGTGTCATCAAGCTGCCACGAAGGCCTATACTTCCAATGTTAATATTTTAAACGTTTTAAGGATATGTCCTGGTCTGAGCAGCTTAGCTGTATGCATCACAAACCAATTTACACTGACCAATGTCAACCTTCCTGTTGGCTGGTATGGATTATTTTTTAAATCAGAATGACAAAATGGTAGGAACACGTGGAAGTAGGTGCAGATTAGCTTAGCTTTTTATTTTTTTGACCAGCTGAATGTAGAGCACCAATATTTTAAGCTTTAACATGACTAGTGCTGGAGTCAGTGAAAAATGAGAGGTTCTGACTAACTATTGGACTGGTTTAGTTAAAGCGATGTTGTAGAGCAATAGATGACAACACTGAGTTATATCTGATTTTGAATCCACTGTATTTCATTAGATGAGTAATTCTCATAAAACATTACACGAGCAGTATAGCTGTTTGGTTCATATATAACCACATCATTCAGACTGATCAACAAATTTGAATCAAATCTTAGGGGACACTTTATGAGAAGAGAGAAAGCTTATGTTAAAGAATAAAGCACTGCGGTCCTGTTCACATCTGTGTGTAAGTAGAACCAGTGCAGTATGACTTTCTGTAGGAAACAGTAGGGAAAAAAAAAACAAACAGGTCAAAAGTGACACTTCAAGTGCAAAATTACAATAGAAAGGAGAAGTTTCATTTTTGCAGGCACCGCTGTAAAATTCACACTAACGCTTCAGTTTGTCTGGTAACTCCTGTATGATGAATACAGCACAGATGAATACAGTGTGAGGCGTATTTCACCACAGTCGCCTATGAAACTACATATCAGTATTTTCTATCGTGTTGCTGCAGTCAGTATTAAACCCATGATGGAGCACCTACTTCAAATCGTTTGTCATAGGCACTTACGTACCAATTTAAAAGCCTAACACTGAAATTCACAAATTCGGGTCATTAGGGCAATCTAAGCTAAACTGATACTGGTTCCTCTATTGTTAATGCTGAAAAGATTTTTATTGTTTTTTCTCCTGCAAAATACTTACAAATTAATTATACAAGTTAAAAAACTTCGTAAACATAAAATGCTTGTTCCACCTTCTTACAGTGCAGATCAGTTTTCAGATAGCTACAGAGTTTTTATTCATCTAAACAGAAGACTAAGGTCCAAATAAGCAAACAGAACAGTGTATGTTAACTTCACTTCTGTGGTCTGAATATGACTGTGCAAATGCAGGTATCCCTTGAAAAACTTGTGTACGTATGTTTATGTTCCTTCTAACAAAAACTGGTCTGTAGTTACCACACAATTGTCCTTAATTGTAGACTTCTCAAGTTAAAGGAAATGTTGTTTTTAAAACACATAAATAATTTACTTTAAAACATGACAGAAAAAGAAAAAACACCACCCTGCCCTTCCCCAGCCCCCAAAAACATCCACCAAAAAAAAAATACCCAACCCAACATCAAAAAACACAACCCCAAAACAGTTTGAAAAGAATACAAAACACTATTATCGGGGAAATACTGTTATATGTTAGTGCTTGTACACGTTTATAACCGCAAAATCATGTTCCAGCTCTGAGGTGAAACATAATCTTCTAGACGTACCATACTCCTCTCTTTGTGCAGGGTAGCCTATTCAAGAATCTCACGTCTACCAACTATTTATGCAGTGAAATTACACGGCACGTGTAACTTTGGATTAACGTATTCAAGTGCTCTGGTGTGATCTCCAGAGGGCAGCAATGAAAGTAAAATCAAATGTTCATTACAGTTTCTCCAGCCCAGGCCTAAGCAGAGTGAAACAAATTTTGGAAGTAAGTTTTGTTCTGTAATTAAGTAGGGACATGTGTAACCAAGTGTCTTAACCTATCTGCACATTTAATTAAAGTGCAAATTAGTTCTTCCTACATTTACTTCTCAGAAGCCAACCAACTCCAGTGCCTTAAGCTCAATCACATTAAGAGTTAAAATATTGAAACAACATTTAGCAAATTAAATAGAATTCACACTTCACAGCACTAAAGGAAAGAATGGTACCTTTCTGGAAGAAAATTAGTGATATATATTCTAAAGAAACTAACAGCAATTTATGCTATGACAAGAGTCACTTGCATAAAACTTTTTTTCTTTTTTTCCACTCTCATACAAGAATATATTTTAAAATTCAAAAGTAGAAAAAAATAGCAAACTCTGTAAACCTTTGCATTTTCTTTATGCAAACCACTGTTGTGTGTTGAGCCCATGTTAGTATAGCAAAATTAGTTAAGCAAGAGGTTTGACTTAGCACGTCAACTGCTACATTAACTTAGAAGCAATACAGGATCTTCGAGCTCATAAAAAGGAATTGAACTAGACTGGCTTTCTCCAGAGTCTGAGTCGTACGGAGCATCAGGTAGCTCCATAAAACCGTAAGCTAGCTGTTCATCTTCCATGTCTGATCGAATGTAGCAGGAAGTGTTGGAATACTCCTCATCCTCTATACTGTTGAAATCCTGTGGGATATACAACATTCCAGGGTAGTTCCTGCTAACTAAGTCACTTGTTGTTTGCAGGGAAGTTTTCCTAAAAGCCATCAGGTGCATATGAGAAAACTTGGAATACTTAAAGCGTTTAAAACCCAAGGATTCTATGGCGATTTTCCAGCTTTTCATCATCATAGCCCGACGATTCTGATGAGATGAATCAGGAGTTATCACAAGCAATAAGCCATTTAATACGAGAAGTTCGTGTGCCTTCTTGCAGCATATCCACCGCTGATAGGGTGATGGAAAATAAGAGAGGAGGAGTGAAAAAACAACCACGTGGAATAATTCTCCAGGTAGAGAATCAATGGGATTTTTCAGTTGCTTAAGAAAGGCATCTATAGCATCTTGTGCCAGCTGAAGAGGTTGCTGAATTTGAAGGTTTAAGAAGTCACATTTGTACACGCTCTGGTGGAACAGAAAAATCCAAACAAATATCAAGGTTAGTTTAAAGAGCAAATACACAACTCACAGTCGGAGAATGAACAGTAATATTCTCTTCATTCCCTCAAGGAAATCTCAAGTCCCCCCTCACGCTATTAAGTTAAACACAGTAAAATGGCAATTTGAAAATCATGGTTATTACTAGCTTTCACAGTTGTCAACAACTGTTTGAAGTGTGCAATAACACAGTGGAGGTTTGATAGCTGGGAACTGTTTATTAAGTGTTTATTAGAAAAAACAGGGGAAAAAAAAGGAGATTGTTGACTCGATACATTCTAATGTATCAAATATTTGATACTAGAGCTTCCTATCCCAACTGAGTTAAAAAAAATTGTATAGGTGTACGTTGCTTTTGTTTCTCCAAAACATTCTATGCTGGAAGCACAGAATAACCCCTATTAACTGTCAAAATCCCATGCTTTTGTAGTATAACATGTATTGCTAATGAAGTTGGCCAAAAGAGTGAAAACAGTGCGAATCAATTCAACCCTAGATTATGGGCGGTTCTTTTGGTTGGTTTTCAATTATTTTTAAAATAAATCTGAAATCAATAAAGTGAAATTAAGTTTGATACTTCAGTATTTCCAGCAGATCTCTGAGGTATCCAAAAAGCTCAATAGTTTGGCCTCACTTGGAAGAAACTGACCTTCCTCGCGCAGAACAAGGAAGAAGTTGCGTCAAGGCACCTTATGTCAGAAAGTTAAAGTACATTAAAGTATACACTTTGTAATAGAGATGAATGTCCATGTTTTAACTGTCACAAACACAGAGTTTAGCCATTAAATGATTAAAAATCATCTTTTAATCATTTGTGAGGTCAAGCTGTCAGATGGGAAGCAACACCATGATGCAACATACAGAAGAATAAATTTGTAGCACTTTCAATCACACGGCACTGAAAAGTAATATCAACTTTTTTACTGTGCTTAAGTTTTGACACTCCGTATTTCATCCAAATCTAGGAATGACTTCTTGCAAAAACAAAAAAGCTGCTGAGACACAAGGCTGCAACAAGATAGCAACAGAAGTTGGTATTAGTGCTTAGAGTGCATGCAGCAAATAAGGTGAGAGCTGAGACAGACAATTCTGAAGTGAAAATGAAAGGTGGAGGCAGACCTGTTGTGTTTTCATATCCCCTCGAAGTATTTACAGCATGTTTTATGAAGTAATATTAAAAAACAAAAATAACAAAAAAACCCAACATATTTCTAAAACAACTGAAAAGTAAATTTGCTTCCAAATAGAAAAATAACATTCTTTCTGTGTATCTAAAACCACTTTTTCTTAAGACAACGTGCAATAAATGAGAAAGAATAAAGCAACATGCAAAAAAAAAACCAAAACCCCAAAATAGTTGTGATTTGCTTTTCAGTAGTTCTAATTAAAGAAAAAAAATAAGACTGTCATTACTTCAGCTTGATCAAGGAATTTCAATTACCACTATTATACCTGCAGGCTTACAATCTGCTACCTTCTAATATTTCAAACAGGAAATTAACAGCAGTAACTTCAGGATATCCAGGTAAGAATTTCAGAACAAAAGTTCTGTGAACTTCAAGGTTTCTTACATCACTGAAAAAAAATTAGACTGAAAGTATTTCCCTGTAGTGGAAAGATGTTCACAGAACAATTAAGTAGAAATAATGTTGAAGATGATTTCACGACTAAAGTACATTGCAAGTGGAATGTGAACTCTGCAAGGCAGTTTTAGGACAAAAATGCTGCTATGCTGTTAAACTGGGGTTTGCTATTAAAGTCTAGATGTGCTCTTGAACTGATCTTAACAGTGAACTCATATTTCAGTGCACAAACTGACATTTAAGAACTAAATCCTGCCCATCTTTTTCTTAAGTTTGGTGCCATTCCAGACTTCTTTTTCCCCTAGGACTATATTTACTCCAATTCAACATCTGCTGCATATTCAGCTTGTTTTCCAGCAGTAAGAAATTCTGTTTGGACTTTCACAAAATTGAGATTTGCTGTTCATTTCAATTTTGCTGTTCTCCCTTCCTGCACCAAGCAGACAAACTAAACTCCTATAAGAAAACAACAGCAGCTAATTATTCTCTGGAACATCTGCCAGAGATGCAGTGTTTGAAAGAGCGGCCAATGAAAACTAGGAAATCTGTTTTACCTTTCTTTTAATGCAGCTCCACTCAACCCGCCCCCCAAATGAACAAACCTGAACTTTCAATAGAAACATATTTCCACATTCATATCACAGTTGCACATCACAGTTTCTGTGTATAAAACACGCAGATTCTAAACAGCTGGAACACATTCTTTCATTAAACAACACTTCAGTTCCTCTCCTAGCTTTTCCTCAATTATTCTCAATACTCCTCAAATTAGCTGAAGTACTGCACCCAACTACTACACCTATATCTGAAGAAGTTACATTAAGAAAATGGATTAACCTATTTTTTAATCAAGGAAATATTTAACCCTCTATTCAACATTATTTAACAAACTGACCCGAAAAGCCTCTATGATTTCCATTTGTTTCAAAAAATATTTTGGTATCTAAAATATATGAGATAAATCAGAAGATTTTAAATGTTCTTCTATCTTCAATCGCTAAGTTAATAGTAAAAAATTCAGTGTAGTTAACTCCTGAAGAACCTTCTAGCTGGTACTTTGAAATCTTAAATAAGCAGAAGCAATTGCTGGATAAGAGGTGAATTAATTCAGTAGGCTATGGTGCTGATACAGTTCAAAGCAGTCATCTTGAACAGATCAGGATTAATTCTAGTTTGGAGGTGGGCCTCAGCTTACAACAGCAGATGTGCTTGAGCGCACATGTTCTTTGCAAGAATACCTGCCATTAGATTTTTGTTTACGCATTTGGAGATGAATTACGTGTTCGTGGACTAAATCTGGTGACCAGAACAAAATGCCAAGCAAGTAAGCCACACCGCAGCCAGTAACACAACCATACTCATAAGTCTCCACATCTGAAGAGCTATATTACCTTTAGTCACTGATTCTCATTTTGAACTTCTAGAAAAATTCAGCATAAAAGCTGGCAAGATATGTAAGGTCAAAGACTTTATGTTATCTGACAGAAATGCATTCCTTTACATACCTTTTCACTCTGCTATGTCATTTTACTTGGTTAGTAAATGCTATTAGGACTGACAGAAGTCAGATCAAGAAGGAAAGAGATCAAGAAAGGGAATGTAACTGCAGAAAAAATAATGCATTTTGGAATCTTATTACATAGAGAAAATGAAACAATTTACCAGAAATGTATTACTTACCATAGAAACAGCCCTAAGTGCTAATCTTGTCCTCAGGACTGTGGTTTAGTATTTGCAGCAATAAGCTCAAAATCCCCTTCATAGTGCGCTTCTAGTTACTAGAACTCTCCACAAAAAGACTCACCAAGTGCAGGCAGTGATTATTTCTTTGACAGAAAATGTAGCTTACAAGAGCTCCATGCCTAAGCATAAACCAACTCCATTTTTATTATGGCTTTTAAGATGTAAGAACTCATCTGAGACTCCATTACAAGACTAATACTAAAGTTTTCCCAATACTAAGAATCACAGTGATGATATATTTTCCTTGTTTTTAGAACCAAACAATTACAGCTATTATTTCTGAACCACTGGGAATCAGTTTATATCAAATACAGCAAATGTTACATACCTCAACAGCCGGAACAATATCTATGCCAACTGTCAGAAATTCCTCAAACTTCAGGAATGGATTAAAGCAGCTGCCAACATCGAGCAATCTGATTTTTCCCAAGGAGTGAAGCAATCTAAGAAGCAACAAGAACTCAGTTTTATCAAATGTTACTTTTGAAACTATATTCTGAATTACAATTTCAGATAATGAATGCAAAAATGTTCTCGTAGAGCATCTTTGTAGTGATTAACAGAAGTGAATGCATTACTTGATCTGCTGAGATAAAGAATCAAGTCCGGTCAGTAAAGCACATGATCCTTAAGCTGAAGAGTTTACGTTAAGAGCACCGTTAGTACCATACCTTGCGTACTTACAGTAATACAACAGAATGGTAACTTCTGCCTACTACTTAAGCTGATCATTTTGTTTCCCTACTTACTTCTTTGTGGTACTTACTGGTGTTTAAATCATACACGTCATTAGAGCTGAAATTTCAGGAGTACAGAAGAGAAACTGACAACACTTCATGACCTACCTACCATTTTTAAAGGGCATCTGCAGTCAAATGTCTTAATCAGTTTAACAAACACAACTGCATTCCAAGGTAAACAAAAAAACCCTACAAATGAAAACAATTAGATATTCCTTGCAAAATACCTTAAAGTACTCTTTTATTTGAGCTAACATTTTTGAGAATGGATGACTACTTGAGGTTCACTCCAAATTTATTGTGTCCCTCCTAAAACCCCTCCTTGACTTTCAATGATCCACGGCAGAGAAGATGTTGAAACGGGAGAAGAACCCTCCTTCTCAGCACAGTAGTAATAACAATCTGAAAGATTTTGTTTATATTTAGAAGATAATTAGGGATTACTTCTTTCAAACTGCCTCCAACACAAAGGCAAAGGGTGCAACAATTACCTCTAAGGTAAAATTGCAGGCATTACCAAGCTACCCCGTAACAGTCAGTACTGAGCGAGACTTCAGAAAGAAGATGATAGCAACATTTCCTGCCTCCTCCCCCCAACTTTTGGATGCTAGTCATGGTTTAATCCGTGTTCACATGCAGGGACCACTTGGATCCTTGTGGCAAACAGGCTGAAGCCAAGAAGTGGCTTTTCCTGTGTAAGGTTAGTGTGTAACTTCTCAGAAGAGCGGTCCTTGTCTTGCAGATGCAGACACTAACAGCACACTTTCTCATTCAATGCATGTCAGTATGCACGCAGGCATTCTGATGGTAACAGCAAAAGAACTGGGGACCACAGTAAAGAACAAAAGAGAGGCTCTGACTCTGGAGTCTAGCACGGAAAGATTTCCAATTAAAGAAAAAAAAAAAAGAGAGCAACAGCCTGTAGCAATCTTAAAATTCTCCATTTAAAAGGGTGACATTAAGTACCTGAACGGATTACAATTAAGTAACAGAACTGTTCTCTAACGGGAGAATGTCACTTGTAGAGTGAACAAAAACAACAACAAACAAACAAACAATGCTCATTTATTCAGTTTCCTTCTCTTATAAAACTTGCAGTCGTGGCTGCAGTGTTGCTTCTGACTCAGTGAGGAGGGTGAACACCTCAAACAATGTCTGTTATCATTTAGGCATACTTTGCAAAGCTACACCTCTGGATCCCAAGCTGAGCAGAAGCCAGAAACTCTCTTCTACGCTAATGGACAACAGATCCAAGACATATGATAGGGCAAACACAGGTGTCCTCTTTCACTATAAAAGGCAATCTCTCTTTTACTCAAATAAGGCCACCAGACTCTAAAATCAATGCAAATACACTTTGGGATCTTAAGAAGCAGCAGATTCACATACTCGCTTATGTTTTGACTTTCCTGCTACTTGTCAGCTTTCACTGTCCCCCCAAATTGCTTATTAGCAGTTCTTAAGCTGCCAGTTATAAATGAGAACAGGATCCTAGTTAGGAGCTTAAAATAATTGTGAAGATCTTCAGCAGCTCCGACATCTGCTTCTTTCAGCATGGCAGCCCTCAAGTCAGATTCCTCAGTAAGAACATAACTGTCATCTACGTGACAGTCACTGATCCAATTACTGTGTTACAAAGACAGTCTTGCTAAATTCATTGATAATCACCCTTCAAACTCATTTTCTAATGATTTTCAGTCAAGGCAACTAACATTAAAAGCAAGGGATGTACGCTGCACTGTAGGCAATCTCCAAGCACACCCTGAAATCAGAAAGGTTTTGGAATTTCCTTCCTTGGAGATACTCAAAACCCACACAGACACTTTCCTTTGTAACCTATACTAGGGATCCTGCTTTAGCAGGGGGTTGGAATAGATCTCCAGAGGTCTCTTGCAACCCCTATGATTTCTGAATGCGCTGCTCTCTAATGCATTATATACAGGCAGAAAAAGAAAACATGAAAACTTCAAGGGCCAGACTCCTAGTTTGCAGTTTTTGATTACTAAGATACAGTTTATTAAATGGAGGGAGGAGAGCAGAAATCCAGAGGTCCTATGCTATTGCCAGAAGAGCAGAGCAATACAACTGGATCTGAGTGGCAGCACAGTCATGTCCCAAAGTTTTCAGTGACATCCACACATAAAGGTGCCCCATAGGAAGGACTAGCTTGCTGAAATACATTAGGAAAGAAGGAACAGTGGTTTGACTGTCTCTTAAGGTACCACCTAACACCTGAAAAGAATCTATACCATAAAGGATAAAAATCAAGACTGTTTAACCTGAGGGAAAAAGGAGAGAAACAAAATTTAAGCAGAACAAACAGCAGATAACATTCATTTTTATCTTGCAAGACTGAACCATTTCTAAGTCCAGCTTCACAACTAAAGGCACAATGCCATAAGACAGTGTTCCTGGATCTGAGAGAATACTGTGCACAATACATTACCTTTCAGTTCTTTTTCACTTTCATCTCTATGTTCATATTAGTTATTTCTATGAGATCCACTCACTTCAGTCTTGCAAACAGGCTTTGTTATATCTATAGAAAAATCCCAAACTCCTGAACTTAACAAATCTCAGTCATAGCATTACATGATCAGAATGGAGCAATGCTATTTCAACTGGCAGGAGTGCAAGTTCCTCTACAATCCATGCCCCAAGATTCAAACACTTCTCTAACTAATTTAGCATAGGTGTGATACAACAGCATTTCAAGAGGAAAGTATGCTTCACTTCATCAACCGTTCATTTTCATTCTGAAAAAAATCAGTTTCTTCTTTGCCTTACAGTAAAACATTTGACTTTTATGGGTGGCAATTTATAACATCTTGGCCTTGTTGCTCGAAGGTCTGTATAACTACTAAAAACCTTACTATCGTGTGTTACCTACTCTAGGAAATATTAAGAATCCTGTATTTGTCAGATATGTATTTCAAGTCTTGAGAAGGACAATGGAAAATAGGTTATGATATTGATAAATACTTTTTAAGTGATGAAATTGAAAGTTCTGTATAAAATACTTTCTGTACACACAAATTAAATCAAAAGACTACAGATTTCTGGTAGCAAGATGAAGCTTGTGAAGTTGGCCCTGCAATGGCCATTATAAATCCTGTACAGAGTATGAAGATAAAGCATCAGCAGAGAGAAAGCTCATGCTTTATCATAAGATCTCACACTAGAAAATGGGTCAACTTCAAGTAGTGTATGATCAAATCTAGTGATTTAAACAAACAGTACCGATCTGTCACTTGATGAACACAATGAAGAGGAGAGGTAAGAAAGAGCTACTTATGGGAAGGCACTACTTTCATTGTGGAAATATCTTCTTGGTTGCTCAGAACACACAAAAACACTGGGGTCAGCATTTTAACTACTCAAACACTTAAGCATTTGAGATCTTTATGCCTTTTGAAAGTGAGAAACCACAACATTTTGCAACATGAGAAACCACAAAAGATGCCATCTGGTAAGGACAGACATCTGCAAGTAGCGTGAGTATCATGAGCAACATGCTAGTAACTAATACTACATCTGACTTAAAGCTTAAGAGCTGCCTACAAAAGACATGCTATCATCATGAGAAACTTCACAGAACAGAACAAACCACTGATGATAGTTGTTGGAACTGGTCTATGAAGAGCATGAAGCAAGTTGTAAGCATAGATTTTAACAGAAAAATGCATTCTTTATTCTATTATACTTACACTGAATTAAATTATTCTCATCACATGTGGAGCAGCCAAATACATGACCCACACAATTTAGAGAAAAACAAGGTAGGACTGTAAGTGGACAAAAAAAAGCTACTATTGAATGCCAAAAATAAAAGTCTTACTTAAGTGAAAAAACAAAAATCAAAATTACAACTGTGTTAGAAAACTACCTCCAGAATACTCAGCTTTGCAGAGCCAGTCACCAGAGAGCTACCACACTTAATTTTAAGTGTTACACTTCAAAAGCAATTTTGAATTATATAATTGGAATCAAGAGTTTCTCCGCAATTATTTACGAACAGAAAGTTTTAAGCACTCTGTTATTTACATTTGGCACTTAGTACTTGCAAAAGCAATTGACTTTTCAACAATACTGAACAGCCATTAGATTCTAACTTAATTAACATCTGCTTTATTTCACCTCAAGCTTTAATATAAATTGCACTGCACAATAATGACATACAAAAGTGAAATTACTCTAACGCTTAAACGATGATGACTAAGTTGTCATTCTTGAGCAATCTTTATGGCATCCACCAAAACTTATACTACAGTTCAATTATCCTTGAAACACAGATATATTCACAAGAAAATCCAACTGATTTACCATTAAAAAGAAAAAAAGAAGGCATCAAACCAATCTCACATTATCATGTAGAAATTTACAAGTAAGTCTCAAAAAAAAAAAAAGAGAAGTCTGGAAAACAAGTAGAACTTACTCTTCTGTTATAGCTTCATGATTTGTCAAGCCAAAGTTTGGTAAGGGGTCTTCGATCTTGGGAGGGTGGGAAACGTTTAAGGCTGGAGTGGTGGTAGAAGCAATAAGTGCTCGCTTTTCATCTTTCTCAAGTGCTTTTCTTTTCCCTCCATTCTGAAAATATTCCCGGCATACACTGAAAAGACAAAGATTTCCCAGAGAAACAGAAAGATATTTTTGGTCATTGCAGTAAGACAGGACACAAGACAGAGGGATTAAGAAATGTAAGTTCTAAAAGCTTTGCAATAAATCTGAGTTTTATTGCATCTTTGGGAAATCAGCTTTAGGTAAAGATATAACACCCAAAAGACACACATCAAGTTGACTATTTTTTCCCCATCAAAATTAGGCTGATAGACAGTTATGTAAACAGATTCAAATTAACTGCAGACTTCCAGAGCAACAACAGAACATTAACTGAGGATAAATGTCAGCTGACACTTAAGCACTATGGTTATTTATTAAGGCAGGCTTGCACGCATGCACTGATAGATATTAATTACAAATGCAAGGACTTTTGAAATGTGCATGTCTTGCAGGATAGTTAAGGAACCCAGGGGGAAAAGAAATAACTTAGGCTTATGGGCTAAGTTAATTATACTTGATTCTAATTTTGAGTTTGCTTTTTTTTCCTCCCTCTTTTCCTTTTCAATAACTACCTTCAGTAGCTGTATCGTTGCTAAAGACCTATTTTAGCTTTCATTTTTTATTCCACTTAAGTATTTTGCTAATATGAATCAGAATAAAATAATCAGTCATATTTATCAGAAAGGTTGACCAGTATAAAAGAACAAATGTACAAACAAATAAATGTCAAATTGCACTTGCATACTTCAACCAGTAGTCAGCATAATGTATGAGATGCAAGCATTATGTTCCAGAGAATAACTGAACTGTTTTGGACAGAACTAGAATTGGAAACAATTTGCTGCTGTGAAATTAAAAGCCTGACTCACTCTGTACAAAAAAGTGTTTTAATTAGACGCACCAGCCAAGCATCTGCATGAGAAGTTTAACAACAGCATTTGTTCAAATTATGTTTTCACAAAACATTTTTATGATACTTTCTTGAAACTCATTCAACTTGTTTAAAAAAAACAAGCAAACACTGCTGAGGTTTGAAGGTAACATTCCAGGACATAAATGCAAACTTAGTTTAATTACATCCTATATCGTATTATTTCATATTCTAGACTCAGAAAGGATATGCTGGTATAAATACTGCCTTAAAATCACAAATAGAGACAAGGTCTTGAAATACACAGGCCTGATCTAAGTATGGATGTGCCAAATACACCCAGCCTCTCCATCACATGTGTTGTAAAGGAAAAACAAAAGAAAATGTCATTATTGTTAAGTTTCATAAAGAGAAACATATATCATCAAACAGGCACAGATAGAAACCACTTTACTCCAAACAGTCAGAAAACGACCACTCTGAATCTGTAAAAATGTATAACTACAAATGCACATTATTCACGTGTCATTTTTCACCTTAGAGTAAAAATGAAGTTCTGTTGGACACACTCCTGTGCTGACATACTTGCATGGCCTCAATATCAAAACTGATCCGTGTCTAACAAAATCAAAACACAAGCAAGTTTTACTTGCCTGAGGAGGCCTTATGTATTCTCAGGCTAAATAAGTAAAGCTGAAGATGCAGACAGTAACCTTAGGGTAGAATACACAGCTCTATGAGAAATAAACATAGTAAAAAAATACATTCATAATCAACAAGTTTATAGTTACAATTCTTTGGTAACCAAAGCTATTTGCAGATGAAAGGGAAACTAGGTGGAAAAAGAAATAAGATCTGTATCTTAGCAGTACTGAGCAAGATCACACAAAAGCAGTAACAGCAGCCCAGGCTGCAAGATTCCCAAATACATTAACTGTGAAACCATACTAAGTCTGTTAGAAATTCCACATACAGAAAGACAATGATTCTAAAATTAACAAAGTCTGTAATTTAACTCAGCAAAAACAAACAAACAAAACAAAACAAAAAACAAAAACCCCAACAAGTTGAAAAACTAAAAAAGAAACAAAACTGAAGCCCAGAACAGCACCTGCATTACTGATAGGCTAATAAAAGTCGTATTTCATGCTATACACAATTATTTGTTCATAAGCGTACAATGAGTTTAGAGATATCTCTCTTTCACTAAATGATGCTCAACTAAATTATAAAGCACAAACCCTCCTCTTCACGCTGATAGAGCCACCTTACTACTCTCTTAGTATCGTGCTCAGTGTCTTCAGTTTTACTTATAGGTCTTTTTCCTTGTTATCCCTTTTGAAACGTTCTGGTTAAATAATGTCATACAGCTATCGACACTGACAGGTCAGTCGTAACAAATCAAGAAGCCCAGTAGTTTGTGAGGAAATTTATTCTTTTTGCTCCTGAATTACTGATGTTATCAGCTTCTTCCATTTGCTGTTATGTTGTCCAGCCTAACACACAGAAAAGCTCATGTATGAGAAACACCTACTTTTAAAATACAGCCTTACTGTTTTTGTCACTGTGAAGAAGCCATTTCTACTTCACTGTTGGTGCTGCTCTAACTCAGTGTTTTCCCAATTATTTTACTCCTCTCTCTCATGTCAATTAAGTTCTGATGTCATAAGACACTATTAAAGACAACTGTGATGAGAAGCATCTTCTCCTGGATTTTCACTAGCAGGCAAGAAGCCAGAATCACAAGAAGATTTACTGGAGACTGGGCAAAACTCCTCAAGTTCAGACTGCACACTTATGCAGCAACACAAAGAAGCAAAAAATACCAAATCCAACCATCTAAACACGCAAACAAAAAACCCAAACAGGTAAGATGGCATTTTATAATCACCTCAAGATTATACGCTATTCATTTAAAGCAGACCTCACACATGATGGGGTAGCAGTGATCAGATGGGCATTTACTGCTCAGTACCTAATAAAAGGCAACACACTCAGCAGTTTACCCCCATGGTAACTTGCTGATGTAGCCACATGCTTACATTTATGAAAACCCCCATCACCGATCACACTGGTTTTGAGTATGCAGTTATGTAAGACTATATCTAACAACGGTCTCAAATAACAAACAGAGCATCCCCTTATTACCTACAAAGAGAAATAACATTAAGTAGTTTATTCCAAAATTTTGAGAGCTGCCACAATGCAATTAGTGGCAAACATCTCTGACATTTAAGCTTCCACTCTGGTGATATATTAGCTCTGCAATGAACAGACTTGTTTACTAAGAATTGTGCAATACAAATGCTACCTGAGCTTACACTTGCTACAGTTTACACAAACAATAAAAATAAACATTTCAGTTATGACCTGCTTAAGTTTGCTGGCAGAGACAGACAAAGTTTGCAACTCGTGTCTTATGAGAAAAATCCTAGGTATTTCCGCAGTTGAACGTTTTTTCCATATCTTAAATGACAGTTCTCTCAAGATGTCTGCTCCTACCCAAACTCTGCTGCCATTTGGTCTGGACACTTTAAGAAACCCTCAGCAAAAGCCAGTATGAACATATACTCAGGGGATAAATTGTTTGATAACAGACTTCAGCTAAGAAAGAGGAGCTTCCCTGTAGAATATACTAACCAAAACCATGAGTGTTTCAATACCATATAACAAATAATGGGGGAGGGGTTTCAAATTCTCAGTTGCCAAAGAAACATCATATTAATTTTTACAACATCAAAGAACCAGCAATTAGCTCTTCTTGCCAAGTAATAATCAGCAACCAACCAGCTGGTTACCTTTCCATCTTGACTAAAAAGCAAACTCTGATAGCTTTTATGAATGATCAAGAGTTTCAAGCAGACAGTTCTGCAGGTCAAGAACTGGCACAGTCCTCCTTAAAAAGCAGAAGGAAAGAGCAAGCCTGATTTACATTCCTCACTGTATTTATTAACCAGAATCCAATACTGAAGATGAAGTTCAGTGAGGGTATAGCGAAACAACACAATTCCCTTCAGAGCTGAAGGAAATTCTAGTTTCCTGAAGTCAACTGAAGGAATTGCTGGCCTGAATAAAACAAAAAGAAGCATCAACTTCGCTACAGGTTTAATCTCCCCCACTCTATTCTGAAGTAAATCAGGGAAATGAAAGTTTCCAACTTTCCCTTGGAGGCGTTAATCACAAGGGAGGATTGGAAAGCATTCTGCTATTATCAAGAGTGTCCAGATTTCGGTTAAGGAAATTATACATTCAGCAAACTTTTCAGTACAAAGTATTATAAGTTGTTAAAGTTCAATGCAAGAAGCTTGCATACAATTAATTCACATTTATTTTTCATACTTGCTTTTAGTTCTAGAGATTTGAGACTTATGCTTTTGGAAAACACAACTAGGTATGGAATCAGATGTTTCTTCTGTGTTGTATCTGTCCTCCCACCACAAACCAGTTACCGAGTCAACACCCTTCATTACCAGATGATTCCAAGAACTTGAAAACAGCCAGCAGTCATCATATAATCAAAGCTCTAATTAGTTCTAACATTCAACGAACAGATACAGTTTTGTCAGAACAAAGTATTATCTAGAAGGAAAAATAAAGGTTACCATACAAACAGGCACAATGAACATTAGATCTTTTTTCTACTTTAAATAGTTCCTTTCCTTTTCCTTAACGCACCTCCTTTCTCCTTTCCATTGAAAGTGAATTTCTCAGCTAACTGCATTCATCAAGAAAGCTCCAAAACAGCACTGTAGGGACCTGACACATTCATTTATTCTATCCTCCAATCCCAAACAGACTGTGCCCAGTTATCCTCAAAGATCCTGTAAACGGATCTCCTAGATTTTACTCCATTTGACCAGACAGCTCCAGATTCTAGGACAAAACATGGAAAACATTTTGTGGAAAATAAGATCCCTGAACTTTTCTTTAGCCTTTTTTGGAGTTCTTTTTGTTGATGTTTTTTAAATGCAGGGAACAAAGTGATAGTTTAATTACGACAAAAGCTCAAAAATATTTCAGATACTTTGAGGATAACCTCATTAACATACTCCAAGATGTTTGTCTTTCTTGGAAAAGCATCCTGAGATTGTTTCATATTCAGCCTGTGGTTTGCTACAGAATCATAGAATGGGTTGGGTTGGAAGGGACCTTAAGGATCATCAGGCTC
The DNA here is from genome assembly GCF_039878825.1 of Excalfactoria chinensis. Taxonomy (NCBI): domain Eukaryota; kingdom Metazoa; phylum Chordata; class Aves; order Galliformes; family Phasianidae; genus Excalfactoria; species Excalfactoria chinensis. The sequence goes on along the minus strand of NC_092825.1, from coordinate 25,158,857 downwards.
CAATGTCCCTGCCACATGCAGGGCCACCAACCTCCACATTTAATACTAGACCTGGCTGCCCAGGGCCCCATCCAACCTGGCCTTGAACATCTCCAAGGACAGGGCATCCATAACCTCTCTGGGCAGCCTGTTCCAGCACATCATCACTCTCTTGGTAAAGAACTTCCCCCAGATATCCAACCTAAATCTTCCCTGCTTCAACTTAAAAACATTTCTTCTGCTGCTATTATCTACCCCTGTAATGAGTCGACTCCCCTCCTGTTTGTAGGCTCCCTACAAAAGCTTTTCTAAAGGACTGACAAATAACCAATTACTTCCTAGCCTGCGTCTCTATAGTATTTGGTACATTTAATATCACCATTAATTTCAGTCCAGCTCTCAATGTAAATTCTTCCTTGCTTAGTCTCATTTGCAAATTTAATGAACGGACTGCATTCTAGTCGCTTGCTAATGAAAACACTGATTAGTAACAGATTCAGGGACAGAATTACAGAGCCCTTCTCAGTAAAACAAATATTGAAGATAAGCTTTTAAAATCCACTCTCCACATTTTTTTTTTCCCCAAACAGTTGTACATTCCCTTAACAATAAACTGACCAAGACCGTATTTCTTTGGTGCGCTGAAAACTCTCAAAAGACTTTAAAAAAACACTGCAAGTTTAGATAATGTTGTGTCACAATAGCTATTCCAAGCTGGTTAGAACTGCAGATTCTGTTTGTTTCATTATTTAGAAAAAGAAAAGAAAAAGAATTGCCAAGTCAACACAAGTTGTAACACTGATGTGAAAGCAACAGAAAGAAGCAAATCAGCTGGTCTAGCTTATTTTGTTCTAACTAGAAGCAGAACAGGCTGGTATTCATTGTCCATACTTCTCCAGGCTACCTATGCCAGCAAAAATCAGAAGTTAGGACAACTATGGTAAACAATCTTATTCATCCTACTTTGGTTTAAGCTCTGAGTTGAAGTAGAAATTACATGAAACAGGTGTACATTTCCAAACATCACTTGCTGCTCTGCATTCAATTTTCTGAAAACATAAACAAAAGAAAGGGAAAAACAGCTGAGCATGGTCCAGGCTTTCTACAACACCACTTGAGGTTTACCTTAACAGCATCTGGAAGGGGACAAGGCTTTGAGTCCTCTCTTCCCATGCTAAAAGTTGTATCCTCTTGCCCTGAAACAAAAATCAAACCACTCCCGTACAGTGTGGCATATGGTCAACAGCACAGTCTGCCACTTACAACTTTAGCTTTCACGTTTTCTAAAATCTGCACGTGTGTCATTAAATAGAAAATTAATGAAGTAAAAGAGAAGGTTTTTTTTCCATCTGCTTTAAGAACCAATGTCACAAGATGCGTTTCCCAGTATGTTCAAGATATACCTTTTGACAAGGATTACCCTGCAGGAAACTTAATCTTGACCATGAAAATAAGTACGCATTCTATATTCTCTGATTCACTTTACTGGGTGATTGGTTATACAAGAAAAAAATAATGAAAGAAAGCTAGTATCACGTCTTAAAAGCCCTTCCTTAAAAGGAAAACAAAAGCCTGAGCTATCCTTTCTTCAACACAGATACACAAGTGGTTCCCAAGTATTTTCAGCATTCCAGTCTCAAATGAAACTTCATTTAACACACCAGCTACCTTCCTGCTGCCATGGTGACACTCAGTTAAAGCACTCAAAAAAAGCTTTCAATGAAGTTTCATGCAAGTGAAATTCTCTTGCATGCAATTAAACAACTAGACACAAGGAGGAGTAAGGACAATGGGGCCTGCCATCCGTGTGGCACACCTCCTGGCTGTTGTCAAGGAACACAAAAAGCGCACAAGACAAAGCTGATCTGCTGTGTTCTAGTATTTAGCCATTCAGGCCCCAGTTTCCACAAAAGGAAGAAGTAACCTTTTTTTTAATTATTATTATTGATGTGAATCTCCTGGCCCCTGAGTGTTGCATTCAGAAAAGAACTGGAGCTTTACACTGAGTGTCTCCCATTGGTGGATTCTATTCTTAGCATGAGGTCACACTCCCAGGCCCAAACTGGATATTTATTTGTTGACTCTGTAAATCTGATAGGAACTACCATAAAACCACCACCCCACCAAAACAAACAAACAAACAGAAAAACCCCAAAACCAACCAAACAAAAAAAACACAACACCCAGCAAACAAACAATGAGAGAACCAATAGTCCTCTGTATGCTTCAGCTGCTCCTCTGTTGTCAACGTGGAACATTATCCTGTCCTGCAGGGAACAAAACCAGCTTACCACAAACTAAGGGAACATTAGTTAGCTATTCTTTTTTTTTTTTTCCCAACAAAGTTCCGCATATCAATTAACAAGTTATAAAAAAAAAAAATATCAAGTAGTGCTCCTCACTGTTGGTATTGCTGCAATTCAGTATTTTTCCCAATTATTTTACTCCTCCCTCTCATGTCAATTAAGTTCTAACACCATAAGATGTCTGGGAATCAGTCCTGTATCCAGTACAATTAGTATTTGCACAGATAACCAGAACACAAGAACAGTCACTACTTCTCTAAACTGCTCTGCAAATGATGCCAAGCTGGACAGAGAAAGAAGATGTAAGAAAACCCAGAATTAGAATTCAGTATAGTTTAAGGGGATACAGCTTAGTAAAAGAGAAGTACAAAGGTCAAAGTTTCCACAGTAGTAATGAATAACATAAGCACCTAGCAACTGAGAAAACCTGTAAAAAAGATTGGCAGTTGTGGATCACGAGCGATCATAAATCAAAGGCACATCAGTGCAACACAAAGAAACAAAAACAAGAAACAGAAAACCCACCCAAAAAGGTCAGCTGCATAACAAGAGCTTATTACAATCTCAATAATTATTTCTTCACTTTATTCATCTCTGACAAGGCCTGTGAAACACTTCACCCAGTTTTGAATGCAGTTTGTTCAAACTGATTCACCTCTTCTGCTGCTGGGACGAAATTACACGAAACATGCCCAAGAAAGGGCTTGTACAAAACAATTATGTTTACTTCAGCTAAAGAATCAACTGGGAGCTGTCTCGGACAGAGCAACCACAAAAAATAATGGTAGAGTTCTCAATCCTTGATGAAGTCAGGAAAAGGGTCAGCAAAACTGCTACCTTGGACTTCTGCAGGGCAGACTGAACTGTTCAGGACACTGGTAGGGGGTCTCTTAGGAGTCAGTTCTGAAGGCCAACAGTATCAGAAACAGTGTGGCCAGCAGGAGCAGAGAGGTGATTGTCCCCCTGTAAGCTCTGGTAAGGCCACACCTTGAATGCTGTGCTCAGTTTTGGGCCCCCCACTACAAGAAAGACATTAAGGCTTTGTATCAAGTCCAGAAAAAGACAATAAGGCTTGTGAAGGGTCTGGAGCACAAGTCTTACAGCGAGTAGATGAGAGAACTGGGACTGTTTAGTTTGAAGAAGAGGAGACTCAGGGGAGACCTTACTGTTCTCTACAGCTGCCTGAAAGAAGGTTGTGGTAAGGTTGGGGTCAACCTCTTCTCTCTCATAATGAGCAATAGGATTAGAGGGAATGGCCTCAAGTTGCACTAGGGGAGGTTCAGGCTGAATACAGAGAAGACTTTCTTCTCAGAAAGGGTGGTTAAGCACTGGAACAGGTTGCCCAGGGAAACAGTGGAGTCACCATCCCCAGAGGTGGTTAAGGAAAGGACAGATGTAGTACTTAGGGCCATGTTTTAGTGGGCAATAGCAGCGGTAGGTGGATATTTGGACTAGATGATCCTGGGGGTCTTCTCCAATTTTAATTGTTCTATCGTTCTATGAACTACTGATACAAAAGGAATGGTTTTCAAATATTAAATAAAAGCCTGCTGCAGAGAGAAAGAAAAAAAGTTATTGACTTGCTCCACTTCCAGCAAGCACAGAACACCTCAAGTCGACACCATGTTGATGTATTCTATATTAACTGTTTCAAAGCCCATGCCCCTTCAACCCCTTCCACCTCCCCGCCGATTGCTTGTTCTATGGGATCCAACCATCTCTGCAATAAAATGAAATGTAGCGATGCCATCCTTGCTTTTCTTCTTTCTTTTGCTCATTACTTTGTATCAGTCACATCTAGGATGACTATTCCAGGACTAGAGGAGAATGGTAATCTGTTAATATTTAATCTATTCAGTTTTAATCCACAGTGACTTTCAACGACTTTAGGGAAGCTGGAAACATCCACTGCTGCAACATCTTAAAAACAGACTAACAGATACCTACAAAGATATTATTACATGTAATTGACATATTTCCTCAAGGTTGGATTGATTAAAATAACTTTTGTATCATGATGGGAAATCTGAAGTTTTTCTAAACATCTAGATATGCAAAGACCTTACTATTAGACTTACATCATCATCTTCCCCTGTCTGAAGACATTCCTAAAGGCAGGACTAGTGCATAAATTCTTTTTCAGATAAGATTTCAACAGTATTTTCTTTTATTCTGCTGTACAGGTTTCACAGTATGCCTCAGATGCCAACCGTGTGTAGGAACCCTGAGTGACTAACACTTATCCTATTTTAGACCTCAGTTTCCTCCAGGATTGAAATAACTCATCCGAACTCAATTCAGGATTTTACTATTACAGCATGCAAGAAGTTTAAAATCCATGTACTTACATACAAAATGTCAAACCCAAACCTCATTCAGATATGCTCGTTGCATTAGTTCAGTTTGGATTCAGATGAATGCATAACATTACTTCTTAAATTTACTTGCAGCTTCAGCACACGAAGAAAAGGAAGTTGTTTGCTGAAGCTGCTTTAAAAAATATATATAAATCTAATTTTGGAAGAAACTACTTCACTACAGATTTATAGCTTATAAATCGGAACAGTAAGAAGGTATTTGTTTTAGGAACTAATACATCAGTAACATTTTATAGAAGAAATGTTACAAATTAGCAAATAAAAAAAACCAAACAAGTGGTATTATAAATAATTACAAATAGAAATGTGCAAGCGCATCTTTCAAAGATGTTAGGACTTACCTGCAACACCATTCAATTCGGCCTTCCCCTTCACAAGTTTTAGCCCAGTGATTATCTGCGAGGTTTTTCATTGCCACAGCATATTCACAGAGAGTTTCCTCATCCTCACAATGTTCACGCCAGATTTTATCAAAGTCTCCCACTGAGCAAAACAACAATAAAAAAAAAAACACTGCACGTTAGATACAACGTGTCTCATTATCTTCATGGCAAAGTCCCCATCTTCCAATTAAAGAAGTTACATAATGCTGTAAGAGATTACTTTACCTGCATTTAACAAACAAAATCAGGTCCCCTTTCTCTAGTCAAATACAATACTTCATCAGGGCTCTGGAGAAGGGACTATCACGTACTTGAGAAGCTAGCAATATTCTCAGTACACTGACTTTGTTCAACTTGTTCTGTGAAATTAAAGTTACTGGGAAGTTCTGCTTTTAGGTTTCTGTGGACGGGTATTAAACATGACAAACACTTTTAGAAATGAAAGACTGACAGGTCTCTTAGTTGCATTCATGTTTGCAGCAAGTACTCTGGATGATATTACATGGAAAAATAATGCTCAAATGAAAGTTTAATCAAGCCTACAGATTTCTTTGGATATACTGGAAAAGGAATTCAAGTGTTCACTGGTATCTGCCCACGTACTCCGTATCAATAAATTAACTTCTAAGCAACAGTACTGAAGAATGAAGCCAATTAAACTGGGGGAAAAACAAACAAACAAAAAAACAGACAAATTTGTCTGTCATTTTCCACTAACAGCTTTATTTTTATGTTCCTCATCTTGCTAAGAAAGTCTTGCAGGTTAAATTCTAACACCTTTAAGTAATTAAACATGATGATTTTCCCACTTCTGCAGGGACGAATCCACTTCTTCTAGTTTGCTTTACATAATATACTGCCAAATGAAAACAAGGTGAACATTTGAGGCACAAGCTATAACTCCTACTATGATTTCTACTTTATGAAAACCTTTGGTATACTTTACTAAATGACTTCTCTGCCATAAGAAAGAAAGATATGTGCTCAGTGGTATGATCTTCACTAATTCCTTTTATGTTTCTTAATCACAAACGTGCACACACATCTAGTATAGATTTATACATATCTGCAGAATAAAAATTATGCATTGATTTTGCATGCTCACATTGATACAGCTAACAGTAAGTTATTAAAAGCAAAGCTACGCTCTGAGATTTGACTCTGACAACAAGTATTTAACAGCATGCTTTCAGAACCAGTCTTGTGACCCCTTGATACGACAAAGAAATACTTACAAAGTGCATCAATCATAGCTGACTATAACATCTGCTAAAGCCTGAAAGGAGCTTATGGTATAACTTGTCCTTCTCATATCAGTAAGGTATTTCTAACTCATTCACGAGAATCCCTTTGATGTGCTTCATTTTAATTAGCAGTAACAGATTTCTTTCCACGGCAACTTTTTCTTTTTGCACGCATGCAAAACAGTAATAACGGCTGCTTACCCCATCTGTCCTCCAATTACAGCAAGACTGGCTGGGTACAAGAGACAGAAGACTGAGAAGACTTTAACCAGCGATCTAAGTTACTGCCTCTGTAAGTTTGGTTTAGGGATGTCACAACTATTTGCTCTCCAAAAATAATCATCTGCAATCACCAAAATGAGTCATGTTTCAATGAGGTGTTTACATTGCCTTGCATGAGACAGCAATCAGGATGGAAGGCCAGGGAGTGGACGTGATGCTATTTTAGTTTTAATACAACAGAGAAGCTAAGCAAGAAATCACGTATTCTGTTTGCTGTGGGACAAACACATGAGAAAGCTGTTCAACTGGACAAATAAGTGCAGTATTATATTTGAGCAGTATCCTTCAGTACTTCCCAAGTGATCCAAGTTCAGGGAGACACGCTTTACATCAGAAGACATGAGCATGGTCCCCAGCTGCCCACCAGCACAGGGCACGTCTGAGCAACGCACACTGGAGGCACGGTCCTGTCAGGGTTCCTGATGGAACTCAGGGCTCGCTTTGCCAGAGCTGTTCTGAAAGCCTTACGTGGAAGCGATCACACAGGATACACCAAATCCCATTGATGAAAGAGAGCAAGAAATGGTATAGACAGTGTTCTACTAGCAAAGGTAGCAACAAGCACAATTTTTGCTCCCATTTCTCACAACAGAAGAGCTGAACCTATGCAGACAGAATCAAGACAGAAAGCACTAGCTAAGCTTAAAGTGTATTCTCAATAGCTATTCAACTGTGATGCAATTCAGATATAGTTTCATAGTTCTTCTGCTTCCTGACACCAACTCCTTTCATCTTCTTCTGAGCAAAGTTGAGGATGTTCACCTTTGCAAGGACTGAATGAAGGGCAAAATAGACCATAGATGCAGAATCTGAAATGCAGATACAGAGCAGCAGATCTGGAGCTATTTGCACCCCAGGATAGGAATTCTGAGTTACAACAAAATTGCCTATGGCAGTAACAGCTTAATGGCTCCAAATTGAAAAGAGAAAAGGTACGATGCACACCATTAGAAGAGACGCACAGAGCAAAATTTTACAAATCATGAAATAATTCCATCACACATCCTACATAAAGCCAATTCCACATGCACTTCTGGTTGGTCTTCTACCCAGTACAGAAAACAGCAACATAGGACAGACATAGCCCAGTTTCTGTTTGAGGAACACCTCAACACACACAGGAAAAAGGTAGATGAAAGCACAAGAGGACAGATTCCCACATGTGCATGAATGATGTGGGCAAGTTAAATATAAAACAATGCTTTCTTGTTCTAAGATGAGGAGGCATTCAGAAACAGCATAAAAGGGCAACTTCAAAGAAAAAAAAAAATGCTCAAAATGCATAATTAAAGTTCACATAACTTGGAAAACTAAGGGAAGAAAATTCATGAAAAACTTCAAAGGTGGCACTTCTAATTCTGAAGTTCCTAGACCGTGAAAATCACTGAAAGATGGAACAGTGAGCAAGTGTATGGTAATACCTGGGCAGCACTTCTCACACCATCTTGTCTAAGCACCTGCTGCTGACCCTCTGTCGGTGCTGGGTGTGATACAAGGACCACTTGTCCGCCCTTTTCTCAAACAACTGCAGACAAAAGGTTTTCTTAAGGGACTGACATAATTGTGCAGCAAGTTTTAATGAAGCATTTGAGGTCCAGTTTCCCTTAAGCAAGAATCATGGCAGCGAGTTATTTTAGCATGTTTTCCACATTCCTCTCCAATGCAAGTAAAAAGAAAACACAGAGAAGGGCATTAGACAGACATACAGGAACACAAACTGCAGAATCATGCTCCAGTACTGTCCACACCAAAAATGCTCATAATGACTCCTATCTGTTGACAGACTCTCTGGGAGTGACTACAACAGGTCTTGCAACTTCAACCGGTACCCAGAAAGCAGCAGAGCTGTGTATTCAATTTCACAAAGGATATGTTACAATCCATGTACAAGTACTGCATTTAACTGCACTAGAGTAAATATTTATTGGTACAAACAAAAAGACAGTAAAACATGCAGAAAGGTTCCACAGCAAAGCCAATGCTTACTAAAACAATAACATCTCCTGTTAGGCCATCACTATGGCTGTAAATTAAATTAAATCTGTGGTAGCTAATCTAAAGGATTTAAAAAAAAATAAATTATCACATCTTTGATCACATCTTCAAGTTAATATTTGGTTTTGTGCATTCAACTTTTCATGTCAAATTCTCATAACCATACCTTCACAAAGTTTAAGGCTCCCTGACAGTCTTACTATGTATGCACTTGATTATTTGTTATGCAACTTTAAACCTGTATTGGGTATTGACTCTTCAGAGACTCAGAACTCCACAGAGGAACCCATGATACTGAAATCCAGCTTGAAAAATGTCTTATTTATAAAACTGGCATACCACAGGAGTTTCACACACCTAGCAAGTCATTACAGTCACATCATTTTAAACTTACTTAAAAGCCTGCTAACCTCTCTATCCAAAATTGCCTAGAAAATACAATGCCTACTCTTCACCTTGAAGGTTAACTACCAAAAAACCAAAGCCCACCTCTTTCTAGCATGTCTGCCAGTCAGTGAAGAAATAACCGACCAACTCGTAGGTTCTCCACAGCACATTGTTTTCTAAAACAAAACCAAAAATCCAGTAATATTTACTTAGAATACATGAATCCCTCAAAATAACTTCCACTAACATTAATAGTGTGCGCAGAATAGTCAATCACACCACCACACTCAACCACAGAGCAATCACCTGTCACTGAAACCTGTCTTAAAGAACAAGTTAGTCATGTAGATGTTATTTTTAAATGACCCTAATTACAAGATAGTTTTAATTTTGGGGAATAGCAATAAACAGGTAATGTTAGCTGCAAGTTCTAAGGACATTTTTAGTACTGAAAAATTACACAAACTCAGAACACCCCTCATTCCACACTGAATTATAAGAACTAAAGGTCTCCAGTACAGTGAAGGAAGACCAAGTCTGCTTTTCTTGATGGGCCAGTCTCACACTAACTCCTCCTCCAAATGGTCTGCTTCTTAAAATAAAATTCTGCTTTCTTCCATCCTAGATTCACTGCTTGGTTTTGTTAAACTTTAAAAGATTATTCTTTACAGAATGTTAAATACAATTGCCATTTGGGGTATATTAAATTAATAGGAAAATTAATAAGTTGTTGTTCTTCAACTAAGACTTCTGACAGAATATATCAAATCAAACGTGTTTTAAATACTGTTTTAGTGTAGAAAAACAGAGGTCAGCTTTGCTAAAAACAGTATTTTTCATTTAAGCATGGGATAAAAACCCAAACAACTGATCTGATTCATTTTCCTTCAACAAGTAACAAAACAGCTAAGTCTCACGGAGTTAAGTGTACTATCTGCACCCAGGAGACAACTCTGGCAATTATGCTTTCCCTTAATTCCCTTGCTGCCAAAAAGAGATGACTGCACTATCTCAAAACAAATGCAAGATACTTTGCATGTCACCAAACTAGATCTAATATCCCTAAATTTATCTGGAACGATACCCTTAAGACTGAAGTAGACGCAACGTGGTATTAGATCCTCATCTCCCTTATTCTCCAGAAGAAATACTTTATTAGGACTTGAGAAGTCTGCAATTACACAGCTATTATGTTCTTTCGGTAAGTTACAATTTTCTGAATTCAGAAGTAGCTGTAATGAAGAAAAAAGTCAAAAATAAGGGTTTGAACTCCTGGCTACCTACATGATAATATGTATTGGTAATGGCAAAAGATGAAAAGGGGGTGGGGACAGGATCTATGTGATGGCTCAAAGCCTTTCTGGAGCACACCACTGGCTTCTATGGAACAGAAAAAAGAAAAGCTTAATACACTGACTAACAATGAAAGGAACAAGAGACATGCTCATATATGTCCAACTGTGTTAATAAAGCTCTGCAAATCGCTCACTGTTGAAAAGGAACCTATGCCCACATTTACAAGCACCAATGACAATGTTGGCTAACTTGAGCTGACAGGCTGCTAGCCATGGCTCTTCCTAGCAAGCAAGATCTTCCAGCTTTCCTTTTTGCTGTTGTTGATGCCAGTGCACTGTGGAATGAAAAAAATCCATCTCATTTTTAGCCTCCTAAGACCGCCTCTCACTTATTTGCTGGAAACAGTAAACAAGCTTCTCCAACATGCCTGTCAGTACACAGGGAAGGAAACCCTACGTCGTGCACTGGGCTAAAGCTGAAATCAAATTCCTACAAATCCTTAACGTGATAATATTTCTTTATTAACAGTAACTCGTCAGTTGAAATTCAGTTGCACTAATAGATATCTGGATGCTGTGGCAGTGATTAATTACACAAGGAATATTAGCTAATACTCTGCTATTTAAAACTCTCAGTGTATACAAGCCAAACCAGAAACCTACTAACATCTGTCCTACTGAAACAGCACATGAAAGATGTTTGGTATTTCTACTTCGCTGCTGACCAGTTTTACACGTCTGGATACAGAGTGCGAACTTCAACTCGGACAAAGTTCAAGCAAACAAAGCCAATATTTCTGTCTTCTCTGACTAGTGCTTACTTTACATTCCTTAAGATTTACCTGAAGTGTCTCACAGTAAAATCTTATTTGACAATGCAAAAATATTGCAAGCACATATATATTTTTATGGATATACACCCCTACATACACATACATATTAACACATATCAATATATCTATACAGATACTTGACAAGATCACATGTAGAAAATCACAACTGATAAAAGTTCTAAGTGTGAATCCAATATCCACATCTTCATGTGAAACAGACTTCCAGGATACGTTCCATTTGCTATTTAGGGTCAGCTTTCATCAACCTGAAGAATGATTTGTGTTTCCAACCCACCATAAATCACTTTAAGGACTGATGGCTGCCACGCAGATGCGAGGAACCCATTAGCAATGGCTGAAGCAACTACTGCCCCAAGGTGTTGACTGGCCCTCTCTCTTCCGCAAACCTCACTAAAGGACGGACTACATGCAGCACTTAACATCACCAAAGAGATAAATACATTCACATGGTACCGATTTTAGAAGGTTTGTGTAAACATAGGGACAAAAACCTGAAGCAGCTGAGGCAGAGGTACAGATTTCACTGTGCTGAACGTGCATCAGGAACATTGTCTTCCCCACAATAGCGATAAAAAGGAGCTGAGGGGGAGGTCACATACAGCTGCTTGTTCAGAGGATTCAAGTCTGTGCTGTAGCCAGTGGGCATCCACAACCTGCAGGCTAGCTAAATGATACCAGTGATTTTATTAAATGCCCCCGTTGTCCTGTAAAATATTATGAGATTTCTAATAAAGCTTTCACTCAAACTGTGGCGTACAAGCTGTAAAGACAATTGTATTTTCCCACTTACATCATAAAATAGCATCAATTTTCATTTCAAATGAAGTGGCATTTGGTTCGCTGTTTGAAAATCTAACAGTATCCCCAAATGTTCTTTCTTCCAGGAAATTAATACAAGTGGGGAAAGATGACTGGAGATCAGTCCTTATACATACATTCCTCCAGTAAACCTGCTTTACGTTTTCATCAAAAAAGGAGTAACAGCTGTTAACATACCACGTAGAGCTCAGTGACAGCTTTCCTGTCCTGTGAAAAAAGTGAAACAGGAAACATTTTGAAATAGTGACATGAGGAAGAATTTAAGCTTTCTCAAGGTTTTTTTTTTCCATGAAAAACATGAGAGGAAGAGATCATAAAGCAACTGACTTCTAAACAACGCTTCTCACATCACTTACATACTCCAAGTCTTTGCTGTTATACAACGAGGTTCTAAAAGTTCTTCTAAGCTTTCCAACAGGAAACTGTATCACTTTATGATTCAAATACAAAGTACAGCATTAATGCAATACCAGTGAGCACACGGCAAAACATTTCCTAAAACGCCTTTACAGATCCCTCAACATTTTTCCACTTGTACTAAGCGTAGGGTTTCCAGAGAGAAGCAGGCCACTGCAAAACATCTTCCCAGACTATATATCTAACTCCATAACTGAGGGTAATGCTGTACAGAAAGTGTTTATTTCAGCCTGATTACAAAAGGAATAGAAAGAAAATGCTGTCTCTGTATGAAGAAGGGATTTTTATACCACAGTAAATCTTAACCCTGCTTGGCTATTATAAGCAACTGGAAACAAACAAGCTACTATTACATTGCATGTGCTCAATAGATCACTCTTGGCTCCTGATAAACCACTCAATCTGCTCTACCAAGCCTGTCTGTGAGGCCTGACAGGCATCACACTGCAACCAAAACAGTGACACAGGTACCAGAAATGTGCACATTGGAAAGCCTTGCAAACTTTGGGTCACCTGTGCTACCAGGCAACAGAACCATGAGCAACTCTAATCCTCCAAACTGTCAGATTTTTCCAAATTTGGGTTTCAAAAGAACAACAACCAAACAACCCAAGCCCTAATTTCTGTACTTTCCAAGTGCTTATGTCAAGTACCCAGAACTCCAAAGATCCCTGTAAGCAAATAGCGCTAAGCACCTGAGAGCTGTTGTCTCAGCTTTTGGATTTCACTCTGGTGCATGGAGTAATTAAGACTCCACTAATCCATTTGGATAGGAAACAGAAGCAGCAGCACTCCAGACAAACACGTGGATTCTCTATGCTAATGAGATAGATTCCTAGGTGAACTCTTTCCACCTCAGTGTGCTTGTCCTCACTTGAGAATGTTTTCTTTAGGCAGACAATGCTTACAGGCTAACCTGAAGAACGATGTTGTATTTTTAGGAACCTCTAGACAGGTTCTGGCTGTGTCTATCACTGCCTTAAAGGAGTCTGACACAACTTCTTAATCATTAGCTAATTTAGTTGACACAATCACTTAGCACAGAAAAGAATTCAAGCTGATCCATTTCAAACACAGTAAATGCTTGTCATAAATACACTGGCATGGACCATGACATTACACTGTCACGGGAAGATTCAGTTTCAACAAATCTCAGGAGGTTGTGGCTTTTCATGATGAAAAGACTGCCTAGCCCTTGAGATGACCTGATGCTGACTGAACTTTCCTCTACCAACTCCTCAGAACTTGGGGGAAAAAAAAAGTTGTGATGAAATGCTAGTTCAAAAATACTCTTTAGAGAAGTGTTAGCTTGCAGTTTTGAAGCACACTGCTCTAAGTTTGGCATTTTCCAATAACAGAAAGAGAGAACTACCGTGGGAAATAAATCCAGCAACTGTGCTGACCATAAGCAAGGCAGGTGATAAACTGTCTTACCTTCTGTGACTGCCCATTACAACACAGGCCTTGCTAATAACAGCAACATTCTTCTCAAAGAAATCAGCTATTAAAATCAAGGCCGTATCATATCTACCAACAAACTCCTCTATGTCTCAGGGACGCATGTATCCTCCTTCAACACTTCTAGCATGGTAACTTATGATCACATTACAATATCAAGTATTCCCCTAGACCTATCCACCCTATGTAACATCGTAAACCCTTCAGAAAGATATTGAACATGCTTTTATTTTCCCTCCGACAAATTAGTACAGATAAGGCACCAAATTCCAATCAGCAGCAATTCTGTTTGCTTACTTAGATGAAATGGAAATTAGCTGCATAGAACTCCAGTAAATGTGAGAAGCAGTATTAATTAAAACAAAACAACAAGAAACCAATACAAGACTGGAATAAAGCAAACAGCCCTGTTATTCCTCGATATGGAGGTAGATGTACTGCATTGTGGAAGCAAGAGGCTTTACCTGTATAATGAAATGTAAGTACGTAACCAAGGATGAGTTCTGTTCATTTGTTTTTGGTGGGTTTTCTTTGGTTTTGACCTTGGCTTTTTCACACACTTGCTTCTATTTCTAATTTTACCAAGAGATCACAGATTATTCAGCCATGTTTTACTTCTTCAGCAAACCGGCAGCTTTGATTTTGTCACATTAATGTACTTGCCAAGTCCTGTACTACGATACAAGAGGAGAAGATGCTTCAGAGGTCAAGAGCATCATAGTATCATGCTTTGAGAATGATACTGAAGGAATTTCAGAAGGAAATTCTCAAGTGTGCTTTCAGAAGCAGAGAAAAATGTGAGAAGAAAGACTCAAAACTTCCTTCCACAAATGAAACTGAAACAACCTAATGGATGAAGTACTCCCACGAACCATAGGCAACTTGTATATGAGTACAATGAGTACAAAATCCATGGGTGCTTCCCTGCTGTGTAGATGTGATATGATTACCTGTTTTCTACACCCTGTCCATGAAAATACTCACAATGCTGTTAAATTAGAGTGACTAGAAAATTAACGTTTTCAGTAACTTACAATTTATGGGACCTACAAAAGAAATCAAAGAATTATTTTTTCTTTTAATCAATGACACTGAACTAAAGATAAAGCAACTTTGCATAATAACCTGCCCTTTGCTGAAATGTATGCTCCAACTGAATTCCATGTAGTATAGGCTTCCATCTGAAACAATTCAGTTGATACAGAGATCGCTCACATTTCTTTAAGTTAATAATGCCCATGTTTGTCTTTTTTAATTTGCATATGCTCCAAACATACAGAAATGTGACCTGCTGGCAGCCAGACCCCTTTGCCGGGATCTGACTGGTGTGTTTACACACTGTGTTCCTTCAACCAAATACCAAGCAAATGCAAGAGATCCTTCCTTTGGTTTTGGCTCACAGTAAGGCCAAAAACAAACAATGACTCTTGGTCAGTGCCTCCATCGGTAGTTATCTGCACCCAAATCCCACAGACAAGCTGCTCGTGTGGGGATTCCAAAGCCAGGAAGCAGTTCAACCTTGTTTCTTTACCAGATGTGTCATGGGATGACACGGAGGAGCAGCAAGAACTTGTGTCTGGAACAGTAAGAGTTTCAGTTTTACTTGTGTCCTCCTGGAGGCACAAAACCAGCTGTTTGCCAGGTCACGGAAGAGCTGTGGGCTCACTAATGGAATGAATGGATGGGTTTTTTGCCATCAACCTGAGCGGCCCTGCCTGTGGCTGAGGGGTTAGAGCTTGATGATCCTTGAGATCCTTTCCAACCCAAGCCATGTTATGATTCTATGAAAAGGCTACAAACATTCCAGCAGGGGGAAAAAAAAATAACAACAACAAAAACCTCCAACTCTGGCACTCACGTTAAACCATTTCTGTCACGTTTTAAGCACTTCAGTACCACCCAGCAGAACCTCACACACGGGCATTAATTCTGACGGCCAGCTAGACTTTTCAGAACACAAAGCCATCTATTTTACAGAGCTCGTCCCAACTCTTTTGCTCAGTGCCCCGGCTGAGGAAAGGCGCAGAGCAAAAAAGCCTTCCCAGCTCACCGTCCATCTCTCCGGCTCCCGACCCGCTCTCTTCATTCCCGCAGACCCCCGCACTTCGGAGATGGATCCCCGTGGCGAAGCGTCTCCCCGGAGCCTCAGGCACCGAACGGCGCCGCTCACCTGCCCGCAGTCCATCGGCGGCGCAGCCCATCTGGAACCGGGCTCGCTCCCTCCGCCCCCCCGCGCATCCTAAGGACGGCGCTGCGGGAGGAGCGCCCCTCGGGGACGGGTCCGCCGCCAGCAGCCCCGGGAGACCCCCGCCACCCCCCGCCTGCAGCCGGAGCAGGAAGCTGCCGCGGAGCCGCTCCGAGCCGCCCCCCCCCACCTCGTCACGCCCCCTTCGGCGGCGGCTTCGGCCCGGCCGTCCCGCGGCCCCAGCCGCTCCGCCGTCCGCGGAGGTGAGCACGGCGGCCCGGCCGGGCCAGCGCGGAGGGGGCGGAGCGGGCGGCCCCCCTCCCCGCGGTTACCTTCGCGGTACTTCTTGCGTAGCCGTCGGTGGACGCTCTTCACCACCCCGGAGAGCTTCTCCTGCTCCAGCTTCCGCTCCTGTTCCGGGGGCGGTGGGGGTGGCGGCGGCGGCGGAGAAGCGGCAGCTCCGCCGGGCCGAGGCCGGGACCGGGGAGCGGCCTCCATAGCTGTACCGCTGCTCCGCCGCGCGCAGCCCGGCCGAGGGAGGTGTGAGTCGGGCGCTACGGGACAACGCGCATGCGCCGCCCTCCGCCGGGCGGCATACCGGGAAATGGAGTCCGCGGCGGCGCTGCTCCTCGCTGGGCCTCCAGCGCTGAGGTGCGCTTCCGAGCGCGGCTATAAACAGGGTAGGTCGAACAGCCCCGAGCTCATAGCAGGGACATCTGTCGGGCAGCTGCTGGCCTGTTCGGCTTCGCTGGCAGCAGCTAATTGCGCTCTCTGAGGACGTTCATAAATGCTAAGAAGTTAATTGCAGTTACAATTAATTCAGTGACAAATCACACGGACTTGGGCAGGGTCAAGGTTTCATCCCCATGAGAATTCAGTGAGATGCACCACCTTGCCCTGTGGGCTGTGTGACAGTTCTATCAGCTCTGTCTGTCCTGACAAAAGCATTATTGTGTGTCCAGTCAGAGCACGGCATCGCTCTGCTCTTACGATAAACTTCTAATTGAAGATGCAATTATGGAGATGAAATAACTGTTCAGACAAAAGCTTTTCTTTCGTATCGACTGTAAACTCATCCCTTTCTAACCTTAGTCTGAGCTGCGCAGGCAAACCCTGCACTCTCTGCAGGTGGGCTGTGTGCTGTGAGTAAAGGCCCAGCTTCTCCAGGCAGTGCAGTCAAAGTGCTTAAAGAGCTGCAGTCCACTTTGGTTCTTCCATCACAAGCTTTACTGCGTATTCACAGTGTATTTGGCTGTCAAGATATTGTGGGCTCATCCCCCCCGCCCCCCCCAAAACTCGGGAATGTCATGTAAAAGAATTTAAACTTGCCACTGATGGTGGATAGAGTGGATAGAGAAGCGTGGCCATTTAGATATTCTTAGTTACTAATTTCACTTCCACTTGGAAGACATCTGGAAACCAGTGTCTTGTACAGGTGATTCCATTTCATAATGAAAAGAAGATAAATTGGCATTAGAAAGGAGGCTCTGTGCTGCAGCTCTATCTTGGTTTGCTATAATGCTTCCAGTTTTATACACAGGCCACATAAAAACACGAAGTCAGCGTAAAAAGTGGGGATTGAACTGATAGCTGCTGGGGACTTTTTGCTCCTAAGGGCAGCCTACACGGTGGTTAATGCTCCATCCGCTTTAAGTTGTGTAGGATTTGGGGAAGCACAGAATTAAGAAGAAAAGCATGAGTCAGTCCTCTGCGTGTGGTATATTATCAGGAAGCCACTGGGAGTACTGGAGGGACAGAAAAGAGATGGAGGCATTTGGAGAATGCCTAACTTACTGCTGCGGGATCAACCCTACCGCCCACAGCCCAGAACCTCTGAACTCAGAATTGTAGGGTCCATGATCAAAGCATGAGTGGATCTGTGATCTGGAAAACTGTCTATCTGCCTGTAGAATTGGATGGTTTGTTCTCTTGCTCTGTCACCTTCAAAGTAAACAAGTTATTTTTCATGTTCAGACGGAACTTCCTGTGTACCGGTTTGTGCCCATTACCTGTTGCTGGGCACCACTGAAAAGAGCCTGGCTCCATCCACTTGACTCTCAGTCATCTTTAGATATTTATAAACACTGATTAGATTCGCCCCTCAGTCTTTTCTTCTTCAGCCTCTCAGCCTTTCCTCATAAAGGAGGTGCTCCAGGCCCCTCAACATCTTTGCTGCCCTCCTTTGGGCTCTTTTTAGATACCTGTCTTCTTTGAACAGAGAAGCCCAACACTTAGTGCAGTACTCCAGATGTGGTCTCAGCAGGGCAGAGTTTACATTCTTCATTGCTAAAGAAGTAAATTATAATTTTAATTTTAGTAAGCAAGTAAAAAGCATTACAGGATTACTTTGGAGCACACAAGGAAGAGGTTTGATACTTTTAGAATATGCAGATCCTTACCTTGGTTTGGCAGTGGAGACATGCTGTAAATTCCCTATAGTATGTGTGGTGAGAGTTAGCTTCCAGCAATGGAATCCGAATGCAAAGTTATCAAAGGAGGAGCATGGGGATACCAGAAGGTGTTGGCAAGCTGGTGATTAAAGCAGGACTGGTTCTGGCAGACCTGGAGCCAATGATCCAGTGATCTGACGAGGCAGAGAAAAACAATCGGGCTGAATACACTTCTTGTATGCAGTGCAGGGAGAGTCAAGGAACAAACAGAGATGAATATGAGTCTTGTAATTGCCCTTGAGGCAGGACAGCAGAACTACTGATAAGGATGTGCACTTCCTTCAAAGGAATAAGGCAAGTTCTTATGTCCAGATGGAGACAGTGGAGTTTCACTACCTGGGAAAGAATCTTTGGAGCAGTTGTACCAGTCTCCTTTAATACAGAAAATGCCTGAGAGATTCTCTGTGTATTACTTGCTTTTTAGGAAAGAAGAAAAGAAAAAGGTAGATTTAGGGCAAAATAAGATAGGTTTGGGGTTTTTATTTTGTTTTGTTTTCTTGGCTTTTTGTTGTTGTTGTTTTTTAACATTTCTACATTATTTTAGCACCCATCTCTTTTCCTGGATGGCTTTAGAAAGACAAGCCTAGATTCACAGACTGGGAGGTCAAATTACCCCTTCTCTATCCAGCACTCAGGTGGCTGGGATGTTGACTGAGGGTGTGGGAAAACCAGTTCACATCCCTGCTCTGCCTACAGGAATCTGAGCCCACATCTTCACTACCCGGTGATACAAAGGGGAAGTGCTTTTCCTTCGTTCCCTAGGGAAGGGTGTCAGCAGTCTGGATTTTCAGTCTTTCTCCCTGGAAAAAGCATGGAAGAAAAATAACATAAAAACTTCCTGAAATGAGTGGATCAGCGATGCTCTATTTCCATTTCTATTTCAGTGGCATTTTAACAGTCAAGTCTTCCCAGCTTCTTCATCCCTTCTGTCTTATTGTTTCTGGTAGTTGGAAACAAAAAATGACACAACATCAAACAGAATAACTTCTATAGATAACACTCTTTATCCACTGCAATGACATCACTATAAGAGTCTCTAATGCAATGCAATCTGCAAGAGTATTACCAAAAGCATGTAATGATTTTAATGGAGTATTGAGATACTGAGGTAATTTACAAGGAATAAAAGGTTCCTTTGTTAGATGTGGAGTTATTTTTGCTATGTATGCATGAAGGGAAGATAAACAGGATTCAACAACATATTTGCTTTGAGTTTCAGATTTTCCTTATTAATTGTGGTGTCCCATAAGCCATGAAATACAGGTAATTTGATTTTAAAAGCGGGAGTCACATCTCTAAATTTGCACTGAGGCAATTATTAAGAGGTAGTCCATTATTACATTTCTCTAGACTCCACACTTTAGTAATTTAGTAATTAGAAATACATAATAATTAAAACTGCTACCCCATAACAATAATTTTTGAGTTATAGAACTGAGATTCCATTCCTGGAGGTTGACACCTTTAAAAGTACATTTACATCAGCAGTTCCATTACTTAGGCCCCTGTGCTTTTTTCATGGCAAAAACAGACCTGATAATGACTACAGATTGCATCTGAAATCCCAGTATTTACTGAAATATAAAGTTTTCTTCTGGGAAACAAAGAATTCTTCTATTGAAGGATCAATTCATGTTGCTCTTTACGTAGCTGAAGACACCCAACTTAGTGACAAAGGCTGAAAAATCCATCACATCTGCAGTCTCATTATGGAGTCGAACCACGTATTCTCAAGTCCACTAGAATTAGACACTGATGGGAGATTTTATTTACTGAAATCACGTCTTCTGCTTGCCAGCTTGTGTTGCAGTAAAGCAGGAATAATTCTATCAGTAGCCAGTATTTCTAATAAGCAGTGCATTGGCTGCCTCTGTTCTGGTCAGCAGATACCAGCTGTGTCTGTCCATGAGAGGTTGCTGTTTCTTTTGACATAGGAAAGAAGAAGCTGAGGATGCTGTAATCACTTCAGTTTGTCATTTGTTTAGTAATAATCAGGTGAATTAGACTATTGAAATGCTTACTGAAAATGTAGCAAAGTTCCTTATACCTCAGTTATTCTCAGTTTTATCTACAGTGCAGAAAGGAAAATGATCCTTTAATGTTGAGAACAAATTATGCATTTTTTTAAATAAAAGCTGTACTTTGTAGTGTAAATAATTTGCAGTGTGTGAGACGCAAGTGTATGTAATTCTCTGTTAAGAAAGATCAGTAAATATAATTCACTGGAAAGTAATCCCGTATTCCTTCAAAAACCTATTTTTTTTCATTGATTTCAGTCTGAGCATATTCTCCTGTTATTTAGAATGAATAAATTATTAAATGAAGAGTGTCAGTGTAACGATTGCTTTAACAAAGACTACCAGCTACTCTTTCCAGGCTGAGTTTCTTAGTAGCTGATTTCTTGTTACCATGAAAGATTAACTCATAAAATCACTTTGATTTAGCAAGGGGTGTCAAAACATCTAGCAGGTCTGACTGGTTTTCTTCCTATGTCAGTCAAAATACTATGTGGTTTTAGCACTGATTCATGTTTCTGTCAGCTGCTGTGCGCAGGATTGCTGAGTAATCAGTTCAAACACAGTGACTTGAACAAAATTCCGTGCTAGTAGGAAAGCTTTAATGTTTGATCATTTCTATATCTAGGGAACGTGGTAGCATGAAGAATGTTCTCAAACCTGGAATTCAAATTCAGACCTTCCCGAGTGGGTCAGATGTGTACTAATCCAGTTCAGCTCAAAAACACTGTAGCTGTACATGAGGTCATTCTGAACTTAGGAAATACTGCAGTATCTCTGTAATCTTGTACTGTAGGTATGATAGCCTGACTCATAAACTAAACTGGCTTCGCAGTCTGATGGAAGTTGCAGGTACAAAAAAAGCACCCAAAGAAAGACTAAGCTGTGTGTAAACTGTTGAGACAAGGAAAAGGATCTATGAAGAAAAATCTGTTTCTGTGATGCCATGAATAGATCAGGTTATGCTGCATCATTTCACTTTTCTCTTTCTTTGTCCTTCTAAGTAGTGAGGGGGTGTGTGAGAAGATATTTTGGGTATCATTAGATATGACCCATAAGGGAAATGCATCCCTAGTACATGTAAACTATTCTTGCCTAACCCAGAGATGGCCCAACTCCTTTTCATCTCTTCTGCCTCTTGAACACTGTCATGTGGTTTGTGTGGGACTTGACTGAAGTTCAAGTCAAGATTTTGGAAGGTGAGAGAACAACAATGAACCCTATTCATAGAACACCAAACAGAACTCTGTCTTCAGGATGATTTATTGCAGGCAGTATGATATGGTTCAGGAGGAGCAAGGAATGTTCAAGCTCTTACCCTGAATACACTTGCACCATGTATTCAGCCTGTGCATAGTTCCTGTTTTAGGGTAGGGTAAGTTTGGCTCCAGGGACACTACTGTCTAAAATGTTATCAGTAATATCAGAAGGGTTAATACTCTTTATTGGTTTCAAGGGTCAAGACTCGGGAACTTGGAGAACAGTGGCAGGACACGCCAAACTTCAAATATTAATGCTGCTTCAGAATTCATGGCACTAAGCACACAGAACTTCACACTAGTTTTCCCACATGAGCACCATAAACAAAGATTGTGTAGTGAGATGAATGATCTCTCTTTACTCCAGAGCATCTAATAGAACAACTTGGACACAAATACCATGAAGTGATTTTGTTCTGTTTTTATGGCTTTTTTTTTTTTTATTCTGATCTCCTATTGCTATGGATTAAGAGTGATCTGTTAGCAGCTGCCCTGAGGTTTGAACACCACAACAGTCTGAATAAAAGAGAGCATTTCAGGGAAGTTTATTTAAAGGGCTATGATAAAATTACATAACTGTTGAGCATACACTGGTAAACTGTTGGTCATACACTGATAAATGGACTGATTAGAGTCAAAAACTAGGAAACAGAACAGAAAGGTACCATAGCAGGTAATTCATGTTTCATATTTACATTCAGATTTTATTTAAGATGAAGACTTTCAGATTCCTTTCTAATAGAAATTTCTACAACCTCTCCTACATGTAGGACATGTGTACTGACATTAGACGTATTGTTAACACCTAGGAAGACTTTAGACTAATAAGCTTCCATTGTTAAGTACCATAATTATGGCTGGAATCTCTAGTCTTCTTAAAATAATTATCACTCATTGAAAGCACTTAAAAATAATTTAAAATGTATTTGAACCACATATTAATCATTATATTAAATGCAGGTTAAAAATACAGTTATTAAACAGCAAGGAAGTATCCATGTATCTTCAAAAGCACCTTCTTTCAGTTCATGTTGGGAACGCAGCAGCACCTCTTCCTCAGCCTCACATCCGACCAGGGGTTGCAATGCTGAATTTTGCTCTATAAACTGTGGGAAGTCTGGATGCTTTTCTGCAGGTGCCCAGACGAGATGCCCCACGGACTGTTCACAACAGCTGGCTGCCTTACTTTTCCCAGTGCTCAACAACTTGCTTTCAGTCCCTCAGCACGATCCCAGACTCACTTCTGCTGCCCATTCCCATCTCATTGCTATGTGGGATTTCCACAACTCCCATTGATTTGTCACTGGGCTCAACTTTAACCTCACTGTCTGCAGCAGGGGGCAGGACTTGTGCTGAAGCTCAGCTTTGCACTCACGCAGAGAAACACGGTGGTGAATCATCTGCTGTACACCCATGTGCCCAAAATGGAAGATGACAGCCATTTTGATGAAAGAGAAAACACGTGATGCAGACTGAGGAAAGGCTGCCGTCTGCCTCACCGTGAGGCTCAAACAGCTGCAGTCAGAGGAGCTGACAGTGCTAAAAATGAGAAAGGCTCACTTGTTCAGGGAGGATGGAGTGATGTGGGAATGCCAGGTGTGAGAAACTTCTTGTAGAGCATGGAGGAGACTGTGCACACGCTGAAAGTTATGGTAGCCACCTCGTAGTATCAGTCTTTGTAGTATGAGGCATAGAGAAGGGCTGTGATATCTCTGAGGGCAGATTCAAAATGAGAGTATGACCATAGTGTTGCTGGTATCGTTGCAGGCCTGGGAAGTGCTTCCAAGTCACAGAGCAGCCTACAGCTCATCTGGCTTTAATAGGATCTCAGCTCTGTGATATAAACAGTGCAGTAATTACAACCACAAAACATTTTCCTCCCATACAGCTGTCATCATTTTTCATTCATTAAAAAAAGAAAGGGAGAAGGAGAGCTAACTGAAAAGAGTCCATTTCTACTAAGTCTTGTTGTCAAGCAGAATCTCCTGCAGAAAACGTGGTTTTGCTTTCCAACAGCTAAATTGTGCTGGAGATCAGGTGTTAAAGTGTTCGTATTTGCTGTTTTGATTTGTTCCTTGAAACGCTTTCCACAGAGATCTTTGTCAGATGGGCTTTCAATCTGATGCAGTTATTCCTCACAACTGTTAATGGCTTCATTAGGGAAAAATGATACTAAGAAACATTCTGTAACAGAAATATCAATTTGGGTAGTTAACATTTCCCTACTCTTCTACCAAGGAGAAGATGTGTTTTGGAAGCTGTAATGGGGCAGATGGCTTGCCAGCGTGCCGTGATATAAGGAGGGCTTAAGAACAGGGGACAGAACTTCTGGTTGTTGGTATGTACAAAGTGGGTTTTGCTGAATGAAATCTGGATTAAATGGCCACCAGCTCCTGGATCGTATGCTCAGTAGGTACATAATTTCATATTACAAAGTTTACTATTTTGCTCCTGTGGAGCCTGATGGGATCAGCAAAATGCAGCACAAGCCTTATGACAGGGCCTAGCAGCTACTTGAAGCAGTCCTGTCTTTCATTATTTGGAAGCTAAAATGGTCTCCTGGAGGCTTTTCGACGTAAATAGAAACAGCCTTTTATTAGAAGACATAGAAATCATTCTGAAACGTCAAAAAAAAGTAATTGTGGCCAATTTTCTTACATAACTCGTGACCTTTCAAGCTCTATTTGTACTCATAAAGGTGATTTTTGTCCATCATTACTTAAAGGTCCCTGAACCAGAAGTGAAATCATGGCCACAAATGCATTTTTAAAACTATTCTGAAGCTTACTTGTCTTGAACTTTTTTTCTGCTTTTGTTTGTTTGTTTGTTTGTTTTCCACAAACAACACTAAAACTTATAAGGTAGGAACAAATTCTTCGTGTAAAAGCCTTTCAGGTTACATTTCCCTCTGGTAAAAGGCTGCCTTCGTTCTCTTATCCTTTACTTAGGGCTGAGTTCTGAAGATCCACAGTTAAACAGACTGATCTAGATGGCCTTACAATTGCCGGAAGGTTGTCTATGCGTGTGTTTGTTTTTACATTATCCACTCTTACAAAAGAAGTTGCTTGTAAGCCTGATTGGATACGACAAACAGAATTCTGCTTGTCTGTGACGGCTCGTTTATGAGAGAAGTGGCACAAACGAAACAATGTGGAATAAGTGCTTGGATTTCACTGTCGGTTTGGACACCAGTTATATTTCAGTGATGCTTAGCAGTGAATTCCTGGGGCACTCAGAGTTTTGACTCCAGCACCAGGCATCCTATGGATCCTTCTTGACAGATTTTTTTCCAGCTACCTAGAAATCTGATCTGCTCTATAGCCTTGACATTGTCTAAAATGCTGAGGAATACCTGGCATCCTCATGCGTTCCTGTTTGTGCATTATGCATGGTGGTTTTCCTTAACATTAGCCTGTAATTTATGGCAGCCCAGCAGTTGTTGCCTCAGCTGAACCAACCTTACAATGGGGACAGAAACCTCTGAACAAGGGGCACGCGTCCAGCTGTGAACAGATACTTCAGTTTAACATGTCAGAGCCCTAAGAGAGGAATAAACATTCAGAAGGAGGGAGAAGATAAATGGCTATTCTACTCTGAATTCACACCTGGCTTGTTTTGCAATAGCTTCATGTAGACAAACATAAATGGGACCCTGGCCAATTTTCTTTTGCTGGAGGAACATTTTGCTCTCAGGGATAGAATGGTTAAGAGCACTACATAAATGTTTCGATGACGTGAATCACCCTCACCTCTGAATCTTTTGTGCTTGATGTTCTTTAAGTGACATCACTTTTGAAGGACAGGAACTGGATTTCTTCCTGAAGAAGTTTAACTGGAAATTGCACACCAGTGATTGTTCTAACACACCCCGAAGGTAATTGGAACATGTAATCTATGGGCTGTTGAGCAAGAATACAGAAGTTGATCCTGTCATTATCTTGGATTATGCTCCAGCCATAATTTCCTATTTCAAGCTGAATTATGGAAATACTATCAAAAAGGTGAGTTTTTAAAGTTCTCCATTGCTCAGACTTCTACAGAAGTGTTAGGGTGGCTTTTTGTTTGCTTGTTTAGTTTTGTTTTCTCTTGCAATCTGAGAAACTTAATGAGGTTTTTAGACTGTAAAGAGAGGGAGTTTCCAAAATGCCTGTGCTACCAGTACAGTGTGAAAGACTTCTGAAACAGTAACCAAATCCTCTGTGAGTCATCCTTTAAGGGAATTTTGTGTAAAGTCCACTATATTCAACATTTTCTCCACTCTAGGGCAGGTGCTCGGTAACTACACTTGCTTTGTTGATATTTCAACTTACCAGGTCATCTGTAGGCGTTTTGGAGATTCATCTTCCCATAGAACCTGGCACCAAAATGAAGGTGACACGCAAATGGCTATAGTCTGAAGTATGCTCTAGTTATTGGGGATTACTGAATTCACATACACTTGCTGGATCACAGAAATGACTGACGTAAACAGCTATCACTTCTGACAGCAATTGCTTATCAGGTCTAAATTTGAATCTCTCCAACTGCATGGTAAGGCCTGTGTCCATATGCTTAGTAAGTGATTTGTGATCAATATTACTCTGCATGTGCTCTTTTCACAATAGTTCTACAATCACTTGGTTGGCTCCAAACCAATGTAATCTGTCTGTCCTGTAATACAAAAACAGTAATGGCCACTAGATCATGTGTTGGCAGCTGGTGTGTAAACATGCAAATCTTACTTGATAGGTAGGTAAAATAGCTGCATAGTTTTGGAAGCAGCTGCAGGTCTCACTGCAGGAATATTAATCATTTTTCTCAGAGGAAGTACTTTCTCACTTCAGTCCTTCACTGTTTCTTGTGTGATTTTATCATTTCACGTAACATTCTTTTTAAACATACCTGCTGAGTCCTTAAATAAGAAGTGCAGAACAGATTGAAACCAGAAGAGATTTGTAAATTGAATAAAGCTGAAAGTAAAGAACCAAACTTTCAATATAATGTATAAATTAATTGGCACAGCGTGCTACTTTTTGTCATTAATGGAAATTTTTCAATGTGGTCAGAACTGCTATTGGAACATTTCCCAGACCTCAAAATTTGTATCACAGCTGCTGTTTAGCAGGTATTCAGTGGCTTTGGACTCACTGAAAAAGAACTCCCACCATACTACTGTAACCCCTACCTGGATCCACCATTCCTTATGCTTTCATAGCAAACAGTTTGCCACGCTTGGTTATCAACATGGAATGGAGCACTGTTTAGTAGATTAATGAAATGTGGACAGTAATGCAAGGAATCATAAGACAAAGACCTATAAAGTGAAAGTCACACACAATCTAGAAAATCTGATAGGTCTGTGAATAAATTGAGACTTATGGCTGGAGCTGGATTAGGGCAGACTGGGCTCTAGGTAGGCTATGGCCCTAGATCAAGTGCAGTTTCACTCTTCAGAATGGTCCTTTGAGGGAGTTTATGGGAAAAATATCAATGCATCAATTTTACCTGGTTACGATTTTGAAGCATTTCTTAACAAAAAAAACCCAGGGCTGTATTTTTAATGGTATTTTCTTGAAAAACATAAGACACTGATGCAAACTGGTCACCTAACACGTCACAGGTGAACTGGGCTACAACAACTGTGTCTTGAGCTAGTTCTGATCTGAGTATCGCTTTTCTGAAAGGAGGTTTTTTAAAGGTGTTCAAGGGAGAATTGTGTCCAATTACATTGTTTTCCTTAACTCAAGAGAACTGAGATATCTGTTTCCTGTCAAGTCATACACATTGTGTAGTCACCAGTGCGCAATGTACGTGCTAAGGAAAAGACACTTTGCATCATACATCAGTTAGACAACATAGCAAGGACAAACAGATCAATGGTTCTGTCTTCAAATGAAAACAAATGTGCTTACTTACCAACATTTGCATCTTTGCTTAGGATAAGCACAAGCTCCTTTCCTATCTGTCAAATTCACAAGTCTGGTTGATGTTGCCTGTTTTTTTCCTAAACAATTACTTTTGCATTCACTTGTTTGCCCTTACCTGACCTTGGTAAGTGACTGGATGTCAGAAAGGAGTCAACTGTTGACGCCATGCATCTTTCTTCAGAACATCTTATAGAAGGAAATTTGTTCAGAGAACTTGTTCTTTACCCTGAAATCACAGATTCGAATCTGTACAAATTGGAATTAAATACAATTAATTTCTCATGAATGCTCTTTAATAGCTTTTTGTCTGGCAGAGATAGTTCCTGATGGCAAGTGTTCGTGTAGCAGCTCAGTCACTAATGGTATCTACGGGTTGGTTTAGGAGAGAAAGGAGCCACCACAGCCAATAGGACTAATCTACCTCAGTCACTGGAAATATGCTTACACTTCAGGATATACCAGAAGTTGTCCTTCTTCATGTAGAACAGTCAAAGATTGCAGCACTCAAAATAAAACTGAGCTAGGCTTGAAGCAGAAAGCGTAATACAGGGACAGTCTTCATGGGAAGGATGGTGCTAGCTTGGAGTAGAAGTACCTCTTGCACTATCAAGGAGCTGTATTCTCTAAAATGGAGGAGGAAAATCTCAGGAGAGGGAAATGCACTGCCACACTCTGAGACACTTCCAGAACATGGTGAAGAAACATCTAGAGTGTGAACCTGGAATCTTCCACCAGCCCTACATTTAGTATTAAGTCACGTGGTTCGTTTTCTGGTGAATTCCACAGGAAATACTGTCAGTCATAAAGCCTGTGCAATGTGGAGATGGTTCTTTTTAGCCCTGAGCTGTGCAAAGCAGACATAAAATACTTTCCTTCTGCCTGGTGTACAGGTAAACAGTAACATGCTGTATTCAATAAAGACAGGAAAAACAGGTATGTTGCTCACAAGCTTGAGCAATCTTGGGGATGCTTCTTAAATCATACTTTCTGTGAAACTGAATTTGTTTCAAAAACAATCACTAGCATGACTGGTGATTATGATGGTATGACCATAATGATAATACATTCCCTCCCCTCAGAATCCAAGTATTGTGCTGTTAGTGTACCCCAGAGCAGAAAACCAGCTGGAGCCACAGCTGCACTGGCAGCAGATGTCATAGCCATAATGCTTATTGCCTTTAGGTGTAAGACCTATGAAAACAAAATCTGTTTACATGGGGAATCAAGGCAGTAGTACAGTGCTATTCGAGCTACAGGGACTAGCTTTCAGTGTCCATAGCTGAAGGCCATATGAAATGAAATTCAGCTCTCTGGCTCTAATAAATGTGCTAGTAAATTTAGCTGATGTGCAAAAAACATTGGTTCTGCAAAACACAAGTGAAAGACTTAAAAAAATAATCCTCATTTCAAGATTCTGTCTGCCTATTAGTCTGGAGGAGCATAAACAGCATTCTTTGGGTATCGTATTGTGAAAACACTAAGAGAAAAATGCTGTCAGCACCTCAGTGCTTGTATGCAACTGTGATATATAGTCGCTGGGCAAAAATAAGTTCATTGCAAAACCATCCTCAGAGCTGCCTTTGTTTCATTGTTAGCTCTGGCTTGCAGGTTGCAGGTCACAAGGAAAACTATGGATTTTGGTGTGTAACATACCTGGCAGAAGTGTGCAAGGGCACATATCATAAATTCTCATGCTGGTGATGGGCGGGAGTAAAGGTTAATGGCATGCAATGGCACTCCGAGATCTGGGAAGAAAGGTCTGAGGCGGCTCACTGCAATTCATAGCAGCTGTGGGGTGTGAGTGCTGGCATTCCTTCAACCTGCTCTCCTGGTTCCGGGATTTTAGCTGCATTGCAAATGTGACGTTTCAGTGATCGCTGTCCTCAGCTGTCCTTAGCGTTTCCTTATTTTCAAAGCTGCTAGGAAGAAGTCAGGCTCTGTGTTTCTGTCCGCAGCCGTATGGCCCAGGTCAGGGCTCAGAAGGCAAATCCGCCCGGCACTGACAGGAGCAGCATGCGGAGAGTTCATTGCTTGCTGTGAGTCACCCGCCTGAGCTGCCAGAGAGAAAGAGATCTTTTGTGTTTTCTGCCTGCTCCTGGCTCTCGTTACTGTTGGGAGACAGGAAAAACAAGGCATCCTTTGACTATTTTTATTTTTAGATGTGTTTTTGCCTCTCCTGTTATTCAGTACTTGACATCTAAAAAGCACCGAGATGTAACTGACTTTCCTGCTAATTTCACATGAAGCATTGTGTGGAAAGGATCCTGTGGTCATCATCTGCCCCATCTCCTGCTGCAAGCAGACCCCTTGCTGATGCTTAGTCAGAGCAGCCCTGGCTGTGTCTGATGTTGATTGGAAAATGCCTGAGGGTGCAGGTCCCATGGCCTCTCCATAGTGACTGCAGTGTAACACAAGTGGGAACAGGTGCTGGCCATAGGCTGCCGTTTTTCATGAGTTTGCTGGTTGGTAGGAATGCAATCAGCAGAAGAGAGAATGAGTAAACTTTCACATCAGGAAGCCAATTTTGCAGTGGTTAACCTTGACGCGAAGTCCATAAATCATGCTGTAGTGTCATGTGTGATTTTTCTTTTAGTGTGGTGATTTTCCCAGAACATCAACTTTTAGAATGATATAAACTAAGAACATCATCTTACTGTGCTTTATGTAGAAGTTTCTGGAGGTCTTCACCAGAGATGTATAATTTAAGATGCAACTTCAGCGCCCTCCCATATTGTGCATTAAATGTCTTAGAGCTAGACTTTAATGCAGAGAAGAAAATGCCCAATTGCCATCAACAGTTTTCCCAGCTCTGAGGGGATGTCTGAGGGGACACCTGAGACTGCAGAGAAATGCTTCACAGGGAGGTGCTCAAAATAGAAAGGTGCCAGAGCAGATGTGATTATAACAAAACAGCGACTCTTGGATCCACCCTCAGGTTTAATGAGTGGCAGATGTACATCCAGTACCTGCACTTACCTTTTTGTGGTAGGGCTGGAGCCTCTGCGTGGTGTTTTGTTTTCTTTTCAATTTCCTCTCAACACACAGCAAAGCTTTTTTGAGAAGCCATTATAATGGAATTAGTGTGTGGTAGGAGGAAACGTGTTTGTCTGCAGCACGACTAGGGAGGATGAAGTTTGGAAAGTAGGAGTGTTCTCTTGTCTAAATACAGTTCTGTTTAAGGGCTTACAGAGATGGTTATTTTTATTTAGGGCCTGTTTACTAATCATAAATTTTAAATGCAGTAATGCAGAGAAAGTCCAGAGGGTGATGGACAAATGAGACAAGTTCACAATGTGATGAAGCTGCAAAATATGAGTACTGTACCGGGTATATAAGTAGGGCATGACTTTTCAGGACAGGAAAATCATTTTGCTTCTTGCAGCTTTGCTTACACTCAAGAATACTGTGTCCGGGTTTAAAAAGATTGTGTAAATTTGATGGAATCCTAGACAGCTGACAGCAATCCTAAGGTTTTAAGAAGTGATTCCTGTAGAGGTAACAAAGGAGTTATAGGAGGAAAAAGCTGAGGCTATGAGGAGCTCCTCATCTGAACTGACCTATGCTATTTCTGTCATGGGAGGCTATTGCTGGTGTAAAGGAAAGGACATGCCCTGAAACCAAAATAACTGCCCCACTATTTAATTCTAGTCGAGGTTTTGGTGATTTGCCCTGTTTCATGAATGGCTAGAGGCACCGAACTCCCCTACATCAGCTTGTCTGCCAGCATGGCTTACATGTACAAGTAACTCTGTCTTTTCTAGAATTTTACAGCATGTGAGTTCTTCTGAGAATGAAAGTTACGTGTTCCTTTCTGTGTATAGCCACGCACAGAGATAAGAGTGAATCAGGCATGGATATTTATGATTTATCTAAAAAGCTGGGGCCTAGAAACGAATGTTAGCAAATGAGTAGGTTACTATGGACAAACTGTGCTAGTGCAAAGTACCTGGTCATTAGCTTAGTTTGGTGAGCTGTGAAGGTATTGGGATAAAAACAGGCAAACAGCTGATGATGTAACTAAGAGCTGTCAGACTGGATGTATCTAATATCTGCCATTGCAAATGGCTGCAGCGATTTCACAAGCCGCTTGTTTACAGTGCTTTTAGTGTGTAGTGCATAAAAAATGCTGGATTTGTCTATAATATGAGAAAAAAAATTAAAAGCATAAATCTTTTCTGTAAGTATACAGGTGAATTATATAGTCTCTGTGTTTGTCCAACTAGCTGTCAACTGCATTATAAGCCTGGGAGAAGCAGACCTTCTGGTATCTGACCTCGGACGTGACATCTCCAGCTCATCTTCTGTATGTAGCAACATCCTGGATGTCAAGTACAAACAGGATGACGGTACATTTCGATGCTGTTTTAATGCATGAGTGGAGGCTGTGTGGCTAAGGCCAAGAAAAATGTGTGTTCTTTGAATCACTTTGTATCATCACCAGGTTTGTGAAAACACTGAAGAGACAAAACAGCTGAAGGAAGTGATAACTTTTTTGCTTCTAGAAATAAGTGGTTGATGAATTAATCTCTTATTAAATGTCCAGTGTGAGAATTATCAAACTATTTTACTGCTCTCCACGTGAGAAAAACAGCATAAAAGGTTGGAACAAAGATGAAAAAGGGGACAATTTTTCCAGTAGTTGATTGCTCCTTGTCAGGTGGTTTGGGTTTCTTTTTCCTAGAAAACAAATTTATGTACATAATCATAAGCGTTCTTTCTTTTCTGTTACTGTAGGGATGAACAACATTAAGTTAGTTTAGATATATTTGAGATCTGCTGCCATCCTACTCCCAGCATTTAATCTGCTGCACAGAAGGTACAATAAAGCCAGGGATAATAATGTCATGACATCCATTTCTGGTGATGTGAGTGGGAGTTTGCAGAAAGCGAAGAGTGCTGCTGTTCTTTAGTGTTTTGTGCTCTTGGGCCACCTTTCCATCTCCGCTGATGAGCCCCGTGCAGAGGGGCCTCCTATAGTGCAAGATGGGTTCTCCTGACTTCTTCAGTGTTGTCACAAATATACCTCATCAGGTACAGAAATATCCATAAGCACATATAACTTGTCTTGCCTTCTCAATCTTGCTTCTCTCTGCAAAATAAGTATAGTGTTACGTTCCTTTCTCTTCTGTAAGGCCCTTACAGACATTCAATGGTTATGCATCTGGGTTAAGACAACATCTGACTATCACCGTCAAAGAGTCAGTGTGTGAGGCAGAGATCTCCTGGAGATGGATTCAGGATCTCTTCGTAACTCATTATTTTCTGTGCCAGATAGAAAGAAAACTTGAGGCCTGCCTTCATTAGAAAAGCTCACATACTTGGTGGTGAATGAATGTGTATGCAGCTTTTCTCCTTCTTCAAGAAAAGTAGGATGGACTCTGTACATGGCACATGCTGTCTTGTTTCTTGCTGTATTGTGATTTGAAAGCATGCATATGTAGCATGAAAAATGACATGGGAACCTGAAGAGTGCTGCATAGCTAGGCTACTTGTAGCGCAGATTATTTTGTTCAAAGGCTCAACTTAGGTCAGAAGTAAAGGTTTTATCATGTATATGTGTAAAGATCTATATATGTGGATGCATTTCTCCTCCTTCAGTGTTTATAAGGTCCCTGTGCCCAGGAAGGCCAACTCAGATCAGTGCTGTGAGGTTCTGTTTGTATGTTTTGCTGCCTTTTCACACAGACTGTTTTCTGAACATTAACCTCATAGTTATTCGCTGTCCTTTGGCACAAATGGTTTGCCATTATTTGGAGCTTTATTTGACTTCTCCCTATCAGTAGCAGAATTTGATCTTCCTTGGGTGTTTATCTGCTGCAACGTTATCTGCTAAATTCCCGTCACACACTATAGAAATAGACTCCTGTGACCAACTTTTCAACTTATGATGGTCAAGTCTGATTTTCCTACTGGTCCCACACAACAGCAATCCTTTCTTCTGCTCTGTGTCAGAACAATTTATGCCACCTGCTGGGTTGCTTTTAGCTCTTACAGTTCTTACAGCCTTAAGAACAGAGCTAAAAACATATCTACCTCAGCTCATGGCTTTGCAATCAAAAGAGGAATTAGGGAAGCCTATTGACCTAACTGGCCTAACTGCTTACTGTACTGGCTTTGACGCTGGTCAGGAGTTTCTGTTTCAGGTGTCATCTCACATGAGAGTATCTAATTACTTCTTCCTTCAGACCGAATGAAAGGTACTTACCAGACCTATGCAAGTAATGGATTTTGTTGTGGAACAAGCATAAAAATCAGAATTGTTTGTCTTTGTTTTACATTAAATGTATCATTTTGACTTGAACTGAAAATGTAATTTTGGAATTAACTTTTAATTAAAAAGCATTAGAATTGTTGCCTTAATTCAATCTGACTGTAATTCCTTCCAGATTTGTCTTTGCTCAGCATAATTTCTGATGTCTGAAAATGCCTCCCACCGCTAGTGTTCAATATCCCCATTCGCTTTAACTGAATTGGTAGATCAGTGACAGCCTTTTTTATTAAGACTAAAAGTAGACTCTGGGAGATCATAAAAGTGTCCTTTTCCATCAGAGGTCAACTTTAAAAGCTATTTTTATTTTTTACATTTATTTTCTGGCTCTTCCTTTCACTGATTGCTCTCTTCAGATATTGAGCAGTGCAGAAAGCTGCCTAATGCTTTTTTCCCCAGCACTTTATCCACACAAAGGTCCTCATGTTTTCCTTTCCTTGCATTTATCTACTTACATTAGTGGCTCATCTTCTCTTACCTCATGCTCTGACTTATTTCCAGACTATACTCAATATCACAGTCATTTTTGAATCATTGTTAATTTCTGCCCTGGTCCTAGACCTATTTTTTCACATATGTACTTGGTAAAGCTCTTCATAATCCTCTTACCCATTTGCCCAGCATTGCTAACATCAGTTCTTTTTTTGATGTTCTTGCTTTCACTGAAGTCCTTGAAATTCACTTCTCGAAATACAGCCGTTTACAGCTGAAAAGAAAGATCTTTTCATCTTATGCCAAGAAAAGTATGATCACTATTTCTTTAATTGGGATTAGTTCTTCAGCAAGGTGGATTCTCTTGTGCTTGAAATCTTTGATTTCAGGATCATAAAGCTGTAGCCTGTGTAATTTATTCTTTTCAAAGCTTTATGCCTGCTTCGGCTCAGTTCTCCAGAAAAGCATGCAGTTGGAGGACCCACAGCTAATGCCAATTTCCACAGATTCCTGGGGAAAGGCGTATTTTTTAGATGTCTTGACAGATGAGATGATAGTGCTGACTGTGCTATGAGGGCCTACGATGGCTTTGTTTTGTTTACTGTTTTCTGTCAATGTGGAGTCCCGTTCCTGATCTGCAGGTGATATTTTGCTTTTTGAAGCTTTGTTGTTTCTCCTTTTGTAAGTGGTAAAGCTGTTTGCTCTGAAGAAGTTATCTGATACCTTTGATTATGCACTCAAGAAGACAGTGAATAGTGAAAAAGATTCCGCAAGTCAACAGGGTTTGGGTCACTTTGCGTGTTCAATTCTGTATAATCTCAGTGTACTTTATAAACAACTCATAATCTAAAAAGAATTGAGACGTAACATTAATATATAATTCATGCATTCTTTTATACGGGGTGCAACATGCACATGCTAGCAGTTTCCTTTGGGGCTTGCAAACCAAACTGAAAATTGTTTTGACTTGTGCTCAGTGTGGTGTATAGAACAGTAATTTTACAAGATATATCTTAATTGTCAGAGGAAGAAGTGTATTACTACCCAAAGTAGAAAGTAGGACAAGAAATCTGTGTCATGTCACAGTCATTAGTCCAATCAGAATATGAGCAAAGAGGAGGACGCATAGAAACATTAACCTTGACAGATATAAAGGAGAACTACCTTAAAATTAAGATTAATCTCATAGTGGTTATTCAGATCTTATGAATATCTTCTTTCATCAACTGTTGTCAACTCGTAAGAGTTCTATTCTACAAAATACATTAAAAAGAAGGATTCTAGGGGATGATTAGTGGGCAATAAGAAGGAATAAAATAGTTTTGTATAGAAATCCCATTAATTTAGTCTTCAAATCCATGGGGCTAATGGGAAAAAAGAGATCAAAATTCTGTTCTAAACCTCATGTAATACTTTTCTTGGTCAACAAGAAAGGGTACTACATTATGCCTACATCTGTGATATTTATTTATATGTGATTTTTAAAGTATGTGAGAAACAGGCACAAATTAACGGGAGCAACCAACTGAATTGTTGTGGGAAAAACTTCCTGTAAATATTTTGGGCACCTTTTCATTTCTGTTTTGTTTGTTTTCTTTGTGGTTTTTATTTACTTATGTTGAATTTACTTTTTTTATTTTTTTCTTTACTTTTCAATTATCTCCTTTCTGAGAGGGATTCCCTTTTCTTGGCTATTTTTCCTTTCATAGATATTTTTTCATACTCTTTCCTGTCCTCTTTCTGGCCCTGTCTTTCCTCCCCCTTGTAGTGACTCTGACTCCAGAGGCCCTCTTCTCTGTAGCATTGAGTCCTCAAGGTCAGGCACTGCCATCTCCTTTCTTTTTTCCTTTCCACTTCTCAGCATTTGTGATAATTTAGAGATTCTTCCCTAATTTCCACAATGATTCACACCTTATCCATCAGTGCTAAAGTCAGAAGAATTGTTTAGGCTTTGACAGGGATTTACACTGTTTGTTCTGCTCTGTAATTACCACATCAGCACAATGTGGGCAGACATCTGTTTTATGGATGAGGACTCTGGGACAGGAATTTCATTGCTGCAGTAAGAGGCAGAACCCAGCCAGAGCCTGGCTTGACAAGCAGCTCCCCACCGCCTACCTATCAGTCTGTATTCCTTTAGACTGAGTGGTGCCCTTCCTTCTCAGGTCACAATAAAGGTCATGTACAGTCACAAGCATCTCCTGGCTGCTTGAACAGGGAGAATGTGGTGGCACTAACAACGCTGGAAATTTCCACATTTGTTTAAAACTACCTCCAAGGAAGCAGAGAAGTCCCATAATGGGTCACTCTTCCAGCCCTGCCTGACTGTGTGCAAGAAACTTACAGCGACTTATTTTCTAGCAGTGAGATCTCTTTGTTAAGAGCAGAGCATTACAGCGATACTCAAGAACATTCTTGGAGTGAATTTCAACATTTCTAGCAACTGAGTACCAGGAGAGTAGTGAGATCCCCAGGGCTGGTCTGGGGGGATGTGGGACCCCCACCTCCTAGTGTGTGTGCACAGATGCAGCAGCACTAACACCACAGGCAGCAGCCAGGTTTCTTGCACTGCAACAGAGAGCAAAGGATGCATCCGAGTGCTTTGGAGATGCATCTCTGGGGAGGTTTTGTCCCAGTTCTGCTTCTCTTGTTGTTACAGGTTCTTTTTGTGTGTGTTTTTTTTAATGAGCATAACCATTACAGTGCACAAGGTGACAGTGTTTAAGAAAGAAGAACCTTCTTATACGCTTCTCAAAAGAGCTTCTTTTGACCACAGGCTTTCCTCTTCCTGCTCATGAGAGCAGCACCAGTATGATACTACCAGTATTAGGTGGATACGTTAGTACGGTGCATTAACTTTAGTGAGATGATGAATTTAGGGCAGCACGTGACTGTAGCAATTTAGATGAAGTAGAGATTTGCACCTCTTTACTGGAGCCCTCTCTGAGGCTGTCCCTGTGCCTGTGTTGGTCAATGCATTCATGCTAATGCCAGCCTCATGCTGGCTTCCATACAGCTGTGTCAGCTCCTGCTGTGCTGTCCCACACGCTTCTGCCTCGGGAGCAAGCACCATGGGGAGCAAAAGCAGACCTGTACTTGTCAAAGCAGCACAGCCTGAGGGAGCCCTCGATTGAGCAAAGCATCCTCTTCAGTTTACCACTAGGCTGGTCCACAAACCATGCTTTGGTCAGCAGGGAAGCACCTGAGACACCTGCACAAGGGGATGGTGGATGGTAAAAACTGGGTATTTCATAGCCATAAATCTCCTAAATCAATAATGTCCCATCAACTGTTTTTATGTAAAATGGGGCACAGAAATAAAATAAGAGCACAGACTGGCAGTGAGAAAATACTAGTTAGTATAGTGGACAAAGGTGCTGTTATCAGTAAAATCAGCTCTTCATCTGGGTCCGGTGGGCACCACTGAGGAGGAGAACTGTAGATTTCTCATCTTGTACACTGAAGTGTGCTTCACCAAGGAGGGCTGTTGGATTTCTAAAGACCTGGAATACTTTTATTCTGAAATCCGCTTGTGAATGAAGGAGGCAGGAAAAAAAACCTGCAGAAACCTGAGCCAGAGCCAAACAAACAAAGCTTGCTAAGTTAGGGAAGGGGAGAAAGTGGCAGAGTTGTAGAGTAGAGGAGTTCAGTGATTTAACCTGGAAAGACAGTTAAATGAGAAGAGCTGGTATGAAACGATCACTGCCCCAGCCAGCAGGAGGGCAGGAGGGTGCCAGCTCTGCAGCTATCTTGGGACCAGTGGCAGATCATCTGTCCCATCCTGTGCTGTCTAAGGGCTCTGCCACTTCTGTGCTCTGCTCCCACCCGGACAGAGCTGTTTGCACTGCATACAGACAGCGTTAGGGCCCCAGCACCTGGGAAGGCTGTGGTTTGGTATTTTTCCACTGTTCACAGCTCTGTCTCCAGTTGCAACTGCCGGGTGCTCTCTTGGCCCTTTTGTGATCCATGCAGAGTGGTGGGAAGTACTGTCGAGCAGAAAGGCACTTTCTGCCCACTTTACCCAGATGTAGTGACTGTGCAGAGTCCACAGAAGCAGAGAACAAGTACACTGTGTTCTGAAAAGTAATTAGTCACTGTATGCGAAATATCAGTGGAGCCTTTGAGGGAGAAATTGCTAAATGAATCAGTCTTGAAAAAGTACACTCATTTAATCAAGTGGATTTAAAAATCAATCTGGTTCATCTGGTGCAAATCTCTAATGTAGATTTCTGTTAATCCTTTTAACCCTTGTGTATATCAGTTTGGCTCGTGTCAGGAAGTTACTGACTGAGAACAGGTTTAATAAAGGGCTTAGTTCCTCTGTTTTAAGTGATCCACTACCCAACTCCTAAGTGCTGGTACCTGGCCTGAAATGCAATTGGATGGTAAAGCATACAGGCTCCCTAAACAGAGCATGCTAAGAACTGATCATAGAATCATAGAATCATAGAATCATAGAATCATAGAATCATAGAATCATAGAATCATAGAATCATAGAATCATAGAATCATAGAATCATAGAATGGCTTGGGTTGAAAAGAACCACAATGATCATCCAGTTTCAACCCCCTGCTATGTGCAGGGTCACCAACCTCCAGATCAGGCTGCCCAGAGCCACATCCAGCCTGGTCTCGAATGCCTCCATGGATGGGGCATCCACAACCTCCTTGGGCAACCTGTTCCAGTGCATCTTTACCCTCTGTGCGAAAAACCTGCTCCTCATATCTAACCTAAACTTCTCCTCTCAGTTTAAAACCATTCCCCCTCTTCCTGTCACTATCTACCCTCGAAATCATTTGTTCCCCCTCCTGTTTATGTGCTCCCTTCAAGTATTAGAAGGCCACAATGAGGTCTCCCTGGAGCCTTTTCTTCTCCAAGCTAAACAAGCCCAGCTCTCTCACCCTTTGCTCATAGGAGAGATGCTCCAGCCCTGTGATCATCTTAGTGGCCCTCCTCTGGACTCATTACAGGAGCTCTGCATCTTTCATTCACCTGGGGCTCCAGACCTGAACGCAGTACTCCAGGTGGGGCCTCACAAGAGCTGAGTAGAAGGGGACAATCACCTCCCTCTCCCTGCTGGCTGATCCTCTTTTAATGCAGCCCAGAACACAGCTGGCCTTCCAGGCTGCAAGCTCACACTGCTGGCTCATGTCCAGCTTCCCGTCTACCAGGACCCCCAAGTCCTTCTCCACAGGGCTGCTCTAAATGAGTTATTCTCCCGGTTTGTGTAAATACCTGGGATTGCCAGGTGCCAGCACCCTGCACTTGGCCTTGGTGAACCTCATTATGTTTTCACGGGCCCACTTCTACAGCCTGTCCAAGTCCCTCTGAATGGCTTCCCTTCCCTCCAGTGTATCGACTACACCACTCAGCTTTGTGTCATCTGCAAACTTACTGAGGGAGCACTCGATTGCATCATCTATGTCACTGATAAAGATATTGAAGAGCACCAGTCCCAAGACCAAACCTTGGGGGACACCACTTGTGATTGACCTTCACCTTGATGGCCTGAGAGGGGTTTGGACCAGCCCTTGTACAACAGGAATCTCCTCCAAATTAGGGGCAGGGGATGGTGAGCACAAGGACATTTGCCATTTTCTAGTGTGTCAATGCCAAGTCTACCAAAGGGGATGTGAAGCTGTATTAAAGGCTCAAAACCCCACTGGTGGATGTCTTAAAACATGCATCATTTTGTCTTCTGACTTGTACTCCTCCTTTATGTATAACCACCTAGCAGACAGAGCCTGTGTGCAGGATACAGGGACATGCCTGGGCCCTTGGATTCCTCAGCTTTAAACAGGCTTCTGGCAGCTGCCCACTTCACCAGGAGAGGTTCTTCCTATTCTCTCTGCAGGTGTGGGGCTACCAGGGAGCAGAGACCACCGTCACCACATGTCTGTGGAGCAGAGAAATGAGAGCCTCGGAAGGTAGTGGAGTGACAGGGAAGTTCTCACTCTGTGGCAAAATCACAGTTTTTCAGCCAGTGACTGTGAAACAACATGTGACACACTATGTTTTCAGGGGACAGGTGGTTCTTCAGAGGCACCTGCCTCTTCCCAAGTACTGCACTGATGCCCCTGCACCGTATTCTACACTGCCTTTTAGAAACAAAGAGGGTACAGATTGCATTGTAACATAGCTCCAAGTTTCTTCATTCAGACTGAGCTTTGAGGCCTTGTCCATGCAGACTCCTGGAGCTGCCCTTTCACGCACGTCACGCTGTGCCTTCCCTTTGTGAAGTTAAGTCTCTGCTTCTATCAGCCTAGAGGAAGGGAGTGTGCAGGAAGGGAAGCAACGGGCATAACAGGATTGCTGCTTCCTGGTTTCTGGTTCTTCATGTATGTGTCTGAAGCACGCTGTCAGGAAAAAGGTAGGCCTGAAAGGGAAAAAGGCAACAAGGTCAACCTCGTGCTGCACCAAGCACATCTGCAGAATTCCTGGTCAGAATGGATGAGGCGCCCAAGTGATGAGCCGAGAGGTTTACAGGAGTATTTGGCCTTCAAGGAGAAAGTAAAACTCTTTTGATTATTGTAGGCATGCACTACCTGACCTCAGCAAAGCAGTCTGATTGCTGTTTTCATCAAGCTCATGAAGACTTTTGCTTAGAGACCTGCTTGGAGAAAGCTGGATTAGGCTGGTGTCTAATTGAGTTACCTGAGTCTAATTCTGTTGTCATAATTGCCTGGGGGAAGCAGAAAGGGCTGGTTACCAATTAAGATTTTAATGTTTTTAATTTAAGAGAGTTTGAAGGGTATATGTGGTCTAAGAAATCTATCTAATTGATAGAAAAACAAGTTAAATATCCTACTGCCTCAGACTCTAGCTGTATTCTCCATCCAGGGAATTCAGTTTTCTATTTTTACATTTGACAGGTCAGGCCTTTGCAGCCTGCAGGAAGGCTGGAATAGCCTTGTAATGAGAAGCTGACATCCTAGCTGCAGCTCTGCTGCTCTACAATGAGGGCCAGGTGATGGATGAAAGGGGAGGCACCTTGTCTGCAGAAGAAGGGCTGTATCTTATGTTTCCGACTGCTGTGACATCAGTGCTTCCATCTTCCAAAAGTCTAGCTGATGTCTTCTGGCACAAAGAGTAACAGAAAAAGAAACAAAGCCAGCCAGAAATGAACAATAAGGACTGAAAGATTGTTTCATTCTTCTTTGCACTTTGCTGAGCTGAGATTCTAGCAGACACATGAGAAATACTATTCAAAATGCTTGCTGTAAACTCGTGTCCCGTTCATCTTTGTAAACTGCAGCTTGCAATAGAGCTCAAGCACAGAGTACTGCACAGCTACACAGGGTGCTGCTAAAATCTGGCAGCCCTGTCTTCTCTGACAGATGCAGACCGGTGATGAACTGAATAGCTGCTCCAAAGTAACACTCAAGTTTGTAATAATGGGGGAAAAAAAGTGATTAAATATTAAGCTTTCTCCTATTAATTCTTTTTAGATTTCTCTTACACTTTTTACATGAGAGAGAATTTGAATGACTACTGATGTTGTAAACTGCTAACTTTCTAGTTATTTAAGGTGCAAATAGCCTAGTAGGTTTCTTATTGCCTGTGCTAGCTTTCCAGATGCTAAAGCTCATTCCAGCAAGTTAGCAGTGACTTCCTAAAGAGTAGAACAACAGTTTAGAAAAGCAGCCAGAGTTCGATTTCCCAGAGTCTGACACAGTGCAGGTCCGTCTTTGTAATCCGCTGGGACTCTGCTCGTCTGACCCAGAGGGCAGAGCATCATCTACCCATCTTCAAGAGCCAGGCGATGACATCAAAGCAGAGCTCTGCTTCCTTAATGGCTTCTTTGAAGCTGCAGCAGCAGAGAAGGCAAAATACAGCAGCTCCCTCTCTCCTCCTGAAGAAAAGAGCGCAGCAAGGCTCTCCAGAAATGACATATATAAATGCAGAGGAATTAAACATAATTTTATGGAATATGCTGCCCTTGGGGAGTTCCTATTTCTGCTGAGTGACCTTATTTGTCCCTGAAGTTTTAATTGTAAAGCTGCACTCTGCTTTTGATGGCGCTTTCTTTGAGTGCAGGTGGAGAAATCTTGTGCTGCCTCCTCTACCTCTCCAGTCCTTGTATAGTAACTTGTGCAAGCAGAAATTGATGCCTCCCTCAGTACCTCTGTGATTTCCATGTAAAGGAATATACCATGGGAAAAACAACTGAGAAAACTGAGTAAAGACTGGATGAGGATCCCTAGTTCATTATGAAGCTCATTTAGACTTTATTCACACTGTTTTGGTGATCTCTTTCTGCAAAAAACAGCGAGTGAGTTTGCTAGTAGATGTGACTGCCAAAATGGACATTGGCTGAGGATCACAAAATGTTGGTGAAACTTATTACCGATTTCTTGCCTTACCGTATGCAAGTTTGTTGTCTGATTTACATCAGTGTGATTGAGTTGAAAAAAAAACCCAGTGAAGACACATGATCAATGTATCAGAATACTTCATTTTTAAATGCAGACAGCTGGCAGCAAGCTACTTACTAACAAATCTCCAAATGGGAATTATTGTTGAAATGAATATTTGAACAGTTTTGTATAATATATTGAGAAATTACCACTGTTTGCAACATATTTCAAAGCAGAAGGAGAATAAATTAATTTCATATTATATTCCATATGAAAAAGCCCTCGGCCCTAATAAGCATTTCATACTAGTCCTTTTTTTTCATTATAAGACTTACCTAAAGTAGAAATAATATAAGGAACTTCAGGGAATGTTCTACTAAGTGCTTTGCCTTAAGAAATAAGTACTAAGGCATCAACATAAAGGACCTCTGCTATTTAGTGTAGGTCTGCTCTAGTTTATATTCATAGGTAAATCAGCTGCTGATATTCCTCTCACCCAATCATAATTTTCTGTGTGTTTTTAGTATCATCTTTACTCATTTACAGCGATTTATTATCCCACAGTTAAATGGTTAGAACTTATTTTCAGAACTGAAGAAAACGTTCACTTTTCTCCCCAGGTGTGTTTCAACCTGGTATAGCCTACTGATTCAATGCAGAAGTGCACTGCCTGTTCAAAATAGCCTCTCGAGTTCTGTTTATACCTGCAGTCTTTAGTCTGGTTGAGCTACCACTTGCCTGAGGTGCAAGTTATATGAAGGTCTGGGCAACAGCTCCTAGCTCAATCCAGAACCATCCTTGTTAAAGCCATCGCTTCAATTAACAGCCAAGGAACTACCTGCCCAATGGCATCACAAGCACTCAAAGATTACTTTGAATACTGTGAAATTTGTATGCCAATAAAACATAGTATTTCTGTGCTTTTCATAGCTTCATACATGAGGATACTGATGCACTGGCATACTGCATCTCTAAGTGGAGTTCCTAATGGCAGAATAGATGTAGCACATATTCTTTTGCGCACGTAGTGCCCCAGCTTTACCTTCACTGGTGAAGGCTGAATGTGAAATAAACCCACTAACTATATGGTAATGTTACGTTTTTGCTTTTCTTTGAATACACCTAATTGTGCACTGAAAACCAAACCTACTTGTAATTTTCTTGGGCTTTTGTAATTTGTTATTGACTTTTATAGATTATTCAATAAACTCAAATTGCTTTTTGACTTAGATTTAGTCTTGTCTGCATTCTGCACTGGTCGATTTTCAGCCTACCATCTAATTTGCTTTGTTGTGCCCCAGTAAGGCTACAAGTTGATATGGTGGTGTATAACATTTATTTTACGACTCATATTCCCCTCAGCTTACATAGGAAAAATGACTTTATAATTAATGTATTTTGTGGTTGTTGCTAGTAGATGCCAGTTTTCCAGAGTTAAATGTAACAGGGAGAATGGTTTTTGGTGACAACCTTCCTTCAAATGTTTATTTTTTCATCCATCATCTACTTCACAGGTAACCTGTTGGAAATCCTCTTTAGGGATTGTAATGCTTTTCTCGAGTTTGAATGAAGTGCTGCAGTTTGCAGATGGGGGTGTTTTGTTGGCTCAGAAATCGGAGGTTGCCAGTGTTCAGTGGGAC
Source organism: Excalfactoria chinensis (assembly GCF_039878825.1). Lineage (NCBI taxonomy): Eukaryota > Metazoa > Chordata > Aves > Galliformes > Phasianidae > Excalfactoria > Excalfactoria chinensis. The sequence goes on along the minus strand of NC_092825.1, from coordinate 25,114,547 downwards.
CATTTGCAGATCACTTAATGAACTAGTGTTCATATGCATCACCAGCTCAGGCCTCTCCCACTGCTGGGTCTGTTACTGGCTTTTGATGCAGTTAAGTAACTTCACTTACGTTACTCAAAGTAAATGTTATTTAGTGAGTAATAGACATTTTAGATGGCCTTTTTCAATCACAAGAAACCTGCGGATCCTTTTTCTACAAAGGCTGAAATCTCATTTCTAACTTTTCACAGTTCTTAGGACCTATTAATGTGAAACTCAAAAAAGATACATCAGAGTTCCTGTGTAGGAATCTTGCTGGTTCCATTTGATTGACATAAAAATGACCCAGAGATTTATGAAAAGAGAGCTGCAGAGGTGGGTCATACACAGTTGGTTCTAGAGACATGCCTTCCCTGTTCTGCTCCGCTGCCTCCAGCCAAGCTCAGGTTGTCTCCCTGGGCACTATGGGCATAAGGAGCAAGTTGTGGACAAGTGGTGAGTTCAAGGCAGTCCAGCACCAGACAGCTGAGCTACAGAACGCTGTACTGATGCCTATTCGGAAAGGGAAAACCTGCCATTCCTTCTGATTAGGCTGTTCCCTATCATGCAGCATGTCCTGTTGCCTGGAGCAGAGCATGATGCATCTCAGTGTCCCTTAACCAACATCACTGCACATAAAAGGAATCGTCTTTTTTCAGACAAACAAAAGTGTGGTCACATAGAGGTGTGGGGACTCTACTGAAATTCTCTGTTGTTTCCTGTTTGGCAACAATTCCATTCCATCAGGATGTTGCCTGTAGTTTCTACCTTCTGACACATCCCATCAGCAGAGTGTGATCTGAACCCTTACTTGGTCTTTCAGTTCAATAGAAATCTGCATGTGAAAACGTCCATCTTTTGCCAGCTGTGGTTACGTGGTAATGATCAGATCTGTCCTGACATCACCTTTTCCACTTGCGGTGTCAAGTTTTCCTTTCTTGCTTTTGTTTCAGCTATTAAACTGTCAAAATGAGCCAGTTCTTTGTTACTGTACTGAAGCTGTGTTGAGAGTTTTGTGGGAATGCTTGGATGAATGGTTTGTTTTAACTGTTAAAAACTGCAGTATGTATCTTTCAGTTTCCTTTACAGCATCTTTCACTACAAATCAGTTGGTGGTTGCATGGCTACATTCTTCCACATCTTGTTAGGAAACATAAAAAATGGAAAATCATACAGCTAAAACTTGTTCACCAAAACTAAACTCAGACATAAGAGCTCCATATATAAAACTGAAACATTCTTAGAAGTACTATCAGAACCGTATATTCATGAACTAAGAATATACACAATTTAAAGTTGGTGTCGACAATATACATATTTTTTCATGTTTATATGTCCCTGCAGAAACAAAATGAAGCACTGAAAGTATCATTAGTAATGACCTACAAGAAGGTATAGAGGTTATATTTGTGTGGCCCAAAAATAGAATTGAAAAGGAGACCTAATTTTATAGTGCTGATATGGAAGAAACTCATATCCACTTTTCTTTGGCAGTACACCATCTTTATGTAGATTCATTATGAAGTTACTAAAACAACACTGTGTTATCCAACAAGCTTAAAACTGAGGAAATATCTAGGCTTTGTAATGACTACCAGCCACTTTAATAGGGTATAAATATCATACACAAAGTCATCACAGGACACAAAGCCAGCTATCCTATAAACCAGTGTAATGTGCCGGTGAGTTACATCTGTGTATTTTATAGGTCTTGTCATGTGCAAGCTCAAATTAAAACAACTTGTCTTTCTATAATTAACATGTCAAAGTATATGAGAAACTGAAATGCAAATGTAAGAGCGGGATTTAAGATGTTGTTCTAAATTTCTGTTACTCTTCTGAGAAAAAATATTTCATGAAATGCTGTTTAGTCTCCCCACACCCCACTACGTGCTGTTCTAGGCCGGCGAGGAGCAGCTGCTTCACAATTTGTTTCTTGCATTACTATGGATTTTGTGTAAATATGCAGTCATGTCTTTCCACACTACAGGAAGTTTGTACTCCCAGTGCATGAGCTCCTGCCTGAATACCATTTTGGTTCTGAGACTGATTTGCTTTTGAGATTGACTGTCAGCTTTTGCAAGTATGTGCATCTTTTCTGTTACTTTGCTTGTCCAGTTTTCCTCTGTGACTGCTGACCTGCGGTCTATAAGGAAGACCACTTCTGAGCTATTTACTTGATTGCTCTTCATTAATGGTAAGATAATTTCCACCTAAAAAGAAATGAAGATGATTCTGTTTGGCTAATCATTACCTCTCACTAAATACACATATATATTTAAGTGTGAAATAAGATATTGTATTGTTTTGTTGAAAGATACATTTTTTGTTTTAAAGCAGACATCATTTCTCTGAGTCAAGTAACACCTGTTAATGTCTTACTCCAGGGTTTGTCATTGCAAGTAGAACCCTATTAACTCTGCCCTATTAACAAATTTCAGCTCTGTCATGCATTTTCCTTAAGTATATAATGCTTACTTGATTCAAAACCAGTGTGGCTCTTGTAAGAGAAGCCATGAAAAAAATGTCCCTATTTAATAGTTGTTCTGACAATATTTATTTTGCTAAGTACTGAACAAACAGGCACTAAGTGCTTATTCACACCTTTATTTCTGATTGGATTGCTTCTGTCTACTGAGCTTTATAAAGGATTGAACAAAACTTAGATATCAGTTGCATCTAAGGAGTATAAAAATAATTGAATAAATCAAAAGATAAGAAAGAATGTGTCAGGAATAAATAGTGCAGGAGCCGCCAGCTTTTTTGAGGGATTTTTTTGCAAAGGATCAATTTTCCAATACATTTTTAGCTAATTAATTCTCAGATATCTTTTTTGTTATTATCTCCTCCGTTTAATGACAGCAAGTGTGGCTGTCTGTGATAGCATAGTGCTAATTCTCCCTTTATTCCTGAGAATCTCAAACTTACTTTCTGTGGCATTCATTCACTATCTGGTATTCTGGAACTTCTTCTGTCCAGAGACCTCAAAGGAGAGGTTCTTTGTTGGCCCCTGAGGATGGCAGTGTGGTATACTATTGGACATGGAGGCTGTGAAAGCCTGACAGATCCCGTTCTTCAATCTATTTGAATTTCTATTGACTTCTCATCTTCCCCTCTCAACCGGTTGGGGTTGGATAGAAGCCACTGAAACAGAGCTATGAAGTCAGAAGTTTATGGTGCTGTTCAAACACGCCAACGTAGGGGGATACACCCTTTATTAAAGGCAGCAACTAAGGGAAGAAAATAACTTAATAAAATAAAATAAAATGATAAATAACTGATGAACAGGGAAACCTGTGAAATGATTGATCTGCTCACCCCACGTTTCTGCAAACAGGAAAGCTCTCTGAAAGAAGTTAGAAGAATGCTTGTTTGTCTTGCTTGAGGATTTGTACTTGTACACCTTGTTGCAGCATGTGAACTCCAATAATACTGTTTTGTTCAATTGATTCTTTTGCACTGTTATGTCTTGCTTTACCAATAAATTAAACAGAAAATAGCTGGGATTTTAAGAAGTTCACATCTCTCTGTGAGCAACTAGAGCAGAAAATCTTTGTAGTAATTGACCTGCTGAGACTAATTCAAATATTCAGTGGTTCTAATGTCTTCTGCCTTATTTCACCAAAGCCAAATACAGCAGTCTACAGGAGTAATTAGAGGAACTGCTGCTTTTTCCAGGCAATTATTTTTGGGTAAAGGTAGAGAGGCAGGGAGAAGAGAGGCAGAAAAGACATACTTGTGCTAAGAAAGCCAATTTTCAGGCTTGTTTTGTTACAAATATTCAGGGTGAATCTCTTCTTCGTTTGAAAAGAGTTGCTGCACTTGCTTTACTACATCATCCTGTGTAAGAGTCAAAACTGCTAGAGCACTTCGTGTTGGATGCTGTGTTTTTGGCTGCTGCTATTATTTGTTTGTGTACCTGCTTCTACGACATTCTGCAATCCCTTAACAGAGCAGGATTTGTAACTACTTCTTGGGACCTAGAGCCAGTTACGCTTTTCTCTGTTCCTCACAAAATAACATTTTACTGTGTTTGTTGCTGTCTCTCCTGGCACCACTGATGGCTGATCTGGGGGCCTGAGTCTGCTGGGCATCAGCTTTCTGGAATCAGCCATGAAGCCAGAGGCCTTTCCCGCCTCTCACATCCCTGTGAGCTGCAAGACGATGCTGTCCCTCAGGAGGGGGAAGTAGAGAAGGGGTGACGTGGGGAAGCTCTGCCTGCCCTGTGTCATCTGAGGACACTTTGTGAAGGAGCCCTCGGCTGTCCCCACAGGGCCGTCTCTGGCCTCATGTCAGTGTTCTGTCAGCACAGTGCTGTCGTTGGTGATAGCAGGGTCTGACTGCCGCCTCCAAAAGTGTGTGTGAAGCATTTATGACAAGAGCAGCTGACAAGACCTTCATTAGCTTTTGTCAGTGGCCTCATTATACTGAGTTTGGTGAGCATTGGGCCTGTCCCTGAGCATGGACCCCTGCCCTCCTTGCCCCAGGGCACTGCTGTCAAACTAACCAGATGCACTACTGATTGGTTCAGTGCATCTCATAGGCATGTAGCCCCAGGCCTGGGGCTGTGGTCACAAAAACGGTCCTTCTGGCAGCCGTGGTGTGCATGGGGATCTGAGGGTACGCTGGCCCCTTTAGCCCTCACAGGGTCCCCAGCCCTGGCTTCAGGCTGCCCAGGCCTTGTCTCCTGCCTCAAAGACTTCTTTGGAGTTTCTGCTCCTACTTGAGCCACCGATACCTTCCTTTACTGTCTGCAGTTTTTTTTCTAGCATCATTCCTCAGTCTCTGACCTCCAAACTGTTCTGTTTTAGGCTTTCTCAGCCACTGAATGCACAGGCTGCAGCTGGAAGTATGACTCAGACTCTCTCAATGCAATGCCTGAACCAGTTTGTACTCCAGTGCCACTTCAAGGCACAAGTCTGTAAGGCCAAGGCTTTAGACACTGGTGTGATGGGGCCTGCAAAGCAGAGGAGCCACTGCTAAGGCTATCAGATTCTAGAGAAAAAGTAAGATTTCCTGTACCTCATGTTTAAATATCATGCATGAGAAGCATAGGTGATATGACTTTCCCTTCTGCAGTTGTAAGACATCTGAAACAGGAGCTTCTGGGCACATGTGGCTAAGTGACCTTGTACCGCATATACAAATCAGCTTTGCCTGCCCACAGTTGATCTTTATGCCAGTGACAGTGTATCTTCCAGATTTTCAAAGTAAATCAGACATCTGCTAGAGACTGTCGCAGACAGAATAATATTATCTCTGTCCTAAAACAGCAACTCTGCTTAATATGCTAAGTATTTACTGCTCCAACAGATTAGAGAGGGCTCACCTTTGTTAAGTAACACCCAACCTGATACAGTTCACCACAAACTTTCTGAGTTTTTGAGAATCTCAAATTCCAACTTGTGCCCAGAACAAATCTGGACACACATCCCTGATAAATTTCAGGTGGGAACTGGGATTGTCCAAATTCTTCCTCCTTGATATCACACATGCCACAAGGAATAAATTTTTTTTATCATGGAAAGGGACCAGGAAGTGAATGGAAGAGGAGACAGAAGTGGAGTGTTTACTCAGGTGATGTGGAACAGTCAGCTGATTTTGCAGTGATTCAGCTCTATTTATAATGAACTTATCGTTACCATATGTAATTTGAACCTCTGTTTCTTTATTTTTATCCCCATTTCATGTGATGTTTTCCACTGATCTTGGCTTCCCTTCACCATCTTTTGATCCAGTGGGTCAGCATTAGCTACACCTGTAAGCCTAATAGATTTTCAGGATTTTAAGTTCCTACAAAGGGCAGCACGCATCACATTTTTCTTGCAAAGCCTTCCCATCCCTGAGCTGAGCAGAGTAGAACGATTCTCCTTGAGTCACGTGGAAACACAGGTTCTGAAGGTCTTTGGTGTGCTGATATCCATAAAGTGCCCTGCACTATATTGAAGTGCTGCAAAGAGAAAGGTTTAAGAAGGAACAGAAAGAAGTTGAGGCTAAGGCACTTCAGTTGTAAGAAAAAAAAAAGGAATCAAAGACATTCATTCTGCTGCTCATAAATGATTTCTTTTCATTTTCCCTTGTAAGAAATATCTCACTTCGTTTTTTATTGTCTTCCTCAGCTCCTTGTGAAATCCACAGACACAATAATCACTCTTCATTTCCTCCTGTCAAACAGAAGGTGACAGATGGAACAATTACGGATTTTTGTTCATAATAAGCGGCAATGTTTAAAACAAGAGAAAAAAGACTCAATTTTAAAGTAGTTTAGAGAGTGAGAGGACAGTCTGCTGTCACAAAGAAGCCAGGTCTTAATCTATAGAGAAGTAGAAGCTTTTTCTTCTTTATGACCGTGAAGTAAATTATACCACTCATGGATTTTGATTTTCAGTATTAACACTTGCCGTGGGATCTAATCTACTTTCTATTGTCCCAACCCAAGATGATTAGTGATATATCATTCGCTAAGACATTTTTCTCCTATTAGGAAAGCTGTCCTCAATGAATACAACCCTTTCACGATGAACTCACTCTCAATAGCACCCTGGCTCAGGCTGCCTGTGCCTTCTGCTACTCCAAAACCAATTACAGAGCTGTCAGCGACAGACAGGCTGTGAAACAAATCTGCACATGTACTGGTAATTTCCTGCACCTTGATACATCTTACAGGGTTGGCTGCTTCAAAAACCCCCATGTCTGACCTGAAAGGCCAATTTTACTTATTTTTCACTTAACGTCAAGTCTTAAACAGCTCAACACAGTAGTAGCAGCTTAAACAAAGCTATAACTCACGATATGTAGAAAATAATATTCCAACTGATAGATCAGTCCAAAATATGTTTTTCAACTTGGTTATGAAAATTTTGAGATGTTTTCCTCTCAATTTGAGCACGATAAGGGGAAAAATCACTAAACTTGAAGTAACCTTGTGTGAATGGCAGATGAGATGCAAGTTAAACATGTTGCGATAAATAAATACACACTTTGGGTTCTATAATTTTCCATTGCATTAATTTGTCTGAATATATTTAGATCAGTAATTTAGACTGGAAATTAAGGCTGTTTATGGCAACTGCTGTATGTCGATGAAAATATCGTTTGATGTGCTGTATTTTATAACCATGTCATTGACTTTTGAAAACTGCTTCAAAGTTAAATGCACAAAATTACTTTGGCAAAATATTTTACCATTCAATTAAAACATAAAAGATGAAAAGTTAAAGAAGTTAAAGGTCCTGCATATTTTATGCATAAGATTTAATTTTTCTAAGAGCAATTTAACTGACTTGGAATTGCTGCTATAGAAAGACACTGTCTGATGTAGTCAGACTATCTTATACAAATTTTGCCTTCTCTCTTCAGTTTTAATTCTTCATTTTTTTTAATATATTCACTAGCTTAATGTTTGGCATCTGAATTTTTCAGAGCCTAATTTAACCATCCTATGGCTAGAGAATAAAAGCAGAAATAGCAAGATTCCTTTCCTAGGAGAACATGCTGAAATTACAGGTTTTGCTTCATGGCATCCATAGGCCACACGGGAATGACAGCTCTCTTTGCCTGTGTGCCTAGAGTTGGGCTACCTATGTTCTGATTAGCTGCCCTGTTTTTGGTCAGCAGTAGCAAAGCTTGCACAAAACCTTTGCTTTCAGGAGGGTCCAGTGTTAGTGCTAGCAGTAACGTCAAGGATTGGTAGCTCTTAAATGAATCAAGGGAGCAGAGCAACCAAAGACACAAGTGAGCACTTTCTGCCAGGATATCGTACTTCAAGAATGACCTTCACAAATAGAAAGACGTGTTTTTCACTCTCCTAGAAATGAGTACTAGTGGAAAAGGGGTGTGGAGGGAGATAGCAGAGATGGAAACCATCAGACTTCCAACACTGCACACAGAGGCAAAGGAATGATTCTGGCAGAGCTGGGGATTGTTTTTGATGGAATATGAGGACAGGGAAGTGATCATAGCACAGATACTGGGGTAAGAAGGTAATAAGCATAATATAACCATCAAAATGAAACTTTAATAGTTGTAAAACTGAGTGCAGTTTTTAAAGTAACAAGTAAAGCTTTGATGCATAAAAATTCCATTTCACCTAGAAAGAAAAGAAGAATGAAGAAGGTGAACTTCTGTTAAATACAGAGAGAGCTCTCATCCTCTAATTTCAATCATTGTCTCTGAAGGGCTGTTTGGATGAAAATGAAACCTGGGTGACTACTTGAATGCTTACTGAATCCACATTTCCTCTTCCTAACTGAAAACCATGCGTGGCAAAGACCCTGACTGAAAGTCAACGCTGACTCGGAGTGTCTGTGCTCCTGATTGCCTTTCTGATACATTTTACATTAAACAGGCACCACTGGTAACTTGTCTATAGATCCGAGAGCTGCAATTACATGACTCTTAGACTATTTGTAAAGAGTATCTTTCAACATTTCCATAAAATCCAAGCTTTGCAGACACATTCCTCATCCTAAACATTTACTCGATTTTTTGCCAGTCAGAAGTCATCTCTGTTTTTTTACACCTAAGGGCACTTAGAAATGAATATGGAGATCCTACATCAGGATTTCAAAAATACATAGAAATGAAACATAGCCTTTTAACAGATTCAGCAGATTTAATGGTCAGATTTAAAGCACATGCATTTTATAATTGCTTCCACAAACTGCATTTTAGAAGGTTAGGTCTCCCTTAAGTAATCCTTTTTGGGCCCCATTAAGCCATGATGTTCCAGTGGAAATGCTGTTCCAAAACTGCAGCTTTGCTTAGCTTTTCCTTCTAGTCCTTAGATGTATATTTACACATTCCTGCTTATCTCCAGGTTGAGAGCAAGTCATACTCACTTGTTGTTGTCGGTTTGTTTTGTGACTTGGTAGTTCTTTTCCCTTCCTGTTATTTATCTGTGAATCATATCCTCTGATTTAATTACCAAACCAGTTGTTTCTGATATGATAAACTGGGCTTCTCTCATCATTCAAGCACTCTCCTCTGCATCCATCTGCTGATGCTGAGGACCGAGTGTCCAAACATTCAGGAGGTTTTCATTTGGACTTCATTAATCACCCTCCTCATCTGGACTGAAATGCTGCTGCAAACACGCCCTGAGAAATCCATGGCAATTCCTCGAGGAATGGGGATTTTTCCCAATGCTTCTTCTCCCCCCCAACACTCTTTCTTTTCATTCACTACACACTGAGGGTGATGCAGCACAATTGGTTGTTGTCCTCCATTTCTGTCTGTTAAAATAAGCACAACATTTTTTAATAAAGAGGAACACGGAGATCCCCACGGGCAATTAACAAATATGCCACTTCTTTCTGCTCCAAATGTTTTTTTGTTTTTGTTTTTGTTTTTGTCTTTTTTTTTCTCTTGCAGAATAAGCTAATTAAAAGAAAAGATAATTCGTTATGAAATAGTTTTAAAATGCAGACACTAAAAAGAGCCATCATTTATACACTTCAAATAAAAGTGCTTCTGAGCTTTTGTTCTAACAGCTTCTTTGTGTATTTTTTTGGCTGGTCCAAAATGGCATGATTTTACTAGGTTCTAAATGTGTTGAAAGGCACATTAACCAAGAGAGGGGGAAAAAAAGAGCTATATATAGTTTTACTGTCCCTTTAGGGAACCATTGCTTGAGCTTCATTAATATGCATTTTAGCACAATCTAATTTACTCATATGGCTGGCCCCAGGTGTTTGGAAAGGCAACCAGAGGAAAATCAGATCATACTAAAATTAGAGACAAGAAATATTGAATGTCTTCCCTTTTAGGTCCTTGAAAGGCACATATTAATTATAACTGGATGAATTTATGAAAACTAATACTATGAACAGCTCCAATAGTAATTATTTTTGCAAAATGATACCTACCAACATGTATATTCTGATCAAAGTGCACAAAAAATTGTCTGTTAAAGAAAATATGTATATACTACCCCCTCAAAACATTAAATATTTAGAAGAGTGCCCCCGTGTCATTCCTTTGATGTGTATTTATCCACTGAAAACCGCAATACAAAACCTCATTCTTTGCCTGCTGCTTCTTGAACAGCTTCTGGTGGGACAGAGAATTTGATCTTGATGGTTTGCCCGGTCCTTCTAAGAAGAATGCATCTCTGCTGGGTTACAGAGAACCAAGGCCAGTGGCACTGGTGTCACAGAAAGTGACCAGGTGCGGGGAGAAAAGGTTAAAAGCGACTCTCTCTGCATTGTTCAAGGAAGTGCTCTGTGCTTTCACTGTGTCAGTGGGAGGGTTTGGCAAGCAAGCCTTCACAGCTGGTCTCTGAACTGCTAACAGGATGTAGTGGTGCGATAAAGGGGCTTTATATATTAATTTCCTAAGTGTCTTCTTGATTTGCAGCAGGAAGCATAGGCAAAACAATGTCAAACAAATTAGCCCTGAAGGTGCCTTTGGAGCTGTGCTCAGTGGTCTGTCCTTGCCCGGGCGCTCTGAACTCTTCAACTGGGGAGGTGCTTGCCTAAGGAAGAGACTATTTCAGAATATATCTGTAGGGCTGAAACAGCCTGAATTACAGCTGGAACGGGCTACTGAGGACTGCATATGTTATGGAAACACTTAGTCATCTCCAGCGAGATTCTAATTTGAAATATCTGACCTTCCTATAATTCAGAAATGGTGAGACTCCAGCACAGAGGTAGGAAACAATGCAAGTAGTAACACAGAGACTTGTACTGCCTGTGCTTGGGGAAGTGCTGCAATCTTTCCAGGCTTTGTGAAGTCCATAAAGAAATGAGGAAGGTATCTCTTCTTAGGTGCTCAAGATAATTTTAGTCCTCTTATCAGAAATTTAGTCAGAGATTTTGCTATTTCAGCTTGGAGACAAGTTTATTTCTTAAAGAAACCACATTAATTGTGCTTCAGATAGAGTCTGATTTCAGGAGAAACAGCGCTGATACACACTCACATGCAAATCATCTGATGTTTGTCAGATATCTTCTCCATCATATCTCAGTAAAGTACCAGAGACAAACATTACTTTGATGTGATGAGCAGGGTGATATTAAAGGTGAATACTAGAGTGTGCTATTAAGATGGAGCTTAAAATGTACTTACTGAAAGGAATAAAGTCTCCACAGAGGGTGCCATTTAAGAATTGTCCATCTAAAGAATATTCTCCTAAAGCAAACATCAAAGAGAGGATGGAAAAATATTTTTAAGGCCAGGATTCTTGAAAGAAATCAAAGACATATGAATTTCATTAAATTGCCGAGGAGCTTAAGGAGAAGTAGATTCAAAATGTACATGAAAAAGATTGCAGAAAGTGAAGAGGGAAAATAAAATATCCAGTGACCTGGGGGGGGGGGGGGGGGGTTTATTGGGGAACCCACAGAGAAAAAAAGATGAAAAAGGATAATTCAGAAATACCTTAAAAAAGAAGTTACACTGCTGGATGGAATGACATACAGGAAGCAGATTTGCTCCTATTTGGCCACAAAAACAAGGAAAAGCCACTATCAGAACCAGCTTGTACACAAATATCATCATTCAGACATGACAAACTAATTATGGGACCTTCTACAGAGGGAAAAAAAAAGTGATTGAAGCCTTCTTCTCTCGGTACTTGTTGTTTCTTCTAGAATGAGACCACGAGCAAGTTCACAGGAATGAAAATACTGCCCTTAATCATTTAACTACCTGTTGGCAAAAGTAAATGTTTTTTGGCGGTAAGTCATCCTCCTCTGAGTGTCTCAATGCCATTGCTACACAGGTAGGAATGACCATGGACCTTAATGAGAAGATGTTTTGTTCTGCCCTGGCATTCCAGTAGCCACCCACATGCAAAACTGGGACCACGTTGCAGGACCAGCTGAGGCTCATGGCATTAAAAATCAACAGCAAATGGGGAAAGCCAGCTTTAAAGGGAAGCCAGCGCCCTGCAAATGTTCAACTTATGTGCTTCCAGCAAGCAATAACTGGAGCAGCTGCAGTGTAGAATGGTCTCCACTCTATCTCCTGTCCAGTTCACCCCCCTCTTGTTTAAATCACTTATTTTAAACCAGTGGTTTGAATGCTGATTTTTCTGTTCTTTGAGCCAGAACTTTGTTTCACAGTGGGTGAAAGTAGGGAGTGTGCCGTTACATGGCCAGGCTGCTCAGGCTTCTTTAGTACTTTTTTGTTAAACACGGCCAGACAAGGAGCTATGAATGCTGTAGGAAAATACATGAGCAATGTTAATTATATCTATTCCACATGACATTTCGGTGAATAAAATCATAGAAAAGCAAGGGTATCATCCAAATTATATTCTATGTGTCATCATTACAGATAGTTACATGGTGCCACTGATAAATGTGTTTCTGTGCATAAAATTAGATCCACTAATAAGTACTTTCACCCAAAAATGTGTCAACAGCCAATGGGGTCAAGGAGCTGTGCGCATTAAATCCCAGATGAATCGGACTATGGGTCTATGCCTACATTGTCCCTTGGTGGCCAGTTAAGTATATGTAATCCTGATACTGTAGTTTGGCTAAGGATGGGCCATCAAAGTACACTGTGCTTAAAAACAGGGATATTTAAGCAAGTCATGATACAGGCACGTGATACAGAGCTTTGGTTTCCATTCATTCAGATGTCTGAATTATGGGAGAACTTACGAAAGGAGCTGCTTCTGAAACAGGGAAGAGAAACAGATCATAAAGAAACAGTTGGGATTTGGATATTTGTATTACTCAAACATGGACAGGAAAAAAATGAGACTGAATTCTACCGTATTCAAACCTGAGTTGTTCAGGTTTAAGTTGTACTGGCTCCGGTGAGAGGTTATTTATTGGCTGTGCATCTTGGCATAAACAACTGCACGATTCTGCTGCAGAGCTGGGAAAATAAAATTTGTTGGGTTCTTGATCTCTCTGATCCTGAGGAACCTATGCAAATTTATACCTATAAATAAACTATGCAACTGTTATTATTAGCTAGTCATGCTTCATTGAAGTCTAAAATTCCCTGCTTGTCACCTGCCAATGTGCTGTGAATCAATATTACTGTGCTCTGCTGCAAACTTTGTGTCCAAAACATATTTGAAGAGAGCATCTCTGCCCTTGCCTGATCCTGAAGACATTTGCAAGGTCAGTCTGAAAGTTCCTTGGGCATGTAAATACAAGCAGTCACTTCACTCAGGCATGTACAGAACCTATTTCCTGATGGACAGCTAAAATGCACCTTAATATTCAGCTTAGATATCTTTATTTATTTATTTATTTATTTATTTATTTATTTATTATTATTATTATTAGAGGCTACTATTTCCAGTCTCATCACCACAGACATAGGTAACAGATCCTCTTTCTTAGCAGCAGCCAGGCTCTTAGATACCCAAGTTTCTGATCATGCCCCGCACCAACAACCTGAACTCTTCCATAACGTTGCTTGCAACATACAGCATTGGGACACTGCATTCCATTTTCTTCCTGTGTTTTCTGTTTGGGTCCTATCATCCATACATAGAAGTGTCAACAACTTGACACTGCACTGAGCAGCGTAGCCCTCTGCAGTGTTGAATACTTGAGACAAAACCCAGAGGGCTTGCAAACAACATTGCTGTTTAATTCATGAACTGACATGGTCATATACCTGACATCTGGGAGCACTTACCAAGAAGCAGGACACTCTGATGTCTGGCCTTTCCTGAGCCTCCAAGTGTTTGGTTCCATACTGCACCTGCCCAGGAGAATGCCCTTCTGTCTGGCTGCCCTGGGGAGCTCTGCCCTCAGCTGCACTTGATCTGCTTTGCAGCCAGGCAAAGATTTTCTTAGGCAGAGAAAGAAAGCTCAAGAGAAATGCAACAAATGGTTATGGCATTGTGTTGGGAATGGCCTCTGGTGTTAATTAATCTTTATGCTTTACATTCTTCACTCTTATGTAACTTCATTGCCAGTCTGTTCTGTAATGTAACTATAATATAGCACTAAGTGAAACAGAAAAATAAAATAAAATAAAATAAAATAAAATAAAATAAAATATAACACTAAAAACATTGTAAGGGTTTACTCTTGTTTGTCACACAGACACAGGACTGATGTGCCCCATTATTCTTATCCCACATCACTGAGACAAGCACGCCTCCATTTCCTAGAACCTGCTGTATGTGTGATTCATGTATACAATAAAATTCAAACATAAAAAGCCCGTGCGTATGTGCTTGCAGGATAAAGACCAGAGCCTTGGCCATAACAAATTCCCTAGGAGTTATCTTTGCACAGGAGAACATATTTGGAATAAGAAATAGCCAAATAAAAATCTCCATTCAAGGCAATGGAAAATTACATCACATACACTGTGTATGTATATATATATATAGGCAGGAAGGCATGTGTTTCTGAAAAAGATACCTGAGTTCTAACCTGAATTAAGGTGTTAAAAATAGTAGGATCCTGTTTAGCAGAGGTGACATAGGAGACTTCCTTAGTCCCCTGGTCTCCCAGCAGTGCACATTATTCTTTAAAGTAAGACTACACTATTTTGATCACCAGTGCATCATCATACATTACATTGCTTCATATCTGGATCTCCATTTATTCCTCAGACATTCCACTGTATCATTCTGCATTCTGGGCCAGTCGTGCTGCTTTTGCACATCATCCTTATGCACTCAGCAAAGATGATTTATTCACACAGAGAGAAGGAATTGCACATTCAGGGTGGGCACGGAGTGTGACGCACCAACAGGGTGCCCTTGTGAAACTCAGTGTTACTCAGCTGTGCAGTGTAACACCTAAATCATGGCTGACCTGATAGCACGACAAGGAAATTTTCATCTTTCTTTTACCAGGTAGGTGTGATGATTAGTAGTTTTCCCTTTAAAATCTGTAATTCCCCTTGCCTGATATTTTAGCTTGGATCGCATTGTGTGATGAAAGTCAGGTCAAATGAACACAAGAAAGGACAAGCCATAACTGAAAGAAATTGCTTGTTTGTGACCAGTTTAACCATCATTAGAACTCCTCAGCTCAGTTAGATAATTTTGGTGCCAGCCATTTTGCGTAGAGTTGGGTGACTGGACCAGGATGCCCCAGCTACCTTTCATCATCCAATCTGCTTCTCTGTCTTCTGTGGAGATAATCAAGACTCATCTGGATGTCTACCCGTGTAACCTATTGTAGGGAGCCTACTTTAGCAGGGGGGTTGGACTCTTTTGAGGTCCGGCCCAATCCCTGCAGTTCTGTGCTTCTGTGATGTGTACTAGGATGTGGGGAGCACTGACTGTTCAGCTCCACTGCTGTGTGTCTGGGAAGTGTGTAGTGATGGATGAGCTGGTGAGGTGGCAGTGGATCCACAGAGCAGTGGGACAAGAAATCCCTTAAAAGAAACAGGGAGTCTACAGGCTTAAAAAAACTCCCTTTATAGGGTCAAGTGGTGTAAATTACCCCAAGTAAGAAGAAAATCCTTAATTTTAGCAACATGCCACCTACTTGGCATGGGAAGCTGGGAAAACCTCTTGCTTCCTTTGGGCCATAGCTGCCTTCTTCCAGAGCCACGATGCCACCCCATCCCTCAGCAGCCTCCATCAGCGATGTGTTTATATAATGGTATGCCACCTGAAAGTGGTCTTTCCAATATTATGCATATTTAACGTGCGTGTTTACTCAGTTGAATTGATAGACATATAGTTAAAAGTAAGCAGAAGAGATCTGGTTGCTCAAAGAAAAACTGTAAGAGCATATTCACTGTCCAGATGAGCTGAGAATCCACCAGTATGCCCTTAACCTTTGTGTAAGACTGAAAAGAAGAAGGCAAAACAAACAGCAAAGCAAGATGCTCAACAAATGAAGCTGCCTCACGTGGGAAGGAGATGTCAGCCACCAGAGGGAGTCGTGTGAATGCAGCACAGGTGGCACACGATCAGCCATTAGGCATCCCAGAGGTAAAGCTCAATGACCAAACTGTTCTCTTTGGCCACAGCTGTTTTTAGAACAAACCAACACATGCTGAAAATCAGCCCAAAAGTTCGGCTTTTGGCTAACTGTGCCTGGGTGAAAAAAGTTACTCAGCAGAAATGCTGTCTTAGTGCTTCGTACTTAACCTTCCTCATTTGAGCAAATAAGTGTTTGCTCAATAAAACAAAACTGCTGAGCAAGCTATCCAAATTTTACTCTTGAAAATACAGCTCTGGGATGGAAGATCAGGATGTGCTTTAAGTACCATGGACACTTTCACTGAATTCGTATAAAAATCTCAGTAATCTGAAATTCTCCTGGCAACAGCTTTGCCAGAGATAAAGCAGGTTACCTCTGATTGCTTTAACAGCTCTGTGCTGCTGACAGCAGAATGAGCCGGAGAGGTCATGCAATGAATGCTTGGCTCAGAGATGAGTATATAAGAAATACAACGTTGCTCTGGCAGAATTATTCTTTTCACCACATGCAACATTTGAAGAGGCATGGGATCTACTCCAAACAATACTGAAGACTTTTATCCTTTCAGTATGGTATAAAAGTGCCTTACAATAACATAAGTCGACATGAGCTGATACTTCAGCAAGAAAATGAAGTCCCTTGAAGAAACTAGTGCCTTGTTTGGTCCTACTTGCTACACTTTAGCTCACATTATGTCTGACAACTACTTTAATATGGAAATGTATGTATGCCCCTCCCTGAAGTAGCAGTCCTATTATAGCTTTAGGATGCCACTCATCACTTACTGAAAAGCAAGCTGTCATTAAGCAGGGTTAGCAATGCATGTTGTAATAAGGAAGAAAAGGAGAATGATAAAGCCCTGAAACAGATGAGGAATAGCAGTTCCAGGCCCTGGGGAGATCACAAGAAACCCTCACAATGTTATGCAGAAGCTGAAGGGTAGTATCAGGATATATATTACATACTGTACTATACAATGCTTACGCTATACTATACTGTACTGTACTATACTTATTATATTGTAATCTTATTATATCCTTATCTATATTTTTGTTTGCTTTTCCCTGCCTGCTGCCTATTCCCATAGCCCACTCACTGCTAGCCTCCGTAGCACCCACCTAGTATTTCTGCAGGTCTCTGTCCAAAACTAAGGCTAGAATGTGTTGCAAAAGAGCTACTGCTGAGTCTTTAAGTATTATTCTTCCATGTGGGCAAATTCGTTGTGAACTTACAGATCTCCTGCCTTTTGGAACTGTGGCATTCTTCATTCTACAGACTTAACACCCTCATAACCTTTGCAATTACCACAGTTCCATTCACTACAGCAAACGTAAGGCATAGGCATCTGCAAAAGCCAAACCCAGCCCATGAGTATCTTTCTTTCTAGCTTTCTTTTAATAAATTGCCGTAAAAAAATGAACGCCACAGAATGGAGCTGCTCTGGAAGTAGAGCAGTAATTTTTTACTTTAAGTTATTACATATACAGAACACCACCTGTTCATAACCACAAATACGTTATATTAATTAGGTAAAATATTTGGAGTGTTTATTTTTTACTCTTCAGCGATTTTTAAAATGAAGTTAGAAGAAATCATTAATTTAGACAGAATAAAATACAATATGCAGCTTGGTTCAACAGGTCTTAGCCCATATTTGAGACTACCGACACTACTCTGTTCATTTTTATGGAGATCAAATATGGATCTTCTTATAAGGATCCATGGAAGGAATTTCTTCACAGCAGGAATAGCCATGAATGTACTTTCAACGTCTATTTTACTTTGAAATTGGTCAGAAAGGTTTTTGACTGAACTTCCGATTATAGTTTAATTCATTTTAAAGTGTTGGTAAAAATGTGTTTTAATGGAGAATTTATTTAAAT
Organism: Excalfactoria chinensis; assembly: GCF_039878825.1. Lineage (NCBI taxonomy): Eukaryota > Metazoa > Chordata > Aves > Galliformes > Phasianidae > Excalfactoria > Excalfactoria chinensis. Next base: position 25,096,774 of record NC_092825.1, on the reverse strand, counting down.
TAATGACGTAATTAAGCACCAGTGGATGAAAAATGTTATATTTTTTATGAGATAAAGTTCTTAGTTCAATTATTGTTTTGATTCACTCTAGATTTCAGTGCTCGAGTATCAGTGTGCATCAGTATTGTTTCATATGGAACGCTTTATAACATCCTTATATAAAATATTAAGCATTCCAATATTAAAAATCATTTTACTTTTACATAAACACACTTCCAATTTTATCCCACTTTGGAGTGAAGCACTTTGAAAGATTAGATTTTCCACAGAAATGAACACCCTGTTTTCTTACCAATAGCATTTTACTTGCTACAAAATACCACTACAAACAGTTTTAACGTGAAAACTAAAGCATGTGACAAACAAGAAGTTCATAATAATGTGTTTGCTGCTACGTTAGCTTAAAGATACGGAATCAGATTTTGTAAAGTGCTTCTTAAAGTTCTTAGAAGTATGACTAAGCCAAATCCTTTATCTTTAGTAGTACTTTAGGCAACAGAAGAAACTCAGCAATTACATGTTATTCCCAAAGCTAGTTATTTTCCAAATCAGATGAGAAGAATGTGGATTAGATTTTTATTTTATTTTATTTTATTTTATTTTATTTTATTTTATTTTATTTTATTTTATTTTATTTTATTTTATTTTATTTTATTTTATTTTATTTTATTTTATTTTATTTTATTTTTATTTTTTTGTACATTTTCTGCCAGTTTAGCAAGGAAAACAACGCGAAAGATGGACCATTTTTGGAGATGATAAAAGAAACCTCAGATGTCAGGGAACACATAGCTCTTTAAAAAAAGAAAAGAATAGTAAGTAGCCTTTGTGCAGTGCTGTAATGTGACATTTTTATAAGGAATTCATTTTGAAACAAAGTCAAGAGGTATGCAAAGAGACTGAGAAGGATGCAAAAGTCAAACGGATGGGGCCAGGCTCTTTTCAGCTGTGCCCAGAGACAGAACAAGGGACAACTGGATGATAGGAGTTCCATACAAAACAGGAAGAATAACTTCTTTACTTTGAGGATGACAGAGCACTGGTACAGGCTGCCCAGAGATGTTGTGGAGTCTCCTTCTCTGGAGATACTCAACCCATCTGGATGCTTTCCTGTGAGACGTACAGTAGGGAACCTGCTTTAGCTGGGGGCTGGACTAGATGATCCCTATAGATCCCTTCTGACATCCACAATTCTGTGATTCTGTAGTTCTGCGATTCTTACACCTTCATGCCATCTGAAGAAGGCAATGACTGGTTATTCCTATCCATGACAAAGCATCTACTGAAGTAGAACAAAATATCAGCAAAAATAGAGAAAAAAAGATCAATACCTTCTGATGTGCCAATCTTCTTAATTCTCTCCCTTAAAAAAAAAAAAAAGTAACATTTATTATTTCTAGGTCTTCGCTTCCAATCTCCTCGGAAAATTAACCAAGAAGTTAATAGGTGAGAAAAGATACAAATGGTCAAGAAATGAGATAGAAGCACAGTCAAGGATCCGACCAGATCTTGGATATTAAGGAACAAGTCCCACAGACATTGAAGTGAACACTGGTACGTCAAACATTTTATGAGAGAAAAGCCTCTGCAATATTTCAGAACTATCTCTACCCAAAAGGCTACTAATACATCACAACAAATTTCTTAAGAGGTTCACTGTTGGTCTTTCCTACAGGAGCTGGATTCTGTGCAGCTCTGCCCACCCAGAGGAGCCCTCCCAGTTATGCCAGGATGTGCAGCAACCTGCAGAGAGTTGGTGACCTTCTTCAGTTCCTGAGACTAGAGCTTCTTCCCCCAGCTGCTGCTTTGAAATGCCACCATCATCTTGATCTCACTTGCTGAGAGAAGGACCTAAGAGGAGTCACATACATCTCTCATTACAGCGCCCCCACTTACTCTGGCTAAGACATGGATGTATCAGGAATATAAAGCAGCTGCATAGGATGCCCTGAAGAAGCAGGCTTGTTTTCAGCAGTGTGGAAAGGCAGATCAGCTTATTTGGATTCATCACTGCTGTGATGTGAAATTATGGGTTTTGATTCTTATTCAGGGTGCTCTAAGGAGAAATCCCAGTGGAATCTTTTTGAGAACTGGGTAAATGCAAGAAGAATCAGGCTCATTTTATATAGTTATTTCCCAAATGTATATTAATGCAGATCACCTCGCAGTCTTTATAAATTGCATTATTCAGCTGATGTATTTCTCCCTTGTGGAAAGCCACAGCCTGCTGAAGTGAGTCTAGATACAGACTCAGCTGTTTCAATTTGCCTTGCGTCTGTTTACTTGCAAAGATATTAAAGGACAAAGTTTTATGAACCTAAACCCACACTCAATTAAGGAAGGTGGTAATGTCTGTGGTAACATCTTTTGTTTGTTCTCCTTGAGAACTTCATAAAGGTGAAATTGCCATTCCTACTCAGAAAGCAAACCCTTTTCCAGTTAGGTACCACCAAGGTTACTAGCAGCTACATTTCTTCCCTTTATTTTCTTGTTTTGTGTCCTTTCTTTTGTGACAGACTGCACTGTCTGAGCAATGAGCTGTGAAACTGCATTTGTTCACAAAATGAAGCTAAAGTGTTTTGGTCCCATTGCAGCAGAAATTCAGACATTCCCCTTTACCTGTCCCAAGAGTTACAAAGTGAGATGAAAAATAAACAACAAACAAATGTAAGTGCCAAATATCAGGAAGAAAAAAAAAAGTGCAAAAGAAGATGGGCTCTGAATTTTGTGGTGCTCCTCTGTGCAAATAACAAAACCCCTTCCACAAATGTGGCCATGTAGCAACAGCTGGAAATCCAGAAATAGCTTGTTTTCCATTTAGAAAAATGAATATGGCAGAACCCCAATTAACAGAGAAGAACTGAACAAACTGAAAACAGTGTTTTCTTTGAAGTGAGCACAGCAACACACCAGAAGGCTCCTTGCCTTCTCCTCTAAGAAGGCAACTTATGGAAACACTGAAATATCTGAAGGCAAATCTTCCAACATATTTGCAGGACAAGTATTTTGTCCAAGAATGAACTTCATTCTTCCCAATCCAGCAACTTTGAGTGTCCTCCTTTGAAGGGGCTTCTCTGAGTTCTCTAGAAAGTTTCCTGCTTTCCACAGCCCCTGACATTGGCACCATTTCTGTGCCCCACTCCTTTCCTGTATCTCCCAAGTGCCACAGTCTCCTACAAATGAACGCAGCCGTATTTGAGGAAAGCACCATTTTTTCCCCTCCTTTCACTCCCTTTCTCTGATTCTACCTACAGAAGGTGTTCTGTGGTGCTTTCTGCTCTGCCACACAGACACTGGGTTATTTTAGACAAAGCATACACTCTATGGTACCATTTACTGAAACATAAAACATAAACAGCACAACACACAGGTCAATTAATCCTAGCTTCCATCACAGGTGGCATAAAGCAGGTAAAGAGCACGAGGAAACCTTCTGCACTGTTGTGAACAGCCAAGTATCCTACTCCTGTGGAAGAAGCATGTATGGAGGCAGTCAAAATCAACCACCATTTAATGGAGAAGTATCCTCTTTTCCTCTTGTAGAGATCCACAGTTTGTGGCCACATTCCTCAGCTGGATGCACAAAAGATATTTGCCTTAGGGGGATAAAATAAAGGAAAAAGGTTAGGGAGGCACCACATCAATGGAATATAAAGGTTAAGCTGAAATAGTTTTCATTCTAATCCAAATACTTAGTCCTTTTAATTTTCCAATTTTTTTTTCTATTTTAGCCTGACTGTGTCTCAAGGCCAGCCAAATGAGTTTGATCTACAAAGATAAATGCTAAGCCATGCAAGAGCTACTTGTGCACTCCTAGACATCCACCAAATGCTTGTGCTCTTCCAGGATCATTAAGCAAAGGCACACAGGAGTTGTGGCAACCTGGTTGCAGGTCAGTAACTCCCATCTGTGATGCTCCTGCATTTTTCTTACTTCAAAAGTGGAGGGACATCTGGAATTACTTTCACTGGAAGATTTTTTAGGAACAGAACAACTCAGCTTGTGGCAGAAACAAATCCTGGCATAACACTAGGAGGAAGTCTACCCTTCAACCCCATTTTGAGAAAGAGGAGAGACACAAGGCAATATTTGCAAAGCCAAATGTAAAAAAAGAAAAAAGAAAAAAAAAAAGACCTCTGAGTAAAAGCGACCCAAATGAAATATATTTCAGAATTACCAGGAACCTACATGTCTTATTGCCTCTGGGATTTTACCTAGTAAACAGCCCTTGGCAAAAGCACTGGAGCGTTCATTTGACCGCTTGCATTTAGGTAAGTTTTGGCAGGCATTCAGCTTGAAGATTTTTTGTTGTAAGATTTTAAGCTTGCCAAGGTGGCTTTCAGTTAAGAGCGTTTCATCAGCTCTAACACTTTTTAAACTCTCAGAGAAGTTTCTGCTTTACTTTGCTGGAGGCTGCCCTGGGTAGAGTGGAATAAAGGATGTTAGTGTGGTTAGCTGTAGACCCAGGAGAACCAAGCTCAATTTTCAGTTCCACCATAATCTTCTTGTATGACAGCTCACTGTTTCTGCCTCAGTTCATCATTTTTATTACTTCTGAAACACAGCTGAATATCTTTCTGGATTTCTTTTTTGAGCATGAGGCTCGCAGTCATTAAATGAAATCAAATGGGCTAAAAATATGGGAGGTTAGAATGGGAAGGTTTTGTATCTCTGGGAAATAGAAATGACTCTACTTCCTATCTTAGAGCTGTAAAACTTGCAAAGGTGTCAGTAGTTAAACCATGAAAGTACAGAAGCTAAGAACAGAATGTTTGGTTAAATATCTGATAAAACAAAAATAGACTTTCTCGCGGAAATCTTTGGTATTTTCTAGAGAAGGGAGGAAGTTTACAATTTTTCTGGATCTTGGATGCACTCTATCAATAGTAACAGAGTTCATCAGACATCAAATGTCTGTGTGCCCCGGTGGCGCAGCGGTAGAATTGCCTCTTGCAACACTGGAGGCCCGGGGTTCGAATCCCCCCTGTGGCACAAGTGGTAGAAGTGCTGCTCTGCTACACAGAGGGCTCGAATCCTGGGAGTTGGACTCGATGATCTCTAAGGTCCCTTCCAACTCGCACAATACTATGATACTATGATGATAAATATGTACTGCAGAAGCTTGATCTAAAATTCTATTTTAAGAAAGCTTATGCTTTCAATACACTTGTGTATGAATTTGCCAACACAACCAAATAACAGTCAGAAAACAGTCACCAAATCTGCAAAAATTGGAAGAATCTTTGATGTTAGTGAATGAATGAGGGATTGATTGTCATTGACTCAGTGGGGTCTGAACTTCGCTCACAACATTTTAACTCTTCTCTGGTTTCTAAAATTCTAAGTGAGAATGGAAGTGCAGCAGATGATGTGGGTAACGTGCTGGAAGGATTTTCATTTACTCATATTGGTGACCATAAAAAATGGAAGTTAGTTTTTTTTTTTTTTTTTTTAGGATATAAAATGGTTCTTTCGAAGCCTTTAACACATTTAACATTCCCATGGCAGTAGGTCCTTAGATAAATCCGGCAGGCCACTTCACACCTCAGTTTTCCTTACTTTACGAAAGTGATGCCAGCAAGTTTGAAAAATGCTAAAACTTCTGTCTAGAACTTGATCACTCAAAGAGCACTTGAAGAGAACATATCTTACCCAGGCCTGCGAATGGGATGTAAAAGTGAATTTGTACAGAGCTCTGGGCAGGCAGATCTGGTGGGTGGCAGCCCTTTTCACAGCACAGGGGTTAGAAACAGGCGGTCTTCAAGGCTTCTTCCAACCCAAGCCATTCTATGATTCTAAGATTTTTTGATCTTGTGGTTGTATAATTACGTGATACAATGCAGTTCACAACAAATGGATTAGTTTGGATGACAGATTAGAACTTGGAACCGGTGTCTGAAGATCCCATTCTATCATTACTTTTGGAAGAATGCTTAATATAAGAGTGCTTCCATCCTTCCATCCTTCCATCTTTCCATTGTAGTTTAAAATTCAGACAGACATTCTATATGGAAAAATGTAGACAACAAAAGTTTTAAGGATATAATCTCTGTGCAATAAAATGGAAATCTAAAGCCATTATAAGTCATAGACTTCAACTGTCCACATATTTTAATGACTTTACTTGGGTTTTAATCTATGTGTGTACCTGTGATTGCAATGACAAATTAGAAGCAAATTTTAACTGTTTGCAGTTCAGGAATTAATTAATTTGTGATCGAATCTGCAGCTCTGCCCTGTCAATTGCTTTGAGATAATTACACTGTAATGGAAGAGCATTATGTAGTCAAAAATTAGAAAAGAAATAAAATCTTGAGACTAATCTGGCCTTTGTGTATTTGGAGCATAACTGAGATTTTCTGCCTTACCTTTCATCAGCAACAGTGTAAATCTTCCAGAAACTATTTCAAGAGGAATATGAGTTACAGCTCTTTGTTAACTCCTCTCTTATCTCAGGAATGATGGCATGGAAACCTATTCCATTCTATTTCAGGGGACGTAGATTACCTCTGAAAAGCCTCTGCACTCCCTGTCATCTGCACAGGAGTCTTTCTGAGTCACCTCTCAGAAATGCATTTCTCTCTGGAGACATTTTTCTGTTCCAGTGTTTCTGGTGATATCCTAGAAGCCTGTGAATAATCTGGAACATTCAGGAAAAGCAAACATGCAAAAAAGCCACATGATTTGGTTAAACAAGTTTGACTAAAACAAAAAGTACTTACCTGTGCACAGAAAAAGTCATTAGAATAAAGTCCTAGATGACGTTCCATCCTGCACATAGGCTAATGGCTTTGTACAGTCAGGTAGATGGGAGACACTGAAAAACTCCCTGCTCTGCTGAATCAAAACCCGTCTCTTCTCAATATTCTATCAGTGTCAATAGATACTGGTTGTATCATTTCACAGGTAAGACAAGCTCTGCACCTAAAGGCAAATTTCTGCAGAAGTTAATACTCAGCGCATATTTGCGGACTGTTTTTAACCAGATTCATGGAATGTTGATCAATTTTTCATAGTCCATTACATTCTGAAGTTTTTCAGAATCACTTCAACTGGACTGTATTAATTTTCAGTAATTCTCTTGGTTTCCAATTATACAGTCATACAGAACCTGACAGCCTTTGTCAGTGGCGAAAACTAGCTTCAGTCAAACACTGACAATGCAACGATCCTTATAAAATAATGTAGTTTCACTAATGTTTGCTGCAGAATAGCAGCCAGGCACTGTGCTTAGATTGACTTGCATTTAGGGTGATATAAATACACAGAATATGGTACAAAAGTAGACAGTAACATTCATCCACTTTTTGTCAAGATTGAGGTTTTACTCACAGCTTCTTTTACAACATATTTTCAGTGAACTGGTGCTTACCAACTTGTCTTCAGGCTTTGCAGGGTCCCATTAAGCAGAGGTATTTCTGCTGCAGGTAGCAATATGAGGTTTAAGACAAAACAGTGCCAGAGATGTAAGTAACAGTGGTTCCTGAACTCTTACCAAAATGCAAAAAGGTGCATAAATCCATCTGGTTTTAGGTCAACACTTATACAGGTGCTTTAATTTAAGCTTGTGTTTGAAGCCTGTTGTTCAATAGGTTTATCACACTGATGCTTTCCTGGTCTGGAACCGGCAGGAAGTGCTGGAGGTTAATGTGAGGGAGGATGTGAAACAAGGTGCAGGAATGTGCTGCTACAGCACAGATATTCAGTTTTCATGACAAAATGTTGTCAAACAAATCAAAGTAGATGACCATAAACCCTACATTGCATAGCCAATATCATTCACTATCCCATTTCTGCCCAAACACAAATCTATGAATTCTGTTAATAGAAGCAGTAATGCATACGCATGGGACTTTTCATCTTCAAAACAGTTTCATGAACATGAATCACATTAAAGAGAAATGTGCTCTTTGACACGAAGCATGACTGTTACTTTTTCGACATATTTTATAACTTCACATGCTCACTTCTCCTCTAAGTAGGTAAATTGTTGGCCTTAACCTCTTGATAACGTGTTTCTTTATGGAAACATTATTTCCCTTAGAAAAGAAAAAAAGAGAAGAGGATTTTCCTGAGACTTCAAAAGTCTAGACCCTGGAACCCCATAGTAAATGAGGCCAATTAAAGGGTGAGAGAAACGTGTTGACAGGAAACATGAAGCTTGTTGCCTGTGGAAAAGGGCTCAGGGAACAACCCAGCATTCATGTGTCCAAGCTGAGTAATTAGAATACGACGTACTCAGAATCTGTGGCTTTTTCTGAAAATATTGACTCATTTTCAAAAGTGTGTGTTTTCCTTCTGTACATAGAGTACACTTCAGGATGATTCTATTTCTGGACAGACAGATGCCATTACTTCAGTTATTCCTGGTAGATTTCACACGTTACACTGTGAAAGTTGTGCCCAGCTCTCCACGCTGTTTTGCTATTGCTGTAGATATACTAAAAATAACATTTGTGAAGGTGATGTTGTTAGTAATCCTTTTAAATTAGCTTGTCATTCATTGGTTGCAACCTCATGAACCACGTGGAAAGTTTTTGGGTGCCCAAATAAACTTACATACCTCCATAGGAGCATTGTGGCAATTTAATATTAACATCCTTTTAATATGAGTTGTAGTTCAATGAGAGAAGATACCAGCTGTATGTGAGTTTTTTGACTCTAAGGGACTATCTTCTATTTCTTTTCTCAAACAAGGTTGAGATACTGAAACTGAAGTGGTCTAGAGGAACACGAAGAAAAGTAAAAGTCTGAGCTCAAGATCTGCAGACAGAAGCAGGGATGAGTTTTAAATCTTGGGCACTGAGGGCACTGCCTGCACTTCTGATCTCCTCTATGGGGCACTGGAGCAGGGGATGCTTTGAGTTAATGATCAGGCTCCTACAAAACCAGAATAAAAAATAACTTCTGTCCCTCTGAGGATAGTGATGTAGCTTTTGCCTGCTATTGCTGGGGGAATCAATGCCCCACCAAGGAGAAGACTCACATGGGGATACAACTTGCATATATGCACCATGCCCACAGGTAAACTGCCATTGTGTAAAATAAACCTTAACAAAGCTCCATCTTGTGTCATATTCCCATGTTGTACAATGCATATTCATAAAATCTCCCTTCTTAAGGAAGCCATCTGTTTGTAGCCCATCTCTTTGTTAAGCCATAAGCTTCTAATTTAATTGAGATTTTCCTAGGTGATGGTATTTTCTTATTTAATGCCAAGCTGGTCATTTTTCAGTCTCAAAAATCTCTCATACTAAACTCTGTTTCCACAAGTTAATAAAAATTTCTTGGACATCTTTAAGCCACTCACATAGTAACTTCTGACAGCATTAGAGTGTTTGAGCCATGGCATCCTGGAACGCTACTATTCCCGAAAACATCTGAGAAAATGGTTGTGATTGTTTATAATACATTGAAAGTAAATAAATTATGTATTTATTTTAAGGCATTTTAAAAGGGTTTAGACAATGCTGGCAGTACTTCAGCATCTTTTGTTGTCAGAAACTGAGCTGTTATTCCCGTCACTTGCTGAGAACTGCTATCCTAATGACTTAACACATCTTAATGCACAAGGACAGCAGCGTTTTCTTTGTCAATACATTATCTAAACAGGAGACTTCCGACCAAACATATTTGCTTGGTTTTTCAGAGAATCACAGAATCACAAGGTTGGAAAGGACCTACAAGATCATCTATTCCAACTGTCCTCCCATTACCATTGCTACCCTGAGCTACTAAACCATATCTCGTAGTTCCTCATCCAGACGCCTCTTGAGCACTGCCAGGGATGGATGACTCCACCACCTCCCTGGGCAGCCATTCCAGTGCCTGACCACTCTCTAAGAGAAAGTTTCTCCTTACGTCTAATCTAAACTTCCTCTGGTACAGCTTGCAGCCATTTCCTCGGGTCCTGTTTGTTGCCTGGGAGAAGAGGCCAAACCCCTCCTCATTACAACCTCCCGTCAGGAAGAGGTAGAGTGTGATGAGGTCTCCCCTGAGCCTCCTCTTCTTCAGACACAGGACATTTTAAAAATATTCAGGACTTAATTGATTAACCCATTCCATGACGAACAAAAAAATCAAATAAGTAAGCATGGCTAATGAAACCCATTCTGATAAGTTAATCTGTGTATCAAAGAAACTTCAAGCATTTATTAGGAGCTGGTAGTCAAAATGTCTCCTTACTCATAGCAGTTCTATGAATCTGTGATCTATGGATACTGAAATGCAAACCAAATCTTCCCTTACTGCATATCATGGTGCACTGTACTCTGTATAGATGCTGCATAAACACCAAAAATATGCTCTGTTTCTTTGCTGCAGTACCTCAGACATCAGAAAAGAATTCAGTTAATTACTGTATTCCTATAGAATATATTATAGGTCATCATCTTTCTCTTTTAAATCACCTGCATGGTGGTGCCTTGATAGGAATATTTATCTTCCATATTATTCATCACATCCAACACAGTCAGCTATCCCACTCTCCAAAATATCTTTCTAATCAGATCGCAGTCCCCAGGAACAAGTTTGCAAACTCTCCTAGAACATTTACTCCAATCTGGAATCTGAGTGTTACCAAATTTCACTAACAGAACACTGCTTGTAAGTCTACGCATCTAAGCAGCATAGGTGTTTTCTGTACTCAATAAAAGGCAAGGTTCGACGAAGACCTCTTCTGTTACATGGACAAGATTCTAGTCTTCCCCCTCTCTCCCAAAAGTTACCATGTTCCTAATCTTCCTAATCTCTCCCTGTCAACTGTCAACAACTGCTCTATTTTATCAATAAACACAACAATTCCAATAGATATTTTAAGAGATTATTTGTGTGTTTGTGGGTTGTTTTGGGTGTTTCTTGTCTTTTAAGCTTTTAATTACTTCTTACACCAAGAATGATCTTGAACTTGATTAAATCTTATTGATCCATAATTCCTGGGTCCACACTTTGAGTCTTTTTAATAGAAAAGTACAACACTTCCTCTACTTTAATCCTTATATATGTACAACAGATTATATATCACTGCTTACCTCTCCTCTTCTTAAACGTTCATCCTGTTATCTATCTCCTTTACCTCTTAGATACAAGTCACAGTATTTATCACTCCATGACTGGCAAGATGCCCTGTATGTGAAAAATGACTTACAGGATTTGCAAGGTAAACCTGTTTGCTTGGCTAATTTCAGAGAAAATAAGAAATGAAACTATTAACATCTCTCACGTATATTAATATTCAAGCCTGAATCAGAGCAGATGGCTTGTTCTTGCATTCTTACAGCAAATCTTACTGCTTGCAAAACAATATACACCCCACATCACACTGTGATTCTTTCTAGTCAGTACTCCCTTACAGTTTAAAACTTGCTTAAGAGTTTTCCTTTTGATATATTTATTTCAGGCCGTGAGAAAATGGATATTTTTAATAGATGATGCAGTTAAAGCAGAATTTTCAAAGAAGCTGTGACATAACTCTTCCTGTTTCTTGGAAAGGTTCCCATTCCCCAGAAACATACAGGTTTCTGGAACAAGTAACAAACTTGAAAGTACTCAGCTTTGCAAATCACTACAGTAAACAAGGACGAGATCAGATGTGCACTGAAGTAACTCCCTGCATTGCATTTATCTGAGACATTTGCTTCAAAAAAGGCTGTAAGATATTTACTGTTTCTTTGCTTATCTTAGAAGTTAAATATATAAACATTTATTTTCATTAATTATCGCTGCTCTCATTCAATCTTTAAAAATTTAATGATAATTTTAAGGTTAAAACAGATTAGAGATTTAGTAGGTATATATATATTTTTTTAATCTCATACCAGCAAGGATTTTCTCTGGCGCCTTGCAATAAATTGTTTGCAGAGTATATCTGTATCCAATACTGAAGGCAGCTATTGCCAAGAGTAAGAAATACCACAGTAAATGGCAAAATTTCTTCTTATTTTACCCACATGTAAAAGGAACTAAAATATTTTCTGGAATGCAGTTCTGATTAATTTGCTGCTCATTGGAGAGAGCCTTCAGAGCTCCCAAAGATGTCAGAGACACAATATAGAAATGTGAACTTTTTATTTTTCAGAATAGTAAGCTTTATTTAAAAGAGTTCTGTAGAATTTGTTGACTTGAAATGACAAAATCTTCATAAATTTAGTGTTAGAAAAGATATTTTACAACTCAGAAAACCTTAATGAAATAGTGTCAGTGTTCCTTTAACGGTGATTTCCAAAGCAAGTGATCTGTTCTTTATCATGGCTGAGCAAACCTAAAGAACCATTCTACTTTCCCCTAAATTCTGTATCACTTTCCCTATGAGAAGAACGAACCACACCAAATTTTTGGAGCCCAAAAGGCCTTTAAGAAACAGCTTTGATGAAAATTCCTCATAGAAGAATACACAGATGGAAGAGTTTGCTATGATCACAGTTGGATGAAAACCATCTCAGAGATTTGCAAATGGCAGTTGGCATAAAGTATGTAAATCATGACCCTGGTGCAGTACACACAGAAATAAATTGGTTACGAGTTACTAATTTTTATAGATTTTTCTTCCCGGCTGTTTGTTTGCTTTAACTTGCTTTTATTGGAAGTCATGAAATTATGAAAAAACTTTGTGATAGAGGCTGCAGTTACTGCTATTGTAAAAGGAGATGGGACTTTTTGTACTTTCTGTTTAACATCTGAAATAATGGCAAAGGAAAACAGGAGCAGAAATATTTCTTGTTGGAAACAACCAATTCTCTTCGATGGTGGTAGATGTGAAATAATATCAAAGATTCTCACTTCAGACAATTCAAACCAGTGGGAAACACTGGCAAGCTACATTGACATCTGCAGCACTGAGAGATTATTAACAACAGAGAAAAAAACATTTTCAGAATTATGCAATATTCTGTAAGAGAGCTCTCAAATCGAGAAAGAGCCACACTGGAAGAAAAAGATGACAGAAGTGGGAGAGGATATGTGTACAGAAGGAAGGAGTATAGAGGACCAGAACTTTGGGTACGATCATCTGCTACATGTGCAAAATGCAAGCAAAAGAAGAAAGCTGGCATTTCTAATGACTGACATTACTAAAGAAACACACACACCAGGGCATGGAAAGCTAATGAACCCACATTTGTCATGTTCAGATGTTTATTACAGCTCTGAAAATAAATGACTATCCTGCAAAAATTCTCACTTTTTTGACTGAGGTCTTTACATGCAAAATATAAGCTTCACAAATAGACAGGACACATGATCTTCCCACTGCTTCTGGAACAGCCTCAGTCTAGCCAGGATGAAGTGCAACACTGTCAGCACTTTATTTTTTATCTTAAAAAGAACAAGCCAATTTTGTTTCAAAATAATGAAAACACACATCATCCACTGAGTAAAATACTGATTTTTTGCAGAATTCATCCCAAATCTACTCTTTTGAATAACTCTAATCATAATAACAGAATTCTCATCCACAAAATCACAGAATGCCTGAGGTGGGAAGGCTCCAATGGAGGCCACCTGGTCCAAACCCTACTCAAGCAGGGATATCTAGAGAAGGGTGCTCTGGACCAGGAAGCTTTTGAAGTTCTCTACAGCCTCTCTGGGCAAACTATTCCAGTGCTCATACAGTAAAGAAGTACTTCCTGATCTTCAGAAGTAACATCCTGTGTTCCAGTTTTGCTCATTGCCTCTTGCCTTGGCACTGGACACTACTAAAAAGAGCCTGTTTCTGTCCTCCTTCCCTTCAGGAGTTTACGCACACTGAGGTGATCTCCCTGTTACCCCTCTCCCCTAGGCTGAACAGTCCCAGTTCTCAGGCTTTCCTCATAGACTCTCATTTCTTAATCATCATTACGGTCCTCGGCTGGATGTCTACATTAAGTCCACATATCTCTTGGGAAGCACAGAACTGTATACAGACGTGGACTCACTAGAGCTGAGATGAAGGGGAGGATTACCTTATCCAAGCTGTTGGCAACACTCAATGTAGCCCAGGATACCTACCACTAACCTCTGCCTCATGGGCACATTTCTGGCTCACGTCAAATTTGGGGTCTACAAGGACCCCTAGGTCCTCTTCTGCAGAGCTGATTTCCAGCCAGTTGGCCCCAGTCTTCATCAGATCATGGAACTGTTTCTTCTCCAGGTGCAGGATATTGCACTTCATGCACTTTTGCCAAACTTCATTTAGTTCCTATCAGTCTGTTTCTCCATCTTGTTGAGGGCCCTCTGCATGGCAGCACAACTTTCTGATGTATCCACCACATCTCCTATTGCACTACCTTCAGACCAGTTGTTGAGGATACACTCTGCCTCATCTTCTACACTGTAGTGAACAGTAATGTGTGCATGATTGACCCCGAAGGAATCGCACTAATTATTGACCTCCAGTGAGACTGCATGGCATTGAGCACACTCTCCAGATCAATCTGTAAAGAGTCTGGAATCCATCTAATTCCTCATTCAGTCCACATTTCTTCACTGTGTCTCTAAAGATATGACAAAAAGAGTAAAAAGCTCAACTGAAGTCAACAGATGCAGTATCCACTGTACTTCCCAGCCTCACCAAGTCAGTCATTTCATTGTAGAAAGATACTTTTGGTAAAGCATGACCTCCCCATTATGAATCCATCCTCTTTTTGTCCATGCTCTCTCCCTTTGGTCCCACCACTCTTGCAATTCTCCCTGCACAGTTTTGACAAGAGTTTTAATAATTCTTTTATTCAAAAAGCACTTATATCCAGTGGCTTGGGCACTTTCCTAAGAGACATGTTGTAACTTGAAGAGAATCAAAGAATTAATACACAAGTTTGGTGTTTACTATGAAAATTGCCAGATTTAAGATATTAATAAAAAATGGAAAGCATTACACTTACATCCACTTAGAGGTACTGTATATTAAGTTTAATTTAATATACTCTTTATACATACCATTTATTGCTAATGCAACATAACGTGAATTTCCAGGAATCCTGACAAGCCTGGGAAACCTGAATTAATACTGTGCATGTTCCAAGAATATGTCAAAGCTATCTTGAACCATATATGAAAAGTTATGTATGTGCTTTTAAACTACTCTTCCAACTTTCTCTTTAGTACTGTGCACTGGGCAACAAATAAAATTGAATGTTCTGGTAAAAATTGTGACTTTTGGACTTTGAAGCACTTGCAGTTCATTTTCCCGTTCAATCTATCATGTTTCCAATTTAAACCTTCCATTAGAATGTTCAGAGTAAGTCAGCATGACAGTTGTATTATTTTCAGAATGGAGAGCATGATACTTTTAAGACTGTGAATTGAGATTTTGGGATGCCAAGCTTTCAGATTTCATTTAGACAGACAGTACTATCATCCAAAAAACCACTGTTGTGGAATGTAACTCCTTGCCATAGGACCTGTTGTCATTTCCCCACCGGTAATATATCATTACGAATGGCTATGTGATGCTCAGTATAATATATTATCAGAATTAACTTATATGTTGGGTACTGTAGGATACAAGGAATATGTGCAGAATTGTCCAGATCATTGTCAGACACCAAGTACAGGGTACCAGTGATCCTTGTTTCTGGGATTTCAACTATAAACTCCACTGGATTGGCTCCACAGTTTATAGTTGTTTTGCATAAAACGATGTTAATTTCTTCTTCTCTTTCTAGAGAGAATGTACTGCTGCAACAGCAGCCATAGTCTGTGTACTTCTTCCTGAATAAACCAAGAATGTGTAATGTTTTGCTGGAGAAAAATGTGAACTCTATGTAGGCCAAACAGGATTATCTTCTTAATGACAGCAATTTGCATTACTTTTAATAGGATTTATTTTTAGTGGCTTGTAGAAGAAAATGAAAGAAATATTTCAGCTCTTTCAACAAGATGTTTCCTAAATGAGTTCATGAGGTTACATGTAATACCGGCATTGTATAGGCACCACTGTGAAATGGGGCTAAGTGCAATGACATAGCCAAGAAGAAACAGGAAGGAATTAATTATTTTAGCCCTTTTGAACATCAGGAAATATTTTTTTAGTGAAAATAAACCATCAGAAAATTCTGGACATGGATGGGGCATGGAGAAATAAAGGCTTTTCTTGAAGAGCAGAGTGGAGCACCTGTGGTAGGTGCAGTACCTATGGTAGGCACAGAGAGGATCGGTGAGGATGGCTTTGCTCAGGCAGCAGAGCCAATGCACCAGCTTCCTGCTGCTGCAATTTATTTCTCCACAAAGACAAAGCAATGGGACTGGGAAAAATACAAGTGGAGGCAACAAAGTTTTACTCTGATTGAATGATTACATTAATGGTACCTAAGACTCACCCTCTGAACACCAAATAAGATTGTAATTCTGTGGTCTGTCAGATATTCGTGTTACCAGGAACAGCACAAGAGCCATATGCCTCTGCCTCACTGCTTGGAAGCTGCTCTGCCAGCCTCCACAGTGAAGGTGAGGGCTGATGCAAAGAGCCTCCACTGCTGACATACAAAGCACAGCATAGAAAATATGCAAGTTAATAGTAACAGTTTTTCAGATGTCATTTCATTTTTGTTATGTACCCACACACAGCCTGAAGTCTTTGCATAACTCAGGCCAACGTCTCTAAGTTGTGTCAAAAAGCAGATGCCACCTCTGTGCCTCACAGTGGGGATGTGTAAGCTGCATAGTAAAACAGCTAACCAGATAGCCTTAGCTGTAAAACCTTGCTGATTTGTGAACTGTTGTCCCCCCTCTACCCTTTTCTTACATTTTATATGCTGTACGAATTTGCATTTTTAAAGATAAAGGAGGTCAAGCCCAACATTTAACACAGTATCATATGGTGTAATGCTATTACTAGCTAAAATAAATTTCATTTATGTCATTGAAGAAGTTGTAACAGAAAACTAAAGCTATCTGAAGGCAATTTGGTACAAGCTTCTTCAGAGGCCTCTGTAATCTGACCACAAAGTACTGCAAATATTGAACCATGTTAATTTGAATAGAAATATGATCTGCATTTCACTTTCTTTACAACAATTGAATAGTTGATAAAGTACTTGTTTTGAACTGATACATTGAAATGAAGGAGACACCAGTATGAAATACAAGCCTTTAAGAGGAACTGACTGCATGGCTTAAGTTACTGGGAGATGGGACTGGCAGTTGACTGACTCTGAATTCCCCAGAGGAAGGTTTACTTCCAAAGTAATCATAAAAACTGTATCAGTAAAGTGCTGCAAGAATAAAAAATGACGCTTTCACAGATTATCTCTTGTTTGAGTAAGTAGGCAAAACGTCAAATGATTTCATGTCTGTATAAGACGCTACTGAAAAACTACAGGAGTATCAAGAAATACAGAGAGATGTTACATAAATAGTCTATAGTATCTGATCACTCTGCAGTAATATAGCTTATTTGCCATAAAAAATTGCTTAAGGAAGTATCCTTGAGTTACCTTCATAAAAGATGAAAGGAAATACCATGGAAGGGCAGGCTACTAACTACAGCTAACCTAGCAGATGCTTTGGATACGGACTAGAATATCATAGACTGTGGTGGCATCAGCTGTTGTGTACAACAAAACAAATGTTTCAAAGTTACAGAAAGTAATAATGTTATCGCTTCGTTTTCTCATCAAATGATGAGGCACACAACTTGAAGACCACAAGTGGGAGATTATTGCTTGGGCTGGTGAAAATGCCCCTCGCACAATGAAAGCAAAACTCCTGTTGATAAACTTTCAGTGCTGATTTTTAATGTCTTATCAAGATAGAATTGGACAAAGTTATAAAGAGAATGGGAACACTGTTGTAGCAGTGTGGATGACTTGCCTAATTGAACTATGACAAACCAGTGCAGCTCTGAAAACAAGCTGAAAAATTCACCTTCACAACATTTCCAGCTGATAAGTCAGAAATCACTTTTGTATATCACAGTATCACAGTATTGTGCGAGTTGGAAGGGACCTTAGAGATCATCGAGTCCAACTCCCGGGATTCGAGCCCTCTGTGTAGCAGAGCAGCATTTCTGCCACTTGCGCCACAGGGGGGATTCGAACCCCGGGCCTGTGGTGTTGCAAGCAGCACCTTATACCACTGCGCCACCGGAGGTAGTATTTATCTGAATAATAACTTGATTAGATACTCCTCAAGTGAGAACACGTCTTAGGAATCCTCTGAATAACTTGAATGTATGATCTGTACTTACATTTTGCTTCACAGAAAGCTCAGCAGTTACACTAGTCAAATCACACCATCCAAATTAGACTGTTGAGGAAGGAGAAATTCATTTCGCCAAGAAACTTCTCTACAGCATTTCTGTGAATGAGCCTGAGTGGACTAAGGCCATGAATCACCCATACTTCATGGTGAAGAGCACAAACAACCACTGAGTAAGAAGACACTTTGACTTGGCCTGAAAGCTAAAAATATTTCCTGTATCTCAGCTTTCAGATGAAGTGCCAAAAGAACTCATACTACTGAATGGATTCCAAGGAAAGGGGGTTTTCTTCAAAATTATCAACAGAATGTTGTGGGCTTTTATGCATGATATCATGTATATAAATGACAAAAAACCCAAGTGGCCAAAAGGATTATCAGCTGTTAGCTGGTAGAGGTGGAGGCTGTGGTAAGTTGGTGTCATAATGCAATATAACCAGTCCATGACACAAAGCACGTACTCCTATGGATGGTACCAATGTCATCTTGCAAACCCCATTAAGTAGATACGGTCGTTTTGAACTGACCTGAACTTTCTGAGTACTAAATACATGATACACATTCCCAGTATACTCAGAACAGCATAGGCAACCCTGTAACTCCACTGGCACAGAAACTTACTGGCATGAAGCACGGAGCTGTATCAGAAAATAGTTTCATTTTAGTAGCAAAATCTTTTGCGTGACGTCAGCAGAAAAAAGGAAATCTGAATTTGCAACAGAACTGAGATAAGACTGAGCTGAGTCATTTGCTTTTGAAAATATTAATGGCAAGCTCTAAGCCTGCAGTTTGCTTTAATTTCTTGTCTGTTTCAAGAACTATTTTAGCTAATGCAATTCTCTACTGTGTGCTCTAGCTAAAGCACAGTGATCCCAAGAACAATGAGAAAACACAGAGAAGTCAGGAATCAGCCAAATGGCCTCAGCAGTGCCTTTTAGAGCTACTGCTATTCTTGGATACTGATCCTATTCCAGCCATCTCCCATTGCTGTGGCTGCATGTGTGCCCAGAGCATAGCACACCTGCACCAGGAATCCTCCCTGATTGCAGGTTCTGCATTTGTGGATAGGTAAGGAAGGAATATTTTGGTCTGAGAGGACTTCTCCTCCTTAAACACCTGTTGCAGATGGGGGTTCTTGTCCCTTGAATAGTTTTTTTTTTCCCAGTTCAACTGCATGCAGCCAAGAATGTGATGATAGAACCCCTGACAATAGCATAAATGTGCTCGGTATAACCTCTGTGGGACAGATTGCTTCATATGTGTGGCTGAGGAGAGCAATTGTGAGCTCTATCCTTGGGCAGGATCAAGTAGCAGAGTAAAATACATTATGGTTAAGTGGCAATTGTGCTGTCTTACAACACAGAATAGCAGAAGCAACTGTAGAAACTGGGGACTCCTTTGGTTTTGGCTGCAGAAGCAAACTGGGACTTGATACAGCACAAAAAAGAAAAAAAAGGTATAACGAAGCCTAATGCCATTTTGTGTGAGAATGGCATAAAAAATGTAAGATATAAGACATCTGTGATGTTTCTTTTCATGTTTATTACTGAGGATTCTTCTCAACAGCAGGCAAGGATACAGACATTCACATTTTCCAGAGTTGTAAGGATGCCTGTAAAAATATTACCTGTTTCATCTTATCTGTGGAAATAGTTCATTTTTAATGGTAATGCTTTCAATAATGGATCACTTCCAGGGCTGGGAGTAAGAAACGGCATTTTCCATTTGGTTATTCGTTCTCTTCATTTGCAGAGGCCGCGTAGGAATTCAGATTGAAGGAATCTGAAATGGCTGTTTTTTAAGATAGAAAAATGTAAACAACACATATAAAAATACTCTTACGATGGCTTGAGAAGACATGTATCCCTTAATGGAATCATACAAATTCTATCTACTTTTCTGCAGTTATTGTACTTTCTCCCTTCAGATGCGAATCTGAGAAAAAAAAAAACACAGATTTGCTTTCCCAGTACAGCTTAAAATGAAAGATTAAATAGTTGATTTACCAGGAGATGTAAGGTGTTTCCAAACAGTCTCTTTTTGCTTGAAACAAATTTACTGCAGGAACAGAAAAATGCATATTAGTCATCAAAAGCTGTTTATAGATGATTTTAAAGCGCCATCAGCTAAATGATTCTCATCATGTAGACTAAATTCCAGACCAATAACACAGCAGAGAATCAGCAGAGTATGGATTAAATAGCCAGAGGTAGCTGCAAATGAGGAACAGTAATAATTTGCATTTGGCTTATGACATAAATCCAATATAAAGGTTTGTATTATCTAACCTGGTGTGATCCAAATCCTACTTTCCATACTGAGGTCAAAATTTCAGAAGTCAATGTTTATTTTAGACCATGTATTTAGTGAAGGCCAAGCACTTTCCCAAATACATCGGGTTTTTAAACTTGGAAATAATCCTAACTTCCAGTGTTAATGTATCAGTGCAGGCTCCTGCTGTGAGGAGAGAAAGCAGAAGTCTTTAAATGGACAAGGCGTGAAAGCTGCATCTTGTTTGATGAGCATGGATGTCCTCTGCCCTGGAGCTCAAGGTCCCTCTCCTTCAATCCTTCACCTCAAGGGATCTGCTCAACTGTGTAGCAGCTTCCTTCCAGTCTCTGGATCCAGATTTCTATCCCTTTGGCATTCATTGCCCAGAGCCCTTTGCTGAGGCTCAACACCCGCCACTGTCCTTCTGAAGGTGGAACAAGTCTCATGGTTTTACTTTAGAACAGCACAAGTCATCTATAAAATCGAGTCTAACAGACCTTTGTCCAGGAAGAAGGTGGCTTAAGTTTTAGCCTGCTTCATCCTCAGTGAGAGCCAGTCTATACATCAAAGCTGGAAGAAACTCATTTGTCTGGCTGTTTCACAATTTCACACTCAGTCAGGACTTCATGGAAAGCAGGAAACTCTTCACCCCTCACTGCTGCTCTGACAACCACCTCCGAGAATGGATTCCTTCCATCACAGCTGTTATACTGTGCTTAGTACTGAGGTAAGCTGCTGTCACTCTGCCTTAAGCTTGACCTAAACCTACTTCATGGAGTTGATGTTGGAAGGACAGAAGGTGGGGATATTTAAACAGTACTGCTGTAAATCCAAGAGAATGGTAAGATTTTCCTCCATCAGAATCCTCCTGGCAAAGGAGAATTAAGCATTTAAAATGAAGTGGTTTATTCTAATAGGAGGGGAAGAGGAGCCAAAGGCTGACATGCAAAAGTGAACCCATTACAGA
This sequence comes from Excalfactoria chinensis, assembly GCF_039878825.1. Classification (NCBI taxonomy): domain Eukaryota; kingdom Metazoa; phylum Chordata; class Aves; order Galliformes; family Phasianidae; genus Excalfactoria; species Excalfactoria chinensis. The sequence continues at coordinate 25,075,365 of NC_092825.1, read as the reverse complement.
TGTCTGGGGTGGTAGGAATGTTGGGGAGCAGAGGCAACGCGGTTGGTTGAGGACTGAGATTGTTCTGTAGGCTTTAAATTATAAATTGTCCTTTGTGGTTCTGCCATCTAATATCTCTGTTCATAAATGTATTGACTGTAAGTAAATTAGATAAGAATACAGTATCTGCTATTGTGACAATGCTTTCTTGTGGAAGCCAAACCACTCTCTCATCAACAGAAAGCTTTGCCAGAATTGCTATTACATTTAATGAACCAGAAAATAATACACAGCCAGGTTAATACTCTTCCAAAACTTCCACTGGAGGCCACAGCCAGGGGAAGGACACTATATTAGTGACACTTTGTGGGAGGTCAATTACTATGCAAATTCATTTCACCTGGTAATATTTAGTGCACAAAATTTCATCTGGCTTGCACTGACTGGAAGGCAGCTGGCATGTGAACACCTCACAAAACAGGGTTGTTTTGCAGTTGGTTACTGCATTACAGATGTTACCTTGCATTTTTGCCATTTCCAAGCTAAAAAATGGTGAGGACTTTACCCTGTTAATAACAATAATCTGTTGTCCAACCTCAACACCCTCCTCCCTATAGACTAATGTATTTAATTATGATTTTCCTCCCATTCTCATTTTTGCAAGCTGATGCACTTCCACACTTAGTACTGAAATACTGCAGAAAAATACAATTTCCACATGAATTCTTCTTTGACTAGATGTGAGAAATATTAAATGTTTCAGGACATTTTGTTTTAATGAGGTTAGGAACTAGTTCTGCTGATGGAAATGATTAAAGTAGGATCTGACAAACATAGGGTTCAGATAAGCACCAAGGCAGTGCGGTGCTTACCTAATCTGACCTCTCTTTCTTTCGTCCACCTGACACTGTGAGAGCAGTGAGGGGCTGAGTTATGAGATCCTTCCTTTAATTTAGATTGTCCTTATGTGCTCTCGCTAGTAAAAACATGTGCAGAACCATTTGCTCCATCAGGGCCCCAACGCCAAGACACTGCAGTCCTAACAACCCTTCTCACACACACACCACTGACCCTCTGAGGACTTCTGGTACAGTCACTGATTCATCAGCCTTTCTATTGACTACAGAAGGCTGATAAATTAATTTATCCTGGATGAGATTAAACAGTAGCCCCAAATAAAGCAGTTCTTGTAGATTTTCAGTTTAATAATCCCTTTTTGACTTTCTCGTAAGTACTGATGTGGGCTTCTCTAAATCTTGATCAGCTTTTCAGCATTCACCAAAGCAGCAATCGGTCACAGTCGTCTGCTGGCAGCCACGTCAGTACCAACTGTGCACAAGACAGCCTCTTTACTGACGTTCCACAGTTGTTTGTATACTGAAGGATTTCCGTGGGCTCCTCCAGCCACACTGGTGCACAGGAACCTGCATCTGGCTGATTATCTCCCAGGACATCAAGTCACCCTGGCAGTGTCTGCACACCAGCACAGAGTTCCTGTTCTTCTCATACGAGCCAATAAACTGAACAGAAATATACAGTGTTCGCTTGTACTGAGTCAGAAGCACACTCCAAATCCTTGCAGTGATCTGTCAGCCTCATTATTCACTGCTCCTCCATTTCTGTGCTCTTTCTCAGTTGTGTTTTGTTTTTTTTTTTCCCCTTCCAGGTCACTGATAAAAAAAACTGAAGTCATCTGAGGCCAAGAACAAATCCTTGAAGGCCCCAGTAATTTTTTTCCTACTTGATGCAGTTTCTCTGTCTACAGTTTCAGGCTGAGGTCTGTCAGTTACCTAGTTCTCAATAGCTTTAATCAGTTATTTTGGTGTCCCGTTTCTTAAGCAGTCATACGGGTCTAGGTCAAATGATGTGCAGAAATCTGTTACTTTCTCAATATCACTTTTAAGAATTACATTTGTTGTTTGGTCTGAAGTACTGAAATTCTATCAATATAAACTTTTAAAATTAATCATTCATTAATCACATAATGAATCCTATCATGAGGACTAATTATTGTCCAGGTTGTTGTTTTGTTTTGTTTTTTTCCAACTCTCCCTTTATGTGTTCTGACACTGGTATCAGGCTACTCACTTTGCAACTTGGGTAAACCTTTACAAGTATTCACCCAGCATAAATGCTTCTTTGCAGGCAGTGATCCAAGTTTACCAGCAACAGTTTAGGGTTCTGTTTAGCAGGCAGGCTACACCTCTTAGCAAAGAGTGCAGAGGGATATTCACTGGGTTATATAACATCAGTTTCCTCCACGCTTGCTTTCCTCTCAGTTTCATCACAAAGCACTGTTAAAACAAGAATTTCCTTTCAACAAATTATCCCATAGTCTAGTCTCAGGGCAAGGCATGAAGAAACTGAAGGTTGGAATTCCTTTAGACTAAAGAGAGAATGAATTATCAGATCTCTAATAATTCCTAGAGCCTTGTTTTCAATTCCTCTGGAGATGATTTTGTGTTCTGGATCCCCTTCCCACATGCATGACATAGCTGCCTTATTTTTAGTTATTCCAGTGCATCTCTGGAACCACAGACACTTGAACAGTCATTTTGGTTTCCCACTCCATATCGCTGAAGTCAAGGGCAAAGAGTCATTCACTTTGCTGGCAGTGTGCCTGGGTGATATCCTGAATTCTCAACTGGTTTCCCTAATATCAGCAGACCTGTGACAAATAAGGACTTGCTCTCAGTCTACATTTTGTAAACATTATAAAAACTGTTCTTTCTTTTCTAAATGTCACCATTCTGCTTTTAAGGAAAAGGTGGAAATTGTTCTATATTGAGTTATTATTAATCTTTCATCTTGTGTCACTTAAGTGCTGCATGCTCATATTTCCTGGTTAAATGAAGATATAATTTAATAACTATACTTAAAATTGTACTTAATTTTGGATTAAATTCAGTGGGGTCAATTCAATTAGATATACTGTAGACCTCAGTGAAAATGCCAGCTTCTGAAGAACGTAGTTATTAATCACTATGAGCCACATCATCTCCTCTTAGTTAGCTAAATACATACACAGAGCTGGATTTAAACCAATATCCTTGAGGACAAGACCTTCAGCTCCTTTGAAGACTAGACAATGATAACGATGCTAATCACTTAGACAGCTTGACTTGAGACAAATTTGACTACGTAAACCTAGCAGTGAACAATCTAAAGTGTGACTGGATAATAATATAAAGCTGTTTGTATAAATAATGGAAAGAAACAGAGGAAGTTCTGCAGTGATTTCCAATCACTGGTTCTACTTCAACAATTTTTTTCTGAAAGGACACTCAGAAATAAGAAGTTTAAACTTTATTCATTGTATCTATAAACCGAATATACAGCACTATGCATAGGGAGCATGGGAGGCAAAGAGCTCTTCACCTTGGAAAGACATCAATTTACCCTCCCATCTGGACTTTTACGATTAATTATCAACATAGGAGTGAAATAAAAAAACTTTTGAATACTGTACGGGAAATTCAGATTTTCTAATAAAACACTGAAATGAAAAACAAGCACAACGAATCTCAGTGATCTATTTCTATTTTAGGACAGGAATGGAGGAACCAGTCTGCTTCATAAACTATCTTCCAAAAGCAGATAACTTCAAATCCTCTCTCATACCCAACCAGGACCTGTGCTCTACAAACCTTTTATTCCAAGATTTTGCAGTGAAGAGGAAAAGGTTTTTTTCCAGTTTCTACCTCATAAAGTTTACAAAATGATCCATGGGTTAAAGTCACAGTTTTAGAGGGAAAAGGATTTTTTAAGAGACTCTTTGATATGCCAATAATTCTGATCAGCCAAGCTGACCCATGGCATCCATTAAACATGTTAATGAAACAGTTCATTCGCACTAAGGATGAATTCTGCTGTTATCATTCCTATCGCATACTGCAGTGTTGGCATCAGTATTTTATAACTAGCCTCACAGGACAAAAGGCATAATCATTTCTCCTTCTTCACTATTTGAACTGTGGTCAACAGCATAAAACACTAAACATGAATTTAAAACTAGTAGTGCCAAACTAGATTTTATTCCCTGAGTAGCAGAGTGAGGACAAAAGAATTTGTGTTATCACTTACTTCGAATATCCTTTCCCATATGTATATCAGTACTGGAAACATACATGTACATCATTAATTGCTTGCATTGCAGAAGTGCTACCAAGGCTAAGATTACTAACACTGTTACCTGACATTTTTACCTTTTTTTGTACTCTAAATTTGTAGTCAGCTTATGAGATGTCTTCAGAATTTCCCATTATTTCTAGAAGCATACACTGCTGCTTGCTCATTCTTAGCGGGACAGAAAAGAAAATGTTATGCAACTTCCCCCTTTCTTCACGATACATTTGGGTTTCCTACAGTGTGCCCCAAAACCTTGGGGAAACTCTCACTTGCTTAAACAGCGACTAGATCAAGCCTGGAGTGAATCATTCAGGAGCTCTGTTTCTGTGATCAGACATTCACTTGCCGGGGGACTGCTGTTTCCCTTTTCTTGCCATTTCTGTTTGTTGCAATCCATTCCCCTCAGTCTACTGGTATTCAAATAACCTTTCATTCAACTACAGAACACAAGTCATTTATTCCCAAGTCATTATTACAGTTCTTTTCAAACATTGGCAGCTACTATTCTGCTGATACTTAATTGCGCTATGAATTCCTCTTGGGAGGAACAGCCCCATCCATCGGCACAAGCTGGAAGCTCTGATGTAAAGTTTGCAGAAAAGGCCCTTGGGATTCTGGTGGATCCTAAATTGAATGCAAGCCAGCAATGTGTCCCTGTGGCAAGGGAAACCAGCAGCCTCCTGGGCTGCTTTAGGAGGAGCAGTGCCAGCAGGTGAAGTGTGGGAGTCCTCTGCTTAGCACTACTGAGATGCGTCTAGAGTGTTGGGCCCAGTGTTGAGCTTCACACTATACAACAGAGACCAAGAGACACAGAAGTGAGTCCATCTAAAGGCCATCTAAAAAACAAAGGGCTGTGACATATGGGGTGAGGCTAAGAGTTGAGACTGTTTGGCTGAGGATCCCTAGGGAGGGATTTACCAGTGTGAGTAAATGCCTAACTGGGAAATAAAGAAGATGGGGCCTCATTCTCAGTGGCAAGATAAGAGGAGATTGATGTGCACAAACAAAAAACAGAAAATGCCAGCTAAAAATAATAAAAAATCAAATCTCCTGTGTGGGTGGTGGAGCACTGGAGCAGGTTACCCACACTGGTTGTGGATGCTCCACTGTCGGAAGCACTCAGAGCCTGACGGGATGTGGTCCCAACCAATCCGCTCTGTCTGACCCCCAGCTGAGCAGGCCTATGAACTGGGTCATCTACAGTGGTCTTTTCCAGCCTCAGCTTTCCCATGGTTTCAGGTAAACAGATTCATAGGTGGGAAGCTGGTGTTGGAACGTGGCTCTTACACTGCTGAATCCAATTCCGTGCACATGTATTACTGAGAATAATGTCTGCCACCAGGAGGGCCAGCAGCAATGAGTTGATACTGTCTATATGCTGTATTTGCAAGATGAAGCCCTTTGTAAATTGAAGAGACTCACTTCCATTGAGCCCATGCTTTCAATTACATGCTGTGGATTGTTCTTTAACAGAACTTAGCACAGGACTGCATTCTATACACACTTCAGTGGTTAGACAGGTTTGATGGAAGGAGGGAATCAATAATTTATGTTCTTTTAAAAATATCCATAAGTACATCACAGAGAATATCAAAACTTTGGGGAAAGGTGATATTATTATTTAATGCCTTGTTGATGAGGTTTATTTTGGTAAGCTCTTGACAGCACAAGGTAACATATCATCGTTGTGTTGACACAAACACTATCAAAATGTGAAAGGATGCCTAGCAGTAAGAGATCTGCATCCAAAATAGATTTTTGAGAGAGCAAATTATTCTCCTCCTTCACAATAGCGTGTTGGTTTTTCTTTGTTAGAATCCTGCCAAGACCTCTGAGCAAAATTAAAAAGCATTTTTGTTATTATAAAGCATTCTCTCCAGGTCTGTTCAAAATTCCATTTCGTTCTGCCTTTCGTTCAATGCTGAAAAATGCTTGTTGGTATTTGTGACAGGAATGAACGTCTTTATATTTTCATTGCTTTTGCAGTATAGCTGCTTCCATTACTCACTGCACTTGTGCTATTCATTTGTACATTGGAGACCAAGGCCTTTTTCTGTTTTTCCCCCGTTTGTCCTTTGTTTGGCTTGTAAGGAGAGTGATTCAGAATGCTCCAGAGGGCAGTGTTGCACTGAAAGCTTCGGTTCTGTGGGCTTCGCCTGGCTACTTTTTGGGCACCAGGAGACTTATTTATTATACAGACTTGCTAAATTGACCTTACGCCTTAATTCCACAACAGCCTTGGGTATACACATTTTACGACTGGAGCCCTTGCAACAAACATATTAATTGTGATTGTGCACATATTGTGATCTTTGAGGTTTTTCAAATGCTGAGTTAGATGGAAGCAATTTAAAAAGAATATATGGTTAAAAATTATGGTAATCTTAAATAATGATGTGCTAGCTTCACCAAATTTCTCTGCTCGTGTCACATGGGGGAAAGGGAAGAGAGAAATCATCTCAACAAGGGCACAAGACAGCGATGTTCCCACTCTCTCTGAGGAGCTCCGCGAAAGAACAGCACTTCTCAGTCCTGATTAAGGCCTCATAGGAGCACACAGAAAGGCTGTTGGGGAAATACTAAGTCACATATCTTCTCCAGTCATGGCCTACCATAATTTCCCTCTGCCTTCCCTGCCCTTGATGGAGTATGTGCCAGCACTGTTTGCCGGCCTGGAAAAGCCAGGGTCACTGGGTCCAATTGCCACTGAGCCCTAAACTCCTTGAGAACTTTCTATCTGCATTTATCTTATTTCTTATGTATCTTTCAAATTTACCTCTAAACCAAAGACACCATGGCTGTGCCTAAACTGTCCTCCTAATTAAAGAAAGGGTGGTCATTGCAAGCTGAAAAAAAATCAGTGAGGGACAGAAGAAGGGTCATGGAACATTTTGTTCCTCGTCTTGCACTTGAGCCTCCATATCACTGACCAAGAGGAGGACTAAAGACCCTCCCCTAAATGCTTATGGATTTAAGCAGTGCTGGCAAAGAAAAGCTTGAAGTTGTCACCCGAGAGTGAACAGTGCCATTCTCCAATGAGACACCTAGAAGCAAGGAAAGGAGCATAAAACAGCAGTAGCTCAAGATAGGGATTTTTACTTGCTTAATTTTTGTTGAACAGGGGCAAGTAGTCTAGCTCTGCTGTTGCCCTCGAAGAGCACAGTTTCAGGTGTGTAGCATGGAGGACAACAAAGGAAAATGGTGACAGAAGCTGGGAGATACCGGTAACACCTAACACCTGTACCTCTGGAAGCTACCAGCCTGCACTTACTTTCTTCACCTCAGTACTGGTAGAAGTCTCTTCCCTCTCTCCCAGCTGAGCAGCCAAACCATCACTTGGACTGCTGGAGCTCTACCGAGAGCCAAAGGAACCCCAACAACTGCTCACACAGACCCCCAGGGGATGCACCAGCAATCCACAGAGCTGCTGTTCCCACTGGGTTGTCTTGCACAGCCTTTTGCGTGTTGATCAGGTTTGGGTTCTAGCATAGTACTGATGCGATCAGTTTCAAATACTAAATGTTAGGCATCACTAAAATCACCTTAACTTATGATACTGTTGCAGCCTGGCAAAAGCAATGAATAAATAAATAAATAAATAAATAAATAAATAAATAAATAAATCAGGTATTAACACTTGTATTTATCTATAATATTTTGTGGTAACCCAGATACTGAATTGCCCAGGCAACTATGCCTTAGTCGTGTGTAACTGCCAGCTTGTATTTTTGCAGGCGTATCTACCCTGACAAAGGCTTTTAATATTTAAAATCATGCAGATTATCTATTCAGTCCTCAGAAAACTCACTGTGATGAATTCAGTATCTCAGTTTCAGGCACTTCAACTGCTGACACCTTTCTTCAGGCTAGAGAGAGAGAGACTTTATTAATTGTACTAAAAACCCTGCGCAAACATTTAAAAAATATTATTTAGTACTCAGTAAAATGTTTCTTTCATTTGAGTACGCCACCATCTATCAATGTTGTCACAAGTACCCAGATCTCAGAAGTCTTTTTTCTCTTTCCCCCACTCTCCTTTTAAAATATATTTTTATTCTAAGTGCCTCTGTTTATGCAAATGTATCAGTCGTGTCTACTCAGAAATGCTTATATCATATCTGAGGTCAGGAATTCAGCTGTATTTAAATTATATGCCAGATGGATGGGCAACGCATAGATCTCAGTTCTTTGACAACTTAATGAACATATCTCTTGGCAAGATGAGGCTATCTGAGCATCCCAAATCATCAGTCACAGTTGTCTCCTAACTTTTGGGCTGCAGTCTACTGTCAGCAACAAGAGCTGGCCACCATGCTGTCTCATCAACCTTTAGCTGAAAAAGCTGTAACAATTATTTGCTTGCCTAGAGCAGCTACAGCCGTAATACAGGGCCTTGTCAATTACAGGGGTAAATCCAGATTTATAACGAGTTTCAAAAATCTAGAAACATTCACTAATTAATTCTCCTATCCTTCCATTAAATTACATTATCAGTCATTCTATTCAACTGGCAAACTGTGAAAAATAAAAGTTTGAGGGGGAACCAAGCAAGCAAAACCCTGAACTAAACATTTTCAAGCTGACAAATTATCTGGCTATCTTATTTTTGGAAGTTTATCCTGAAATACTGCTTGGCTTAATCTACATGAAGATGTCAAAAAAAAGCAAAAAAAGCTTTTCTTCACATCATATCTTGAGTTTCTCAAGAAGGAAAATATCTGCAGCGAATTTCAGCTTACACTTTTCAGAAGGCCAAGACTTAGCAAAGCACTCTAACCATAACACTTTTGATCAGTTTTACCACCCACATACCTATTTCACTAACATAATCTATACTTAAGGGTGCTGTATCGCCATGCAAATTGGTTAACTAGTCTTAAACTAAGAATCCTCAAAGTCCTTGGGATGTTTAAAACTAGGATAACATGAAAGTTGGCTTGTGTAAATCATGCAAGGTCACCCATGCAATGATATTACCGGGAAAGCTGCAATGAAAACCTAGAACTTACTGGCTTCCTTCCTAATGGTCACTTCACCAGACCAAGACACCACCATTATGGGAGATAATGATAATAAAACACTGCAGTGCTCTCAAATTGCACAGAAATGGCACTTTCACTGTTCTGAAAAGCTGTCATTCAGTCTAAAAGTCATCAAAATTGCTGGGCCAACATGCTCTAAATACAGTGTCACTTAGGAAGAATATGTAGTTTTTCTTAGTAGAGTAACAAAAGTAGAGTTACAAAAAAGAGAAAGAATAAGAATATGGGAGTAGAACAGAAAAACCTATCACAGTGTCAAAAAAAAAAAAAAAAAAAGGAGTGAACAGGTAAATAATGGATACTAATCTTTCTTCAGGCTCCAACTGAACTCAGATATTACAGTGACTACAAGACACTGAGAGCATTGGAACCACAGCTGCCTAGGCACCACTGTTAGAAACCCTTATAATTGCTTTCTTTTGCCACAGGTTAACACAAAGTAGATCCTCTAGTAGACAATAGCAACCTGCTCCTGTCTGTTTCTTCCCAAATCTTTCGCGATATAGCAGCTCTTCCCTTCTTTCACCCTCCCACTCTCCAACTAATGCCATTCCTTTTCTCATTATTGTCATTCCTTCTATCCCTGCTGGAGTTCTTTATCTACTGTAGTCTCAAATGCACACCTATCCTCTTTAACTGAAGAACACTTACTCAAGTTTGGCCATTCCTCCAACCTTCCCTTCAACTGTCCTCACCTCCCACCACTCTTCCAAATATCCCTCAGTCTCTCTGGCTGGCTTCATCAGCATCTTTTCTCCTCTGTCTCCTGCCATAACAATTCAGGGGTTAGGTAACTTCTATCTTAATCTGGAAAAACAAAAACTGAAATCTGGTTTCTGTACCCCACTTGTTCCTTATTTTCACAACTACCCTGCCATCTTAGTCTGCTTCTCCTTCTTAAGGTCACTGACCGCAGTCGCTATGTGGAGTCAATCTCTTTGGCTTTCACCAGCTGTTTTCACTGAGCCTTCCTTTCAACACGACCTCTGATGACCTCTTCCTACCTAATGCTAAGGATCAGTAGTTATTTTCTGTTCCTCATTCAGCTTCTTTCTGCTCTTCTTGGTCTATCATCTTTCTTTCTTTATCAAGAGGTTCCAATCTGCTCATGTTGACAGGCTATCACTGACAATTATCACTGACAATTACATTTTCAGGAAACAGCCTTTGTACTTTCTCCCAAGCTGCTCTTCTCTTCTGAAAATCCATCCTCTTGTTATTTTTCAGTCCTTTAAAAACTTGCCTTTTTATCATCTCTCTCCTCCATATTAAAAAACCAACCAACCAAACAATAACAAAAACCAACCCAATACACTGGGATCTCTTCCCCCATCACGCTTACCAGCCCTGTCTCAGAATTTCCTTAGAATCTCACTTATCTGTACCCTTCTTTTAATTGTGTGCTTTTACACAGATGCTGCTTTTTCACAGAACCTAATACAAAAAGGCACTTGTCCATAATGAAGCTGTTAAGCAACATGGTTATATAAATGTAAATTGCAACAGGAGTTCAGATTTCACTGCAGCAATCACCATATGAAAACCTTGACGTGATGAAAATAGAACCAAAATGCTTAAGAATGTGGTCTGGGCCTTTAAAACTCTTTTCTTAGACAATTCCAATACAAGCGAATCTATTGTCTTTAGAAATAAACGTTTATGCTTGACTTCACTGAAAGCAATAGGTATTTTATTACTAATTTCAGTATGGTAAGGGATTTTCCATCTGTCTTATCAAATAGTCTTTTTCAATATTTGCAAAGAAGCAGTCAAATAGAAATAGTTATAGTTACAGCATTTCACACTTATATTCAGTGACTAGAAATTATCTTGACAGCTTGATTTCTAATTTTGTACTACGTTTGTATGCTAAATCTGACAATACCCAGGTAGAAAGCCAATGTTTAACGGATCACAAACACGACTTAAGAAAACACAGCTTGTTTTGTAGTTTTACACTGCCTCTTCTGAACTTTAATTTAATACATTATTTAGCAGTCAGCACTTGTCCTTAGACAGCATGGTTCAGATATCAGTACCACCCCAAACAACCATATTTGCCAAACCTGTCTTGTATGAAAGGGATTGAAGACGTTTGCGTAAGAAACACGTCAAAGCAGGAAATTAACTCCTTCGGCTACAATAACTGTTACTGCATCAGCATTTAACTAACTAGAATAAAAGCATCACAATATTCCCACTGATACTGTGTTTTGCATTGAGACTTGGGGTTCCCCCAGCTGGGAGAGGGCGATGGGCACTGTTGTGACACCGCCTTTAAGGTAGGATGCTAAGAAGCAAATTCCACATGAAATTTTAATCCAAAAGATACAAAACAGATTTTTTTTTCCAATACAAACGAGTACAATACACCCCAGCCTTTACGCCAGTGTGCCTCCTACAGGAAGGTCATCCATACAGAACAGTCTCCACAAAGTGGTTTCTGTCTGCTTCAAGATTTACGTTTATATTTTTACAAGGAAATTATTTGATCTCCCATTCACTCCCTTTGCACACACCTCTTTTTCACCCATGAAAACCAGAAACTACTCACAACAAGCGCTGAAAGGAAAACAAGTTTCAAACATTTGAACAGCATGGACCGTGTCCAAACAGCCCATCTGGGCTAGCTCCTTAGGCTGATGGGCTTAGTGACCAGAACCACTACACAAGCTGCTATGATGGGTTCAAATTCCAGCCCACCCCTATGTAAAGAAGTGGGAGCGAGGTTTTGCCAGCAGCATTCTAGCCCCCTTACTGCACACACAAGGGTATGGTTCCACTTAGGAACTAACAAAGAGGTACAGAAATGAGTCCAAAGGCATTATCTACTAGTACTAGAACAGGAAGATGCTACTAAATGTCCCTCATCTTCCTTGTGCCTGACCCTATACTCATCATGCTCCAGTGTGATGTTCCATGCCTTCCACAGGAGCCTGAAGCGTCTCTACTCATTACCAACTATTCTGCAGTATTTTGAGGAGTCTCATACATGCATATACATCCTCCCTTGAAAGCAATCGGCAGTCTGCTTTTGCTTATAGCCTATGACATGGATCACTAATACTGCCACAGCATCATCTCACTGAGAACTAGTCAAGTAAAAAACATGAAGGCTTACATTAGCCATCACAATCTTCTAGTCTTTATTGAGACAAGATTTCACAGAAGAGGGAAAATTTTCCTTGAAGAGGGACTGTAGGACTGTAGCCAAAGTTACAAGGATTACATGTCAAATGATGCTCTATTTTTCTTCTTTTTTTTTGCTTTATGCCCCTGTTCCTATAGCTTTGGCAGAGTATATTAATTGCATATAACTGTACTTATTTGTGTGTTTACTCGTGTTTACTTTCATTTACATAATCATCTTACAAAAGGAACGTTTCTCTTTTCTGCTCGATTTCTTAGGATTAAATTTAAAATTGCAGTTATCCAAATATGTTATTTTAGGAGCCCCATCACTATCACTTCCATTGCCCAGTCATTACCATAAATTATTACACAGAAGCTAAATATACATTTCCTGTCTTAGTGATGTCCAAATAGTCCCGCAGTCAGGGAGATCGAATGTTCCCTGCGGTGTGCCATAATAATCTGCATTGAGTGTTTTGGATCAAATAGGAGAAATTTCCAAAGCTTAAGGGCCTTGACAGAGAATGCAGGAAACATAATTGTAGAGTGCCTTAATTTCAGAAATAGGATTTGTGTTGTCTGTAACACAGGAACTGCTTATGGAAATGCGCAAGCACATGCTCTGATATATACCTCCATAATCAGGGCAAAGCTACAAATGTTTTACCATTAAGTATGTATTGTAAAGACTATGCAAACTTGATTAAGCATAAAATCAACTTGTGAGGGGTAGGATGGAGAGGACTGGCAGAGATAGATAGAATACATTTTCCAATAAAATAAAATAAAAACAAATCAAGAGTAAACCAGATCTCAGTTACTTCTGAGGGGGCAACAGAGCATGAAACACCAACCAGCTGACATAAACATTTACCTCTGGACCTCTGCTTCTCCCATTACTTTTTTTGTTTTGAGAAGACAAACACGTATCACTTGTCTGCAGCCTTGGAATGTTGTTTGGGCATTTCTGATCTCTGCTCCCTGCTCCATTTCACCCATTAATACCAGGGTTATGCACAAATGAAGCCTGACCTAAGATCAGTGTGGAAGTGGCCACAGGCTGGAGATGCAGTGGTTCCATTGGAGGGTGGTTTCACTGAAGGAAAATGGCAAGATTTTATCTAACTCATAAACAGGAATGGAAAACATTGTATCCCCCCCACCTGCTGCCTGATGTAGTCAGCATATATACATATGATTCTCTTAAAGTGTCTCGAGCACCCAATCCTCCCAAATTACGCAGAACTCTGTTTTTAGCAACTTCTTCAATTTGCTTAAGGATGTTAACATGCCTGAGCTTTATGATTACAAAATGAAAATCATATAGTTAATGGTAACATGAGAATTTAATCCTGCTTATAGACGCTAGCAAAACACAGACAAGCTGATAGACTATAACCATGCAGAAAATGCAATACGTATACGATAACCTTTTTCACTGCAAAGATAACCTCATCTAATGTATTTCTGTCTTGCATCTCTCCAACACGCTTCTGTTCAGAGTTTGCCTTTGCTTCCCTTCAATTGAAAATCTAATACTCCAGGAAAATATGAGAAATAATCAACTGGAAGGGTGAGACTGGACTTTGTTTGTTTGTTTTCCTAAGTGATTGCTTACAGTTTTCAACCATAAGCTTCATAGGTTTATTTAAAATGTCACTGCAACCACTTAGTAAGTGGCAAACTAACTGAAATTCAAACATATCATTTCATACTTGGGATTTTAAATTCCACGTTACAGAATAACTCGTCTTAACCAAGAAATGACAGGATGACAAAAAAATATGCATCTTCGGCTAGATGGCTCTTTAACAAAGGTGAAGTAGACTCTTCCCAAATTAGCATGGGGATAATTTTGAATAATCTCTGGAGACAGTAAATTGTCTAATATTTATTGTAGCTAACGCAATTTGTTGAAGATTATATCAGACAAATTCTGTCTTGAAAACCTGCGCTCATTATAAAGCACAGTACAAAAACTGTGATGCAAAGAGTAAGTCTCACTGTATTGCATCAGTCAAGTCACTGTCTAAAGACATTGCTCTTTAAGTGCATCAGGTACACAAAATCACTGAATACTGAATACGTTTATTTGTATTTAAATGGCTGAAGATTGTTGTTCTTTGTTTAGACTATTACAAATATAGCTTATTTACTGTGGCACTCCTTTGATCACTGTATATTTTACGTAATTACTCATTTAACACAAACAAAGAACACCACAAAAACTCTGCTTTTATAATGAGCAACTTTTAAGATTCATGTTTCTTCCCATACTTTGTAGTTCAAGACTTTATCCATTGAAATGGACAGTTTCATCATATTTTTTTTTCTAAATATAAAGCGTGAGCTATTTTCAGGCCACTCAAGGAAAGCCGTGGTATGTAATATCAAACCCTTTCATTTGTTGCTGGCATCTGCATCCCAAAATGCCATCTTGTCCTGCTGCTCATGGACACAGCCACAGCATGCTTACGTTCATTACCAATTCAGATCACTGGTTTCTTCACACTCAAAATCACTTCAGTAAATAAAAGGGGAGAACATCTACTGAATTTTACTTTTGCAGAACAGTATCTTACAGTGAGCCCTTTGTTTTTTCTGAAAATTCAGTCAGATTAGTAGCGTGCACTTACATAGCTCTCAATGAACAGAAGCTGGAAGGAAGTTGTCTATGTGGTATGAAGAATTGCACAGTCAACTCCTGGTTGTCTGTGGGTGTGTAACCCAGGTTGCACATTAACACAGCTATTCTAAAACGAAGCAGAAAAAAAGGAAAAACACCCACCATTTTACTTTGAGTTTCTACTTCGGCTTTTTACTTCAGCTTAACTTCATTCCTCAAAAAAAAAAAATGTAATAAACACAAGAAATTCTTACAGTCTAGAGTGCGTATGCTTTGTATTAGCTATGATTTAGCTTTACGCAAGGTAGTCTACACCATTTCTATTGTCAACAATTGACATCTGACTGTGTAACTATGGAAGAGCCTGGCAACCCACAGTTCTATTTAACATTCGCTAAAAAACAAATGTTAGTCCAAGTACCTCTCTAATCTACCTCAAAAACCGTCAGACTTCCTTTTGACTTTATTTATTAAAGGCACAGGTAATAGCAGCTTGCTGTGACACTGCAATCCTGTAAGTAAAATGTTTTCACGCTTGAAAGGCAAAGCAAAGACAATACAAGCGAACAAACTCAATGCACTTAAAAGGAGATGGATGCAGAGGACTCCTCTGCCCCCAAGGCCTGGAGGATGGCTGAAAACCATTGCATAATAATCTTCTATGGCTGTACCAAAAACCTCGCATTAATTTGCTAACTGTACATTTGATTTATTTAGAGAGTTCATGCAGCAACAACTGTGGTTTCTTTATGAAGGGGTTGGAAGAGAGGAAACTTCTTCCTGTTGCCTCTCCCCATCCTCGTTTTTTCTTTGCATAACACAGACAGCATCTACTTCACGATCAAAGCCAAAAGCCAGAGATACCCAGTGTGCAAGACAAGCACCATGGCATGACATCTGCAACTATGAAGGCAGCAGGAAGAAACCAGTGGTCTCTCTGTATTCAGGAAGGAAACTTGTACACTGACAAACTTTGGTCAGCCACTGCAAGGAAGTACAGCTTGTCTGTCTGTAGTGGAGGAGAGATGGCTGAGATACTTAAAGAGCACTGAGGTAGGAAAAATGTAGGACTCAATATACAGAATATCTCACCTTGAAGAAGTGATGGAGGCTGCCAAAGGGCCAGTGATGTGAATAGATGGAGGAAAAATTAGAGGCAGACATTTTTTTCTAGACAGCATCTGTTCTTACACTTTTTTTCTGCTACTAACTTCTCATTACCCACGAACATTAAACATCAATGCAGACATAAGCCAGTGTGATATTCTTTGCTATTCTGAAATAGAAGAGTAACCTACCAGCCCAGTAAGATTTGGCACCAATTTCACATCCATACTAAAATGAAAGCAGAAAGCTTTTCATACTGTCATGCAATCATGTACTGAATTGGAAGGAAGCTTCTTGCTCCTCTGAATTTATACCCTAATGCATGAGGTCTGATGTGGCAGCTAGGATCAAAATGACAACCATGTCAATATCTCCAACTACTGCTTTGGTTCATGTATACGTGTAATTCTCATAGGAACCTCTCAACTACTCGACATCCTTTGCCAGTGAGTTCCAGTGAGTAGTAACTTGGCATGGAATGTTACTTCATATGTTGTCACTGAACTTCTCTGCATATCCCCTTGTTCTTTTAACACTGGAGAGAATACAAGGAATTACATCTTACACGAGACTGGAAAAATAGAATAAAATCTCTTAAAGCGCTTCTCTGTCAGGTAGTAACACACTTGTGTATCTTTCAGTTAGTCAAAGGAATTCTGTTGATATCAAAAGAAAAACATTTAGCAAAATATTTGCTTTCAGACTTGTTTACTGTTTATTATTTTAATTTACATCAGTTACTGCTTGCAAAACTTCCAGGGAAATAATTTTAAACTGTTTTTCTTTTTTTTTTTTCTTTTTTCTTTTCCCACTGCATAGTAAACACAGCCTTCTTAGCATTTCAGAAGCATAGTACTATAGAAACGTTAGGGCCTGCTTCTGCTCCAAATGAAGTTAATGGGAAAACACCAACTGACTTTATTAGGAGTTAGGCCAGGCCCCGAATATGCAGCTCTTGAAATGTCATCGTTTTCTGGCTAATTATCAGAACCGACTACTTCTACGACTATAACACTATTTACAACTTTATTTATATGTACTTCTTTATTACAATATGTAATATCAATGTTCCTTGTAAAGGTTACTATTTTATAGAAATTAGACTGAAGTTATTGCCAATCAACCTTTTAATAAACTTAAGTGGGATAACTTTCAGAATTTTTCTCAACACACGATTCAGCTTTTATGCACTCTTTCCATCTTTGACAATTGCTTAACTACCTTAATTTCAAAGCCTTTTCCAGCGTAATAAAAAAGTCCTTTTGGTAGAAGTTTATTGGTCCCGTTTCAAATTATGTTCTGAAACATTCTCGCACTGATGAGGACTCGTTATTTCAGCAATTTTTCTGTTTCAACACAGTATATTAGGCCATGCCTCTCAACCAATCAACCTCAGTATAAAAGTGTAAGTGAGGTCAAACAGATTGCTCACTAAATCTTTGATCAAGTTGTCTGATCACATATAGACACAACTCTCTGAATTGTTGCATATGTTGTATACTGTTATCATACAAATTTAAGCGTTTCCGTTATCGACTGCTGCTTGTGTACGTACAGATTAACTTGCTGATCATAAAACTACAACAAAGGACAAGATACACCAATACTGAATCAAGACCTCTAGTCTTGTCGCTCCGGAAATTAAGACAAAAAATCAACGTTCTTTATGATTGACTGACTCGTGATGTTGTGCTTCAAATATACACATTTTTCCAAAATCAAACTGTGAAGTTGATGTCAAATACTGTGTTGTAACTTTAAATATAACTGACATATTAAAACAGATAGATGGGTAATTATGATAAACTACACAATAGTGCTACTGTAGATAATATCATTTATCAATCCTGTGGTCCCCATCATTCATGCATTTACAGTTTGGGAATACAGTGACTGCAAAGGATAATAATTCATAATGGCTACATTCTCAGTACTTCATGCTAGCTCACTAGACAAAATAAAAAAAGGTTAATTGTATAACTGGAAAAATGTAAAATTTTATTCCAAGAAAATTAACAAGCTACACAGGTAAATTTTGGCAAATGCAACTTTATATTGAAATCCACACATCTGTATCTTAAAGAAGGAAAGACTCACAGACTCTAATGTATTTCTAAAATACTAAGAAATCATATTATATGCTTTCACAAGTTAAAACTTAAATAATTTAAAACAACCAATACACCAAAATGTGCAGAAAATATAAACAAGACTGTGCCTTCAGTAGAATAAATGCTTCACAAATTGTGCAAGATATCATACTAAGGCTGCGGTCTCCCCATGACAGCTGTCTTAAAATATAAACATACATCAACTGCCTGTGTTTCTCAGAACAAACTAGAAAGGGCGGCACACCTAGAAAAAAATCGTATCATCCCAGTGATGTGCATACTGATTTTGGGAACCATCGGAGTAAACAGGAAAAAAGAGGACTAAGTGATCGTTCATGCACTCCCAAATGACTGACCAGAGTCACTGATTCAATTTTCCTTGCTTATTTGCTTCAATGCTAAACAAAATGGAAGATACTAGATAACCCTTTAAGGCAACATGTGTTTATTCTGTATAATTATAACTGTTCAATTATGACTGGATATTATCGTTAACGTTGCCTAACAGACTGATATCTAGCTTTTTAAAAAATATAAATAAGTGTCTATTAAACTTTATACCAAATCAGCAAAAACCACAGAATACAGTTAAATGTTATTATTTCACTGTTAAGGAAAATGGCATTTAGAAAGAGTAATATATTTGGGAAAAAGAAAAAGAAAAAAAAAAGAAAAAGAAAAGAAAAGAAAAAAAAGTCTAAATGAGAACAAAAATACTGCTTTGGAATGCTCCCCAAAACTTACTCACAAGGCAAACAGATTTGTAAGTGTGATAATCCAATAATGCATGGCACATCTTTAATCAGTTACAGTACTTGAGTCCCCAGTTTTCAGTCTTTGCAAAACAATAATTGTATGAAATGTTTTAAAGGTCTTCAGATGTCTAAAATTAGTTTTATCAACACATTAACCTCATATCAACTTAATTTGTTAAGATGTCCAATGCTAATGTTTCTGATGGTCTTATTTTATGTAGTGATATACACAGCATTTAGCACTGATACTTAGCACCTGCTACTTTCATAATCTAGATTTCAACCACATAAAGAAATTCAGGGCAGTAGTTCAGTCCTTTGTTCTTAATTACAAACCTTCAGCAGTGGTCAGCAGGAACATGTTTAGGTTTAAAATAGGATTAGAGGTGAGCTATTGCAAAGACTGCAGAATGTTGCCCAAATCCTTACAACTGCTGACATCCCATTCTTGATTTTCTTCTCAAGACATGGCTACAGGCCACAATTGCTTAGCAGAGAATGGTAGTGTTTCACAAGGCTAAAGATTTACAGATGCTCCCTCATATAACACAGTAAGGTTCCCTTGGTAACCTGGATTTTCTGCAGTAAAGAAGGGTTGTGCTGAAACAGCGCCTCAGCTCCCTGTTGGAGAAAATGCAGACAAAAGGATTGATTCCAGCTTGGGCAAAACTCATCCAGACAGCGGCCGTTAGAAATCCCCCCGGTACTACAGGCCCTCTTGCAAAAACTCTCCAGTAACAGGCTACCAAATAGGGACCCCACAAGGTCAGAAAGAGGAATGTCATGATGTAGAACATTCTGCTGATTCTCTTCTCCATTTTGAACTCGTCTAAAACCAGTAGCCTTCTCCTGCCCGTGGTGTTGGCGTTCTGCCTGATTCCCAACAAGGTTGGCGGTGTGGGACCCCTTCCAAATCCAGCCAGCCAATTAGCAGCTGCTTGACCGCTCGCTCCGGGACCGTGAAATGTCCAGTTCTGGCTCACCGCTGCAACAAACTGGACTGGCTTCATTTTCCTGCGATCGTGAACAAAAAATATCAGCTTGAGGTAGACAAGCTGTGTGGCTAGGAGGATGAGGGCAAGAAGAAGCATAAATCCCAAAGAATCATTAGCCCTGAAGGAACGATGCTGGAAAGTGCATTGGTCTTCCTCCCTAATGAACGAGTAGGTGCCCACATCTAAAACTGGGGGGAAAGCCATGGCTACAGAGAGAGTCCACACCATACAGATCACGGCCAAACAAGTCCAGAAGGTCAGCCTCTTTGTATAAAAACGGTGGTGGGCAATAGCTAAGTATCTGGTGACGCTTATGCAGAATAACATGAAAGCGGTGTGAAAGCAGGACAAAACCCCCAAGAAGGCAATCACTTTGCAAGTAAGAGTCCCGTACGTCCACGTAGAGCCATTTTTTACAGAGGTGAAAACAAACGGGAAACAAATTGCAGATCTGAGGATGTCTGAGCAGCAAAGATCCAACAGGAAGTAGTAAGGAGCTCTATGCAAGGTCTTATCTTTGACTAGCAAAATGGAGATCAGAAGGTTACCCACCACACTGACTCCTATTATGAAACCCAGTGAAGTCAGTTTCAGAAAAGCTGTTAAAGGAGAGAGATTTTGTAAAATGTTGTCAGCTGCATGGCTGTAGTTCGCCATAGATGGATGGATGATATGTATATTGCCTCAGTCAAGTCTCATGATCTATATATAAGAACAAGGAAAAAATAGATCCATACATCTTACTGAAAATGTAATCCACAAACAGAACTGATCTGGTGTCTAGTCATACAGTACATCCTCTTCGTTCTGATTTGTCATGCCATCAAAATATCTGAAAAAAAATCGAGCTATCAGTTCTTAAGTTAACAAGAAATGATGTCAGAAAGTGCTAACAAAGATGGTAATTTATGGAGAAGCAAATGAAGTTGTAAATTTGAGTACTATTGTTTGTTTTTAAAAATCACGAGGCTTTCACAGATACATACGTACATACTTACTGTTCAGCACGTTTGATCACTGGCATTTCACAGATCTAGCCGCTTACAGTCTCAGAACTGGCCAGTGCCCCTTAGCTTTGGTAGCGTATGTCATTTTACAGTCAAAGCCTCGGAGATTTTATGAATCGAAAGATTCCCAGTTTGCAAGCCCAAGAGCTAATCACTGACATCCTTAAAAAAATCCCCAAAGGCTGCTGGTATTTTGACATTACCTATGTTTATTTTACGGCTACGGTGTTTTGCCAGTGTTTTAGAGGCAGCTGCTGTGTTGATACGGATCACACCCAAAGAAACCCTGCAGAATTTATGTTTTTTAACCCGAGTCACCAAAGCACATTAATCACGCCGTGTTAGTTCATGCACATCCTAAGAGAAACGGTATTCATTATCCCCCTCCCTTCCTCCTGCAAACCGTAATTTCATCATTTCGGCTTCCAAACAAACAGGTACGCCAGGCAGCCGATGGCACTGTGCTTCAGGGTCCCCCCCTCTCCGCTTTAATGCAAATCTTTAAAGCCTCGACATCATTCGGAATAAGCAACGCTCGATGTAAATACCGAGACAAAACAGGCATCACACCCAAGACATAATGCCCATCCTTCGGGGAGGGCTGCATTGGGTTATGCTTAAACAAACATCTCGTACATCGACTGCATCTTTTATTATTATTATTATTATTATTATTAATTATTATTTCCCGCTTACTGGGGCTCCACGACACCCGCTAATCCTCCCGGCGAACGCACCGGGGCACATTTCATGCAGCAAAACGAAATAAATGGAAGGGCTCTGCCCGCCGCTGTGCCGCCGTTGTTTTTTTTTCCTCCCCCCGCGCCGGGGACCAGAGCCCCGCAGCAGCCCCGGGCTGCCCGCCGCCCGCACCGAGCGCTGCTCCGCCACCTCGGGCGTGCAAAGGATATTCCCGCTGAATCCCCAGCAAGATCCTTCCATTCTTACCGTCCACAAAAGAGCCCTGATTGCTGCTGTGTAAACAGAGGCTGATCAGATCATGGCATCGTTTTAAAACCATGAAATCAGGCTCCCCCTCCCCCTCCCGCCGGCCCCGCCGCTTCCCCTCCTCCGCGGAGCTGTCCCCGCCGCGCGGCCCTGCCTCCGCGCACACGGACACCGCACGCACCGCACACACCGCGCACCCCCGCCGGCCGCCCGCTCCCCCACCCACGGCCATGCAGGGCCGCGCCGCACCGCACGCAGCCGCCGCCCGCCAGCCGCAGCCGGAGCCCTGCGGGAGCCCCGCGGCGGGGCCGGGCAGCGCTCTCCCCGCGCTTTGTCCGCTGCCATCGCGGAGCGCTCCCCTCACGCACCCGCGGCTGCGGCAGCCCCGCTCCAGCCCTTCCTCTTTCCTACCTGTTGGTGCCGGAGAGCCCCGCATGCCACGAGCCGCTCCTTCCCGCGGGATCCCGCCGGCTTCCTTTAAAACCCTCCTCGCATCCCTCCGCCGTCGCTCATCCTCCTTCCCCTCATCCCTTTTTTCTTTCTTTCTTTCTTTTTTCCTTTTCCTCGGTACCCTGACGGAGCGCCCAGTCAGCGGCTCGCCCGGCGCATGCTCGCAGCGCCTCCTCCCCGCGCCGAGCCCCGTCCTCCCCTGTCGCAGCGGCACGGTCCCCCCCGTACCGCGGCGGCGGCGGCGGCGGGCTGGCCGGGGGCACACGGCACCTCAGTGCCGGCCGCCCTCCCGCCGGGGGCGCGGCAGCCCCCTCCGCAGCCGCCGTCTCCGCGGGGAGGGGAGCGCGGCCCCCGCCTCAGCGAGGGGAAGGCGGCGGCACGTCCCCATCGCGAAGCATAGCCGAGCCGGATTTATCGCCGAGCGCCGTTAGAGCGGAGGGAGGGGGAGGAATTTGGTCCTGCGCTCCTTGTTTATGCCTTTGAACTCCCCCTCCCTCCCCTTTCCCTGGAAACGGGGGCGAGGAAGCGGCCGCCGCGCAGCTGTCACCCGCTCGGATCCCGCCGCCGGCGGTCCCTGCCCCGTCCCCGCCCGGGGATGCCTTCCCGCCGGCCTCCGAGCGGGGGGGGGTCCCTGAAACCCGCCTCGATTCGGGGAAGGCGTATTGGCTGCGGGGTCGTCAGGGCGCTGCGGTTCCCCCGAGCCTTCCCACTGTGCCGCCGGCAAAGCGCCTTTCGCGAAATTCAGGCAGAACAGCGCAGAAATGCCAGCGCGCTGCATGGCGGCGGGGCCGAGCGCTCATGTCAGCCCGCTCTGCACCAGCGGGGCTGGCGCTCCCCTCACGCGCGGCGCGATGGGCCGGGCGGTGGGGCGACTCGATGGGCCGGGGCCCGGTGTCACCGGACGGAGCCGGCGGGGCCCGAGGCCGGTGCGGCCTAGATGCTGTCAGCCGGTGGGCAGACCCGTGTGGGGTGCCGCTGTCTGGCAACCTGGAGAAAATAGGAAGGGCTTTGGGGGAAAAAAAACACACACAAAAAAAACCTTGCAAGGGCCTGTTTCTCAGCCTTCTTGCCCCTTCAGGCAATTCCCAATGCAATTTGCTTTGGCTCGAAAGAGGTGGTGGAACTTCTTTTGGATGGAGAGATTGGGGTCCTGAGGAACTTAGAATTATAGAATCGTTAAGGCTGGAGAGGCCACTATGACCATGTAGTCCAACCACCAACCCATCCCTACCAAACCATGTCCCTCAGTTCCACACCTCCACGGTTCTTGAACACCTGCAGGGATGGTAACTCCACCACCTCCCTGGGCAGCCTGTGCCGATGCCTCACCACTCCTTCTGAGAAGATGGTTTTCCCTAAGATCCAGCCTGAACCTCCCCTGGTGCAAATTAAAGCTTTAACTCTAGTCCTATTGCTGTTTCCTGGGAAAAGAGACCGACCCACACCTCACTACAACCTCCTTTCAGGGAGACGTAGAGAGCAATAAGGTCATCCCTGAACCTCCTTTTCTCCAGACTGAACAACCCCAGTTCCCTCATATGCTCCTTTTAACTTTCTCAGTAGGATCTTCCATTTGTGTCAAAATGGGTTACTCAGGGAAGTAGATCTGTGGGGGTGCTTCGTAATGTGTGCCACATCTTTTGAGACCCTTAGTAGACTACAGGTATCTTCAAAGCTGCTGTCAAAGTTTGGGTTCTTTTTGTCACTATCTAAAAATCACCGGAATGAAGGGCCGAACCACGAGGTTGGTTTCAGTGGCAGTGCGGTTAGTCACTGGACAATACAGTTACTTTATAAATCACACTGTTTCACACGTGTCTTTTTCTTGAACAGAAAACTCATACAGAGCTCAGTTGCCACATATTTTTTTTTTCTTTTTTCCATTAATGTAATCACTATGAAGCTGGTTGACGACTCATCTTTGGGGTTAATTTCCCTTTTTCAAAGACTTTTCCAGCTACTCCTGTTGTTAAATATATGCACACAAAGATACATCTACCATGACTTTTATAGTCATTCTCAAAGTTAAAATGTGGAGGACAAGAAAATGACTACCAAGCTGCTAAGAGCAGTCATTTTAATACAGCAAAGAATTATCTGAGTGCTTTGTAAATTTAGCACTTAAAATACCAGATTAGGGAGCAGGTTGATCGTATCTGCTATGGGACAGCTGTAGTGTGTTCACAGCCAGCCTATTTGTAGACTCTTAATTTAGGTTTTGTATTATGCGTAAACAATGTGACATTATTATCATTGTCACCATTCCAAAAAAGGTGTCGTGCAGTATTTTCTAAGGACAGATGAAGAGATCTGCTCTGAATTATTCTTCAGAACAAGCATTCTAGGGAATGGAAAGGCACAGAAAAAGAATTCTGAGGAAGCTTCTGTCTCAAAGTGAGGTGATTAGGACAGCCAAGCAGCATTTCTTGGGGCTTTGCCACAAGAAGGGATCAAGAACTCAGTGCGAGTGGCCCATTCCTTGGCGTAAGGGTGGCATCATTAAGGACAAGAAGGAACCTGTGTGCCATGTAAGCATCTCAGAGTGAAGAACTGATTACTGTTGGGAAGGTAAATATCTTTCCCTCCCTTCTTAATGAAGTGTCTTAAGTGTGCTTTTCCCCTGGAAAGAAGGGGAAGAGGGCAGAGTACAAGTGAAGCATAGGAGCAAGAGAATTTATTTACCCCATG
This sequence comes from Excalfactoria chinensis, assembly GCF_039878825.1. Lineage (NCBI taxonomy): Eukaryota > Metazoa > Chordata > Aves > Galliformes > Phasianidae > Excalfactoria > Excalfactoria chinensis. The sequence continues at coordinate 25,050,397 of NC_092825.1, read as the reverse complement.
TGCGCTAACAGCAGAGTGATTAGAACATTCCTTGCAAGCTATCAGAGATGAGACTATTTCCTGTATTTACAGGCTTGTGCATACCTACTGTAAATTAATTGAGAGTTATAGTACGGAGCTCTTTCATTTTGTCCTTTACAATTATTTAACTTTTCATAAAGAGAGAATCAGTGTAGACTGCATTATTGCTCCTAACTAAGGTTCCCATATTTGGACTGTTAACATTTTCTTTTCAGACGGTGCTGAGAAATAAACAAGGGTCTGGGTGCAGTGAATTGGACCTATTAGATCTGCTCCTAGATCAGGATCACCTTATTGGAGCATCATACCTAGCAATATTTGGTCTTTGTCAAGAGATCAAGGCAGCTCATTCCCATGAGGTTTCTGTTTGGGTGCAGCCAGGTGTCAGGAATTCTGGAACCTGCATGGCAGATGGTTGAATACTATTGTAAAGAAACAGCAGTAGTTTGGGTGCATGGCACTTGATTTCTTTTGAGGAATCATGTACCGAAGTCATGGGCAAGTTAGGCATGCTTGGTAGGAGATTCTTGTGGTCTTTTTGCTCAGAATGGAAGAGACTTTTTAGAAAAGTCTGGCACTGAGAAATCTCACTAATGGAGTCTGAGGTAGAGATTGGGCTGGAGCACAGGCTAGTGATGACAAGCGCCTATCAGTTGAAAAGATGGAGTGAGATATTGGCCTCACCATTGTCAGTAACAACTCTCACCAGTTTCGGCGGAATCAGGATTTCAAGTCTAGGGTCAGACACTGTGAGTAGCTAAACTGTAAAATATTCGTGCCTCTGCTCTTTTGATTATTTCAGAAACTAAGGTATTTACTGGTGGTTCGCAAATTTGGCGGTATGTAACGTCTGCTCAGTCTGCTAAGTGCAAACTGTAAAGCACAGTAGGCTTTTGTGACATTTCTTCAGAACAGAAGAGATACTCTGCAAGGTATACCCACCTCAGTGCAGAGGCCAGCACAAGATTTATGTATTGCTTAAGAGACTGTGATAGATGCTATCAAAGTACATCCTTTTCAAAGGGCTCAAGGAATTCTTCCAAGGGAAATTTCATGCCAGTGCTGTAGATTTGTGCAACTTGAGAATAGTATTTAAGTAGGACTTATGTAATACAGAGACCTGTGAAAGACCCCTGCGCAGTGGAGAATTTCACCTGCAATATATTTGGTTCCCATGCTTTGTAAAGTGTTTGCAGAGTAAAGACATCGTTGGTAGTGTCTGGCTCCCGGGTTAGCTCTGAACGCAGACATAAATTTACCCCCTTGCTGAAGATGCCTGAAGTGGTCTCCCTCTCAGTGATGCCTATTTTCTCCTATAACAAAACTGCATTCACATGACTATCAAGAACAATTCGTATGGATAATTATCGTAATTTATTTTTATTAATTTTTAACCAGATCCTCAGTTGGTTTATTTAATATTTCTCAGAAGTGTTTGATGACATACTTTAAAACTGTTTCAAAAGTGCCATCTGAAACTTACTTTTTGTTCTTGAAAATTGATCCGTGTTGCATATTTACACAGGGATAAATAAAGATTTAAGGCAAATATACAAAAGGTTGTCTTCTGAAAATACAGGAAGCCTTTAGAAGGAAATATCTACTTTGTGTGACTGTAATGGAAAGACACCAGTATGCTTCTGAAAATCCCATTAGTTATTTATCTGTACCCCCAGGCTTCTAAACACTTTGTAAGACTTTTTTTTTTTTCCAGTATTTGAGAGATGTTTTTGAGACATCTTTTGCATCTGGCTTTCATAGATAAACTACTAAGTAAGTATTTTAGTGTTCAGTTATTTTTGGTGCTATTTAGGTAGTGTGGACTTCACTTCTATCAGATAGTCAAAAATACAAATGAGCTTAACCCTGCCCATAAATAATTACCTATATGAAACTGCACTACTAATTTATTTGTGCGAGCAAGTAAAGGAAGCAAAAGTTGGCCTTTTTATATATATGTGATTTAGGGAGAGAAAGAGATTCATGCTGCCTTTGTGGTTTGTTCATCATATGTGTGCTGTCCTGTACCAAAGAATTACCAAATTATTTTCATAGCCAGGTAATAACAGAGTGGTAATAAAAACTGATCAAGGATACAGCTGCTCATATCCACAGTTATGCAAATCAGTGATTTACAGGGCTTCTCAGAAAGTAAAGCCTCCTATTTTATGATGTTGGCCCATGACGTCAGAGGCGGATGTTGGCAGTGGAGATTGAACCTTCTGCCAGGATCCTGTTCTTGCCCTGTGACAGATGGCAGCAGAGGGGCAGTCTGACAAAATGGTGTCTGACATGGAAGTGCTATTAAGCAAAATTGTGTCACTGAATTCCTCCATGAGGAAAAAACGGCACGCACTGACATACATAGATGCTTGCTGAATGTTTGTGGAGATCAACCAGTGGATGTGAGCACAGGGAGGCAATGGGCAATGCGTTTCATCTGTGGCAACAGTGACAGTGGGTCACCTCCTCTGATGCAGATGTTTATGAGTGCGGCCTGCAGGCTCTTCTTCATCACCGGTGAAAATGAAAAACAGGTAATGGTGGTGGCAGTGTTGAAAAACAGTGTTTTTCAACCGATAATTTTCTCTGTCAAATAGTGCTATTGTGCTCTTTGTGTCTGTTGTACTTTCTATGGAAATTAATGGGAGGCATTACTTTCAAAGTGATCTATGCAGTTCCACAGGTATAAAAATAATAACCTTATAGTAGCTGAAGGAGTCGTTCCAAGTAGATAGATTTGTTGAGATCATATTTTTGAATGGTTGAGAATATCTGATTTTGCCACCTTGGGTCCCTCAGAAATTGTACATATAAATAATGTCAGGTTTTAAATTAGGTTTTTGAATAATTTCTTCAGCTTACATGAAAAATAATAATAATAATAAGCAAAACAGAGAGTAAACACTGTCTTGTGGACCCATGTGTCATTTCTTTAATGTGAATAACACTGCACTTGCAGTTTTGTTAGTGGGCAGAATTAAAATCCTCATTCCATCAACAGTTTTCAGTTAGTATGAGCAGCTGTGCAGTCCTCGGTGAGGTCCTGAGCTGCTGACCTTGGGAAGACACTTGTTATTCCTGTATTATATCCTACACTCAGCAGTACTTTACTTTAAGAGAACGTGGTCCAAGCTTACAGAAGTTTGTGCTATATACTGTCTATCTGCTCTCCTCACGTGCCAGAAATTCCATTGATGTTCTGTTAATTGAATGTGGAATGGGAGGAAAAAACTTTCTTCTTTCTCCCGTGCCAGAAGTAAAATACCCTTTCCTACCAATGCAGTAGATGGGATTTGTTGAAGCACATGCACAGACACTGGGGCTAGTCTCAAAGAAGTGACGCCTCATGCATTTAATGTATTTTCATCTGAAGTTTAATTAATCCATTTAATTGTACATATCTATTGTAAGCTTTATTGCAGTGCATCTTTCAACTGCTGTAAATGCATTCCTTGCACTCATATATTTTTTTCTGTGCGCAACATATAGTTACATGAAGTCATTATAGTGGTACAATTCAGCAACGAAAGTAGTTGAAAGGACCAGTGCTGAGCATGGTTATGAACTTGTGACTAAGTCACCTCAGGTGAGTGGTATGACTTTTGCATTCGCCTTCCCTAACCTGTAGAACAAAAGCAATGTGGTTTGGAACCAGCAGAGATTTTCATATTCAGAATTCACATAGAAAGCTGTGTATATGTACTTCAGTGGGAAACTGAGTTACAGTGAATTTAAAAGTGCAGCCTACTAGCTGAAGAAACCAATGTTAGTCAAAAGCATGTGGATTTTCTTTTTTAAACAAAAGAAGTTTTTGGTTTTGGTTGTTTGCCCACCTTACCCCTTCTCAGGTATTATGTTTGATGGTCCTTTTGGTCTGTGCTATTTTAACACTGGAGTTTCAATAAAATGCTTACTCAGAGGCTATGTCATGCTCTTGGTTTACTTTGCTAAATGGAAAATCAGGACTCAAAATAAGCCAGCCACTGCTGAAACGCACAGCAGCTCTGCAGTGTCACGGTCATTAGCAGTGCCAATCAGCATTCAAGAGCCTTTTTTTTTATCACCATTACAGATGCCACTGGAACACTGTGGAGCAAAATGAATAAGGTTGGTGACATTACAGAGAGATTGCTTGCCTTGAGAGAGGAACCTAAAAATGCTTGAGAGATGAGGGAAGGCTGACTTCTTCCAGCTGAGCTCTGTCCAGCATTTTTATGCACCCAGAACAAAGTGCAGAAGGTCTCATGTTTGCCATGCATGTCTCTATACCAGTTATGTAAAGCTATTCTATCCCATTTATTTTTGTGCTGTTGGCTCACTGGAGATAATTAGGAAGTGGTTGGGGCCTAATGAGAGGAGTGATGGTAGTTCATTATTTTTCATATACTTTCTATCATGAAGCTATATAATGACTAAGTAAATTTCTGCACATTTCCTCCTTTTCACTGAGCCTGCAGTGAAGTTTTAGCGAAGTTAGGTACATGATCTCAGAGTCATGTGAGGTCCCTGAAGTTTTGTGAATGGAAGTGTTGGCAGCTTGCCACGGAGTTTACCTTCTTCCCACTTGTATTCCCAGAACAACTTAGGGACATCCCTTTCTAACCCAAACTCTTTGTGACCAGGCTTGGGTACGCACAGATGCGCAGCCTCTTCAGAATGGCAAGTAGCAGACACCATGCTAATAGAACCAAAGACCTTGCTGGTTCTGTGATAGACTGAAGATATCCTGTTCATTAGTTTGATATCAAACTGATTAATAGTCACACTGCTGAGCTCCCCCTTGCTTCTCTTGCACTTACTGCTCCATTTCTTCTAGTGCTCAAAGAACTGTTTGCAGGGCTGTTATTTGTCTACAGCGATATATCTCAATCCCTTTTTGCAGAGTTGAGAGTATCAGTTCTCCAATCTTCTGCCATCTTTAAGGTTAGGTTAGAGGTGAACCATGAATGGACAGCATGTTGTCGGATTACAGACACTATTTGGCAATAGCGTTTTCTATTTCTAGCAATATACTGAGAAAGGGATTAAAAATAATAGGATAAAATAGGATAACTGTCACTGACAGCTTTCAGAGACATTTTAGGCCATGCTCAGGGACAAAAATTAACAATGTCAGTGTTAGAAATACCTATTTTTGCTAATATGGTCGGTTCACAGCTAGGCATTAGACTTCCTACTCATTTATTGTTTCAGCTTTTATTTGAATACAGACACATACAGTATACAGACTTTGGATTGATCCAAAGATATGCAAAAAAAAAAAACCCACAAAAAACAAAACAAACCAAAAAACAAAAAACAAACAACAACAACAACAACAACAACAAAAAAAAACCAGCCAAAATGAACCCCAAAACAATGGTCAAAAAGCAATATGTTGTTCTGAATGATAACTGCTTTGTATGCTTAGGATTCAATCAGTGGAGAGTCAAGCCTGTAACAACATCTGGGATGGGAAGTGAGTGCTGGCTTTGTGAGTATTTAGCATGAATATATTTCCTACTTCTGATCTTCAGGTTTTATGATCTCGAATGTGGAAATACTCCTGGGTACTCGAGTGTCACCTCAGCTGTTACCTGTTTAATGCAACTTACTTGACAGCCGAAGTCTAGTGGCATGGTTTCCTTTTGTAAGTGTGTTGATTATTAAGTATGAAATGTTCTCATTTATGTGTAGAATATGGAGAAGCCCCTTTATGTACTGAAAGAAGGGAAGACTGGAAGCATTAAGATACTTATGGTGCAGATGCAGGAAACAGCCTATGTCAGCAAAGGTAGGTCATCTGTAAGAAACATGAGTTGATTTCTGCAGATACTATCAGAGCAGCACTGTGACGGTACAGTGGGAAGAACTGCATGATTGCAGTTCTGTAATGGAATTTTAAACACAAAGTTATTACTGAATTGCCTATTTCATGGCAGTGTGAAAGAATGAATGTTTTATTGAAATGTCACCTACAGAACTAATTAGCCTAATGTTAGCAAATGGCAAGATCTGGTCCTTAATTGGACTAGTATTTGCATATAATTAGGCAATGTTTGAATGTCTAACGGTATTTAAAGAAAAGAGTAAAAAACAGAGCAGCAACAGAATATTGTGCTGCACTAAATAAGACACTCAGATGGCAGGAGAAACACATGGGATCTGATCCCTGCTACCTGAATTGTTTAGTGATGTTTTCATTCTGTTTTCTGCTTGACTACATCAGGTCAGGCCATGGAGCAGCAGCCAAGACCTAAATCTTACTGTTAGAGGCAAGTGTCCTAGGCAGTGAACACAATAATCAATTTCTCTTTTCACTTCTTTTGTTTTGTTCTGTAGTGCCATTGCCCTACTATTTTTATATTCAGAGAATCCAGATACAAAATCGTGTGTTCCAGGATTGCAGCTCCTGGTGCTAAGTGGTGATACAGAAGGTAGGTTTCCTGCAGTATTTGTATGTGCTCTGGACTCAGAGCTGCTGCTTCCCCTTACTTAAACACATCAGGCAGGTGGGACTCTTCTAAGGTAGGACTTTTTCTGGGAGGAAGACACATAGATCATCCTCTGTCTCACATCTGGATCGCAGAGATTCTGCTGCATATCCATATTTTTTTAAAACGTTCAGTGAACTTATTCACTTCCTATTGTTATAATAAAATGTGGAAATAAGAGCTCTAAATACTAGCGATCTGCTTTTCCTAATTTGGGATGTGTGCCTGGACATAAAAGCACTCGTTTCCTTTGATGAGTGAACATATCAGCTCCTTACAGTACAGGACAGGCAGCCAAGGAAGACACCTGTTGGGTAGTTCTGTGCTGTCTTTGGTATTAATGTTATGCTTCAAAAACTAACAGAACATTTAGTTGATATACTGTATATCTCGATTATGTATAATATCTCCTCATAAATATGCATGTGTAACAAAACTGTGGCAATTTGAGGAATTTATGTAGAACTTACGAATTCTCTTTGATATCATGGGTCTTCCAGATATCTCTGTTTCAACCTGCATGCTCTGTACTGAAAAGAACAGGGTTATTTTTTTCCTAAGCTTTTCAGTGTATTGAATTTTCAAAGGGCCAACCGTGGAACATCATGCAATGCTGACAAGATTCTCAGACAAAAAGACTTAGCAATTGCTCAGAAGGATTTATTTGCCAAAGTGGATTAGTTACTAAAACATGAGCCACATCCTGAGGAAACCTGGTGATGCTGACCAAGAAAGAACAGTTCAAGAAGGAGGAGGGCAGCCTAATGGCCAGTCTGGAATGAGGCAGAAATGAGAAGAAAAAGTGTGTAGTGGAAATGAAAGAAGTGTTTTTCTGCTGTCACAAGCAGCCAGAGGCAATTGAGTACATAGAATTTGTGGAAACACAAGGCTAGAGTTAAATGTACTTTTGGCCAATTTGGGTGAGTTATATAATGGAGTTGGGATAGCTTTTGGTAGATACAGGGAGGAGGAGAAGAGAGCTATAGTTACAGCCTTAGTTTGAAACGTTCAGACATCTGCTTCACTTTGCAGTCTTGGAGTACAATGCTGGACCTGTTAATATCAAAATAATGTTAAGGCAAGGTGGGTTTTTGACCTTTAAGCCCACTAACTTTTGCTTTTAAATCTGCTTAACTGGGGATACAGATATTCAAATATAGCTCCTAATGAATAGAAAAAGGCACATTGAAAAACAATGCTAAATGCCTCTTTTTTAATATCAAAACGTGTCTTAAATCATGCCTAGAGATTTCTGAAATTGAACCATATAAAAAAGATTAATAATGACTAGTACTAAGAATATGCTGAGATATAAACACTGGATTCTTAAGTACTAAAAGAAGAAAGAGACACAGGTCTAGTAGACCTTGAATCAGGATCATGTCTTAAAGCTTAGATAGGCTATAATGTGAATAAAACTGCGTGGCTTAGCAGTTTTAAGAAAGAATTTCTGAAGTGACTGCACCAGGGGATGGTGAAAGATTTGTCCTGACCTGTTCAATGAGAAGACCACAGAAGGATCTTTTTGAACCAGTGTACTTTACACGGTTTTATTTAAGTGGTACGTTTAGAGAAACAGAAGTACTTATAAAACACGTTGCAAATGTCCTAGTTCTATATAACCTGCACATTTCTCCATTGTGGTAATGAGACCAGAAATAGTTACTATAAGCTGCTAGTAGGGATCAAATCGTTCAACAAGGAAAAAAAGCAGTACTTCATTCATGAAGTCTACTTCCTTAGCTTTCATTTCTTCATGAGAAATGAGTGTAGCTGCTGCAAACATAGGGCAAGAGGAAAGTGTTCTTTTCCACAGCAGATAAAGATGAAAGCTCAGTCCTGTGAGAGGATGTGGAAACCCTTCTGAACAAATATCTCAGCTGCTGCTACATGGATGAGGGTGTATTTAAGGTCTATTTGTCAGTGCCTTTCACCTTGCTTTTATGACATTTGCTTTGCAAACATGCATTTTGCAGTGAATCTATCAATTTTTGTTGTCCTGCATTAAGACAGATGTCACTGTGATATATTAAGGCAGCAAACTGATTATCTAATAAGTATGGCCAGTTTCAAATAATTGAGAATTCACTTTGAAGACACTCAGTTTATTTTGGTGGTGTGCATACAGCGATCACATGCTGTTCATTCAGCAGTGGAAGGTCAGTAAGTACTCCTTTGGAAGCAGAAGGGATTTTCATGGTTATTTCCCATTAAGTCTATTGGGAGTTAAGCAAAGAAACTTCTGGCAAAACTCATGAAAGTTCAGATTTTGAGTGCTTTACATCTCTAACTTACAGCTACAATAATTTACTTGTTGGTCCTTCAGGAATTGAATATATAATCTTTCTTACTGGGATTTGTTTGCTACTTCTGGATAGAAAAAGATTTACAAAGGGCTTCCCACTCAATACAAAGAACCTTATGCAGACTAGGTGGAGGGAGCTCTTGGAGAACTGTTTGACACAGAGGCAAAACTGATTTGTCTTACTACTGGAATGACGGAGGAAAAACAAGACAGAAACATAAGCTGATGCACATCAGGCGTGTACAGCACACATGCATTAAAAGTGAGTGAACAGGCACTTTAAATTAGTCTGGCGTCCTTGAGAGTGGGCTGCCCTGTGGGTTTCCCTTTTCCTTGGGTGATAAATCTTGGGGGAAAACCAGTGGAGTATAAATTGAATATACGAGTTCTGAAATGTATTTGTAGAATAGGAGTGGGGAGAACATTTTTTTCCCAATATTTATTAAGATGTAGGTCAAATAATTTACTGGTAGCGGACTGAGAGGGAAAAAAAAAAAAAAAAAAAAAAAAAAAAAAAAAAAAAAAAAAAAAAAAAGACAGCATCTATTTTAAGAACCAATTTAGATTTTCACATAAATGGAAATCAAGAATAATTCTACTGCATTACACAGAAGTGTAAGGGCTGGTGCAAGGTCAGAATGAAGCCTCTTGTGATTGCTGTTCAAAATGAATTTAAATCAGGATGACTGTACTGATTTCAGCAACTTCAAGCCCTTTCTTAACCAGATGAAAATTTGGCATTCAGTTAATCAAATAAATAACTTAGCTAATGTTTTCATAACAAATCAGATGGGGATGGAGCCTAATGTGGCTGTAGTTCCCCCTGGGCACCATCTGTTGCAAGGTGTTCTGTGGGTCAAAAGATGGAAGTCCTCGATCCTATTGACTTAGCTGCTGCATCCAAACCTGTGTTTTGTCTCTGACCTTGTCCAAACCTCCCACCGATGCAATGTGAACACCATGTGTGACACAGTTTTTTTCTCAGGCTTTCAAATCTTAATATTTTTGAAACGCTGAATTTGTCAGGAGTTGAGGTAATTCACATTTGAGGCTTTGAACTGAAGCACTGAATTCCATTTGGAGTACAGCACTAGCCCCATAAGCCCATCTCTAAAATTCTGCTCCGAAAAGAGGATTATTGTACATATGCTGTATTTGCTCCCTTTTTTCCATAACCTTTTAATGCCTCGGGGATTGAGTTTCACTAGACGCAGTGGGAGAATCCTGGTACATCTGGTTTCCCTGTGGTCTTACATGATGACTGAACAGCCTCACAGCTTTTGTGGTCAGGTTCCCTATGGGCTCACACTGTGATTAGATTTATTCACCACAAATATATCCTTGTTTGCCATAAAGATACGAGCGAATTGAGCTGCTGTTTATGCATCCCATTTACAACTAAGATTTCATAGAATCACACAGTAAATTAGGTTGGGAAGGAACTCAGCAGGTCACCTAGCCTGCTTCGTGGCTAGATCTCTTCCCAGATAAGATTTTTCTTTTCCCCTTATGAGGATGGGCAATTTAGAGTTCTAGCAGTGATCTTTGCTTTCCTACTTCTCTCAGTTCCAAGTGAAGATTCCACATACAGTCTGTATTTGAAAAGATATACAAGATCTGTAAAAACAAAGAGAAATATCCAATACTGAATTTTGAAACCTGAAATCTGGCATGGAAGAAGGTTAAAGACTCATAAGCTATGCAATTGTAACTGAGAGCATCTAAAAAAAGACCTGACCAACTATCCAGTTTTCGTCATAGCAGGAGATGACTCCTCAGAGAGAAGAAGTAGTAACGGCCTGGGTGTGCAGTTGGAACCCAGGGACACCCAGCTGTGTCACACCCCAGGCAGGATTTAAGGTTATCCAGCATCTCTGAGGCTACCAAGCATCCCTTACATCAGCACAGCCCGCTGCCAAAACCCTGGCATGAGAGATGGCTGTGACAAAGTTGTATGGGGCTCAAAAGACACAGTTTGATCACCTCTTTAAGAGAGCTTGATTTAATTTTAAGACAATAAAATTTTTTGAGCTGACTTCACTGAGTTTTTCACCAGGGCCATAATTATTACTAGATAACACTGACTTGTTCTTGAGAAAGCACTTTCTGCCTATTCTTAATGTACAATGGTCTCTGGGATTTATGTTTTCTTTCTGCAAATACAACAGAATGAAAAACATGGCTGAGACGTTTATTGCCAAGTACTGGTTTCCTATTGGCAACTGCACTGGATATATGATCAACATCTTTAATTTTTATGAAGAGATGAGAAGTGATTTGTGTAAGGCCCATTGAGATACTACTTTGTATTGAGAAAGGACTTTTATTTTTTTGATAGATGTAGATTATATAAACACTGTTGGCTATAAACTCTTTCCAAACCTCAGGTAGACTTTTGAAAGTTGACCACAAATGGCTTTCTTTAAAGCTCAAACTTTAACAAGGCATAATTGTTCCTTGCCATTTGTGAAGACACAAATAAATACACGTTTGAGGAAAAATGAGTTAGGACAACTTCTGCTAATGCTCATTTAAGTAGGTTCAAATACATTTAAAAACTGCTACATGTGATTTCTGAACAATCACAGCTAGATCATATTAGGTTAAAATCTGAGAAATAAGTGCAGGTATTTACCACGTAATTTCCATAGCCTGCTAAGTTCTGAAAAAGGTTGGCAGAAAATGTCCTTGAACAGTTCTGGAATTAATTAAAGACATCCTGGTTTCATAGGTAACTCACAAAATAGAACGTGAATACATGTTGATAGAAATGACAATTTTCCTTGCTTTAATTGTGCTGGGATTAAAATTGGTCATGTTTTAGGACTGCTGCTTTTCTGTGAGGGGGTTTGGAAGGGGCATAATGTTGTGTCATTTCATCTTTGTATTATAGCAATGTGTATGAAGAACTGTATTAACAGAAGAACAAAAGACAAAGACAGATTCATCTCTAATGAATTTTGGAGAACTCTGTTGCTCTGCAATATTTTGACCCCATTTGGAGAGAAAAGGTAATTTTCAAGCTCTTTTATTTGCAAAGTATCAGTATGAAGATGTGCATGAGTGTTTTTGTGCTGTGAATGAAGGCAGCTGGGAGAGCTGTTGGAAACGTGGATTCCAGATGAAATTTCCAACACAAAACAATTGAGAAGGAACACAGCCAGCACAATGAAGCTCAGGTAGAAGCAAAACTTCAGCCCAACCCAGCAGCAAGCCCTAGGATATGGGAACAACATGCTTTCTTCCAATTGCAATAGTTGTAGAGCGGAGATCTGCGAGGGGGCACCCTACTTTCAGGTCTTCCAAATCATCAAGAACTTGTTCTCTCTACTTAGCACTCCAATGGGCTGCTTCATTCTGATTTTCTCATCAATATCTTGGTTCTGGTAAAATGAATGATCCAGAAACAAAATGCTGTGCTAGCTGCCTGTTGTGCCTGCTCCTAAATTTGATAGAACCTCTCACATATTTGCAAATATAGGGCAGCTGGGGAGACGAGTCAGTATCTTGAAATATTTTGAATATTTGTTTAATTTCATTGTTCTTTTTTTTTTGTTTTCAGTTCAAAATAGGTGTGCTTTTACAGTAGTCTCCATACCAAACCTTAGTTTGTGCGTTCCAGATTGCTTGCTGAGAAGCTTTTTTTTTTGAATATTGAAAATATAGTATCTATGTACTCTTGCCTATTCACATGAACTGAAAAACTTTGTAACTTTAAAGCTGGTTACATTCTCTTACAAAATAACCCTTAGTGGTACTGTTTACTTTTCAGTCAGCATCTAACACCTTAAAACTTTGTTCCGCAGAAGTTAAAAGAACAGTTTCACTGAGAATGAAGTGTTTTGGGTGCTGTGTATCTTTAATATCATCAAAGCTCACCCTAGATGTTTTGCTGCTTTTAATTCTAGATACTGATCTTACTTTTCTAATCTGGTGAACAAGCCCCTCCCAGTTGATTTCACATCACTTCTTAGTAATTTGTTCAGTGTAAAATGAGAGGACAACCAGATCCAAGCCTCCTCTCCACCACTCTTAAGAATCTTCTGACATTACATCAGCTTAGACCTGCCAAACCTTTCAGCAGATGTAAAAATGAATGGAAAGGTTACTTTTGTAGTATAATAATTAGAGCATTTACCATGGCAACAGACCTATTACAGTTCTTCCATTTAGTCATGCGATATCTTATTAAAAATGGTGAATTCAACTCCCCTACTCCATTTTCACAAAGCTCCTGTAAACAGCTTTTTTGCAAAGAACCGTGGACTCAGACTGTGCCTAGTCAGTACACAGTGTCTCTGGGCTAGTCCTGGGGCAGCACCAATTGCAGGGCACACTGATAGCAAACTGTATGCACAATATGCTCCAGAAATCACAGTGAGCATCCCAGAGATACCACATGCTTCCTATGACACCACAGTGAAATCACTCACTACTTCCACTTTTCTCATTCATAGAAGGATATGAGGGGTATGCAAGGATTAATATCTGTAAACACATAACACTTACAGATGGAAAATGGCATAAAATTGCTGAGTGTCAGTATAGTACTAAAGCAGTGTCACCGCCAGCAGCAGGATTTATCTGTGTGGGAGAAAGGGTTCACAGCAGTGTTTTGTCAGTTTTAGTACACACAGACAGGCAAGGGCATTAGGAACTGGATGCACTGTTTGCATTCTGTTCTCAGGTACAGCTGTATGCAGAAGAGCAGCAACGCCTGGCTGTTGTGCAGCACTTGGAGGTGCGCAATGAGCAAAAACGACATCTGTCCATTCACAAAGGGACTGTAGTCTGGCTGTTAAATGCTGTGTGGCAGCTCGTTTTGAGCTACACTGTTGTAAAGGCAGATGGAAATCACAGTAGTCAAAAGCTACTTGTTCCTCATTTACAACTTTCTTGCACTAATGAGAGGGTAGGTTGCTTGTTAAGAGGTAGGCGTTGTCAGGCTGTTTTTGCTTTCTGCTCAGAATACAGCCATGAATGGTGGCTTTGTACACTACTGAACTGAAGTCCCAAAAAAACAAGAACCCTACTTTCATAAAATGCTGGGATAAAACAACGTCTTTTGAAGTGTAAAAAACGTATCATTCAAATAGCTATACAGCATTAGAACATCTTTTCTTCAGAAGAAAATGGTCCTTTATATACTTGGGTCTCTAGCTAGAAAACTGCCATAAATGGCTTTTCTAATACAAAGGCGACTGCGTAATAATGCTGAAAATTCACAGTCCAAAAGAAAAATAAATGCTTCAAGTTTCCCTTGTGCCAGAGAAACAGGCTCCTGCACAACTGCAAGCTTTTAGATTCAAAGTAAGAGGATGAGCCTCTCTGAAGTGCTTTCAAATCACTAATACTGAAATTAGATAATTTTCATGTGTACCAATAACAGGACAGAGAGATGTACACACATTTTACAGAATGGAAGAGAACTATCACCTAAGTCATCTAATATAAGCAAAAGTACCCAAGAAAATATTTAATAAAAGGAATTTCAGCAGTTTCAGTCATTTCTGTCATCTCTGTTTTCATAAAAATTACTTCATCAGACCGACAACAGATCTTATGTGAAAGTTTATTAAAGCAGAAGAAAAACAGGGATATCAAATTTTACACTCAAGTAATTGACAAATGCAAGTCTTCAACAATAAAGCTTCTGTCAGAACCCAGGAAACAACGCCCCTATCCTGTGCAAACACCTTTCAATGAAGTACATACAGCTTCAGGCAAAGAACATGGTTACTCAGTTCTCCATAGCCTGATGCTAATTATTCCACAAGGACGTTGTACTCCTACTGTGCAAGTGTTGCACAATCCTGTGAAACTGTTGCCACAGATCTTTTCCAAACAGATGCTAAAGGAGTCTGAGAAAAGCTGCTTGTGATAAAATTTCTACTATTGAGAGCATTATTTCATATTCTACTGAAAAACTGGCAGACGTCTCAAATTTGGGGCAATACAAAGCGTACTGAAGTTGTTGGATGCTCTGTTGTTTTTAAGGGTAATAATGGTTTAGCCAAGCACAAATGCAGAAGATCACACATGATGTGTGCTTGCATCCACTCCACTGAAAAATCACACAGCGGACTTAGAAGGTGACACTACTATTCAAAGCTCATTTTAGGGCTGTCCCATTTTGGACTTGGGAAGCCACTAAAGGGGGTACCAGAAGAGACTGTCAGCAAGGCTTGCATTTCAGCGAACAACTTTGTGACCAATATCATTCCAGTAGCTTGACAGCAGAAACCAAGATTCATGTGGCTTGCTGGGTTGAGTCCTGGTTTCAACCCCACAAAATTTGGACACTTTCATTATACCTTCCTCCATTAACCATGAGACAGAGACAGACACAATTATGAGACTGAAATAAACTGGACTCCTCTCTCCAGCTTCTGAGCAGACAGAAGTCAAAACAGCCACAAATGGTATATGGAATGTCAAAATCTTAGAATTTGTAGGACACGATCTGCCCATCCAACTACTTATGTAAAACCTATTTCGCAGTTCTAGCCATTGCTTTGTGCTCTACTGAACAGAGGCGCTAACAGAGAAACAGGAAGAACAGTATCGACATACATAACTCTGCATCACATTTTACCTTTTTTCTCCAACTTCGAAAGATAAAAGATGAGATTTCTAGCAAGAGCGGCAGTGCCCACAGCATAAGATCAGAACTAAATTCTGTGAATCGCAGAGAGTTCACCTTCCTCCACTGCTCATTCTGCTACTTTTTTTCCCCCCTTTCTTTCTTTTTTTTTTCTCCCTGCTGTTATTTATTTGCTTTCATGTGCTCCTTCAACTAAGATGACAGTGAGAACATCCTCATAAGCCTGAGGGCTTGTGGTTGACATTTTAGTAGCGATGTGGAAATGACACAGCTGAAAAGAAAGAAATGGGTTCTAGATCTGCTACCGAGTAGATTCTTTCAACCACATAACACCCTGTTTGACTGAGCATCCATAGAATTTTGTATCAAGACTTTTTACTTTGTTTTTGGTCCTATTCTTCTGTGGAACTCTTAGGTATCAATTAGATAAGAAGCCTAAATGCTTAACTAACAACACTGAGTTTATCATGAGGAAGACACTCAAGAATAACAGATTTGTCTACTAAACCCAGGATTTTAACAAAACAAGTTGTTTCCACATTGCAAAAGAAATGTGCACAATTGTCCTGATAAAATTTAATAACTGTCTAATTCAGAAACACTACATATAAATTCCACACTAAACCTGATAAATCTTCATTTTGGGAAAAAGCGAACAAAAAAAAACCAAAACAAAAGACAACACTTTACTCAGCATGCTTAAAGGAAAACTGAGTGCTGAAAACAAAGAAGTGACAACAAAACATACCCCCTACTTGATTCACATAGCTTTACATGTTGAAGTAGAACGGTCCCACTCTGGTAACAAGAACGCAGGCTACAGAAAAGGCACATTCTAAAATAAAAATAAATATATAAACAGAAGAGAGTTTCCCATGTTTTCTTAGTTCTCCCAAATCTCATCCCTGTAACAGTGGAAGTGAGCTGTTAGGTGCTGTCATTACAAACCATGTGAGCACATGCACTCAAGTCAAAGCAGTCTGCTCGCTACTTCTCTCATCAGAGGTATTTCCAAAGCTCTTCCATCCTGACTGGAAGACTAATAGTTACTTCCTCCTGATGAGCCCCTGAAACCAAAATTGCAGAACTTACTGAAGGTCTCCCTCATACATTCCATTTATCATTGTCTCCTGTGAACCACTCAGCGGTTCTCTTCTCCCTTTCAAACAGCTCTCACCCTTCTCTAAGGCATTATTTAATCACAAGCAATGTAAAATCATCTTACTGTCATGATGACAGATCCTACAAATCCCTTCTACTGAGTACGGTCTTGATCTGTTGTACTGCACAGTAAGAGGGTTTGCAGGATTACCGACTACAAGTTTTCAAAAGTTATCCAGAATTGAAGCACAGTTTTAAATCCCAGACCTCAACCCCAAGCAACGTTAGGAAACACACTTCATTTGAGCATCTTCTTGAAATCACTGCTGTCCATTTCTTTTCCTGGCATACAAGCCAAGGCAGGCACAGAATCCAATGACGCTGACAGCGAGACCCAGTAGGAAGGCGATTGTATCTCCTGCGTCCATGGCTTCAACCACTGGCAGCACCAGCAGCAGTGAAGTGAGGACCAGGAGGAGTTTTGAGGTGCACCCGGTGGAAGACATGCTGCTGACCCCACAAGGAAGTTAAACGATGAAAGCAGTAGAAAGCAAATCCTTCAGCAATATCTACATGGAAAACAAAAGGAACAAGATAGGACCTCCCTTCCTCCTCCCTTGGATCCTACTCCCAAAAGCCAACCAATGAGATTGCTGTATTACAAACATCTGTGTGGGAGTTAGAACAACCAGTTACAAAAATATGCAACTTCATGTCATCAACTTTTCACTTCCTTTGCCACTTGGCTGAAACAAATCTCCAAAGCCTTATGGGGGCAGGTCAGAGCACGTTCTCCTGCCTGCTGTCCCATGCCGGCTCGCTGCACGCTTCATCCCCGGGCTTTCAGGATGGATGGCCAACACAAACCGCTGGCACGGCACGGCCTTGGGAACTGTGCTCACACAGGACGACAGAGGCAACGTGGATTTAAGTGCCTGTCCCTCCCAGTGAAGCTCCCTGTGAAAGTGCTCTGGGACAAAACGTCCCTTCCGGCTCCACAAAGTTCAACAGAACCGGTTTGAGGCAACCTCAAGGAAACCGAGGTTAGGAGAACACAAGCAGTGTTTACCCAGGGCCACTTTCGCTAAAGAGCGGTGGCACAAGCAGAAAGAACTTAAACTCCCGGGAGCGTCGGACGGGGCCTGCCCACCCCGCGTAGCTTCCCCGGTACGAACCGTCCGGCCCCGGACTCCGGCAGGCCCGCAGCCACCGGGGCGCCGCGTGGCGCCTTCCCCGCTCCCTCGGTAGCGCAGAGCGGCCGCCGCCCGCCCACGCGGCCCGCCCCGCAGGCCCTGCCCTCACGGCGGCTGCCGCCGACTGCGGACCTCGGTCACCTCCTGCCGCAGCGCAGCGCCGCTGACTCCGGGCTCGGCGGCGTCCTCGCTCGGCTCCGGGCGCTCAGCTCCTGGAGAGGGCTGCTTTCCACCCCGCCACCTCGTCGCGCCGCTGGGTCCCGGCCGCCGCCATAACAGGAAGGGGCGGTGGAGGGCCGGAGCCAGGGGCGGGCTGACCCGGCCGGGCCGCCTCCCGCCGGGCACGAAGTACCGCACCGCGGCCTTCACTCCTCCGCGGGGCCCGCCTCAGCTTTTCCGAGCATCCCGGCGGGCGGGCGGGCCGCGGCTCGGCGGTGCCGCCGCCTCTCCACCCTGAGCGGCTGAGGAGGCGCCGTGTCCTGTGAGGGCTGCGGGACCCCGCTGGGGTGCGAGCGGCTGCAGCCCGCGAGCCTGGCATGGGAAGGCTGCCGGCCTTTCGGATGCACCCGAGTGAAACGACAAGCGGCTGGCTGTGCGCTCGGCGCTTTGGACATTAATAGCGCGAGATGCCTCCTGTCGGAGATGACTGCTGTCGTTTTGGGTCCTGATGGGGCAGCGGTACCAAGTACTGATTAGTGCCAGCGTAACAAGAGCCTCCTCGCAGGTCTTAAACGGGTGTATAGCGTGCAGAGCTGCATGGTGCCTTTACAACAAAAAAGACGTAGTGAAGCCGATTGTAATCAGGCAATTACCTGTGATCGTCCACAGCACTCAGTCAGAAGTCCTGGTTCCTTCTGCTTCAGGCAAAGCTGCTTGTGGGAGCGCTGTGTCTCATAGTATTCTTCTGTTACACGGAGCAGGGCTGAAATGTTTTTGTTACAAATGCCACAGCAGTGTTCTCGGCTATGGAAGCTTGAGTTTTTCAGTGGAAAATGTGCATGCTGTCACCTGTGTGAAAGACCTCTACTCAATTATTAAAGTATGTCTCGTTGGAGTGAGCACAGCAATAACCAGAAGCAATTGTGCCAAGAATTTGTGATACTTGTTCATGATAGACTGTGTTACCGGAGTGTTTTCCTATGCCTGTGCAAGAAAAGTTTCTGTAATCATTTCTCTTTTAAGAAACAATTTCTGATGAGGTTCCTAAACATCAGTAGAAACATGGATAGATTGTTCTATGTGCATCTAGCTTTGCCTCTGCTTTATATAATTTCACTGCAATTGTCCTTGAGCCACTCCTTGAACCACTACTCATGCTTATAAAAACTTTTGAAGTCTGAGATGGAATGTTACTGCAGCGCTGACCGTAATTATATTCTTCCTGCTCTTCCTTTCCCCATCTGTCTGAATCCATCAGCTCCTTTAGTCTATAAACTTACAGGACTAGGAACAATCTTTTTTGCACTCTTTTTGTATCAAGTGCTGTGGAAGCTTATTCTTTAAAGCTGAAGTGCCTAAACTCTGAGATAACATTAATAGTAAAAAGATCAGCACAAATAATAACCGTTCCTTTTTATTCATTTCACAGCTTTTTTGATCTGAAATACTTGATGTCTCTCAGTTCCAAAGGCAACTCAAGAAGCTAGAACAGATAAACTTGTTACTCACCTGAGGAAAAAACCTAGAGCTTCTGATAAAAAGGTATCATGGCATGAAGGAGAGTAATGTCACAGTGCCTGACCCATTGCTTAGCAGATCACAGGCAAATATAACCCCTAGTGAATCTGAAGAGCGGCAATGTGAAGTGCAGGAGGTTGGTGTCACCTTAATCATGGCTGTCTTAGAGAGTGACCTTGGAATCCTGGCCCTCCAGGTGCCCTGCTTGGCCTACTTGCTGCAGCCTGTATTGTTGATAGGTAAATGTCAGAACATTCTGCGTGTCAAGAAGTGCTCCTGTAGATCTCAGTGTTGTACCTACCAGCTAAAATGTTCAGTAATTGTCATTTTAGTCCCACCAAACAGATGTGAGAGAGTTGAACAATGACTTTTCAACTCTTTGTTTTAATCATGTCAGTACCAAAGAGTTATGACATCTTTGGAGCTGCAGATTTTGAAGGTGAGGAGTGTAAAATCCAGGACTAAATGTAACAAAATTAACTTACTTTCTCTCCCTTTTTCTCAACAGTTGACATGATGTAGAGAAGTACGGCAGAAATGTTGTGGAAAATTTGGATTGCAAGCTATGTTGTGTATCAACAATAGCATGGAAGTGCCATTGAGAGTTAGAAAACAGTGTCATTTGGGGATGTATCTCTGGCTTATTAGCTCTTCCAGTGCCATTGCATTTCTTAGCTTTGGCTTCAGATACTGAGTGCTTTGAAAAAATGCCAACAAAATCTAAACAGTGAAGGAGACTCTTGTGGTTTTTGTGCTGTCTGAATAGCAGAGAGATATGTATTCAGCTTCAAGCTCTGCCATCAACTTCCTCCATCACCTCAGGCAAATCTTCCTTTTGACCTATCACTGCTTTGATTGTTGAGCTCAAGCTATTATGTAACTAATATTCAGAGGAAAGGCAGAGAACTCCCAGAGCTGACAAGTTAAAGCTTTGTAAATGCTGAGGCACAAGGCTAAGGAGGTATGCGGGAGACTGGAAATTGAAAATAAAGTGCACTTTCTGGACAGGGAAAAGTTATGAGATAATCAGAGCAGGGCTGCACCCTGAAGGGGGGGATTCTTTATTTTTTGCTCCAACTCAGTTTGTCTTCTCATGAAAGCCATTTGTTTATTACATGGCCACTCTGATCTAAGAAGCTTTCCGATCAATTTTTGGACTTCAGCTGTAATGAGAAATGCTAACTCTGATTATTGAGAAGACATTGACTATGGGGCAACAATTATCGCTTTTACACCAGCATGTTCACCCTTGAGCTACTCTTCCTTGGTGATACCAAATCTGACACTTTAGCTGGCTGTTGCCATATCCTCACTGCATCGCTTCACTCATTTCCATCCACTTTTCCTCTTACAAAATGTTATGACTTGCTTTATTTGGTCTTCACTTCTCTTTCTTTGGATTCCCCATCAGAATGCAGATTCTACTTCATACACTTCATTTGACTCTGCGCTTAAAATGCAGCATGATTTACTTCTATCATTAACTTTTTCCACATGCTTCTTTCTCTGTCCCCTCCCTTATTATCATGTGTATCTGTTTTACCCTGCCTTATTTTTCCATTTTTGTTTCTTGAGGTTTCTTCTCAAATAAATGTAGGTAGTCACAGACCTGCCCTATCATGAAAGCACCAATTAGATTCCCTTCCTGCAGCCATTGCTGGTTTTATTACTGTAATCCCTATTCTCTCCAAACTTGCTGTGCAGATTGCTCTAATTATGTTATATATTTCCTTCAGTATGCCCCATCCTCCCTCCATCAGCTGGAACTGCTCATGTTGGTATCTCTAGTTAGTGTCCCAAGCATGAAGGCCCTTATTTTGTTATCTTCTTTCTATTTGATGGACTGCCTTTGAAACTTTCATTCCTCATCCAAAATCCAGTATTCACCTGCTTTTTTAAACAGCTTTCTTTCCTGATTCTTCATTTCTTAATCTTTATTGCTTTCTTTTCTCCTGTTGAGATAGTGATAGGTTTCTACTTGTTAATTTTCTTCTTAACTCTTGATTCTTCTTGCCTCTATAGATTGGCTGCCCTTATCAACAAATGTGTTTTTGGATATCAGCCTTTAACTCCCGTTTTCTTTATCTTCCTCCTTCTTGTTCCCACCTGGTGTTGTTGGAGTCTTACTGCACCTAGCACAGCAGCTCTTCGATAGCTCATTCTCTTCTGAATGTATTACCTGTAGTTATGCCTTGACAATGATTCTCTTTTGCTGTGACCGCTGCAGCTTTGTTTATTCAAAGTACTGTTGCTAAGGTGCCTCTCTCCGGTTTGTCATTTTTTCTGTGTTCCCTCACTTCATAATCCTCTGGTGTTACATTTCCTCTTTTGCTGAACCAAAGACAATTTTCTTCTGAGCCACAGAAGGCCTTTGCAGTGTAATCTTCCTTCATACTGGTTCATCTTATTGCCATGTCATGAGGTTAACTTCTACCTCTCTTTTGTCACCCTGGCAGACTCTTTTTGATCCCTCTGAGAAGCAAAAGTTACTTCTTTCTGAGAGTGGGGAAAGGCTTACAGAAGGAATTGTGCTACTTTTTGATACAAAATTCTTTCCTTTGGCACCACATGCTTCCTGCTGTCCTTTACACAGCCATGAAAATAAAGGATTAAATAGCCCAGTGATTCCTCTTCCCTCAGTCCTTTGC
Organism: Excalfactoria chinensis; assembly: GCF_039878825.1. Classification (NCBI taxonomy): domain Eukaryota; kingdom Metazoa; phylum Chordata; class Aves; order Galliformes; family Phasianidae; genus Excalfactoria; species Excalfactoria chinensis. Next base: position 25,028,372 of record NC_092825.1, on the reverse strand, counting down.
TCCTCTAGTCTGGCAGGGGATCTCCTCTGCTGCTGGAATCTCTTTGAGTTCTCTTGCCAAGACTTCAGAGATGTCTCTGTGCAGCACTGGCTGAAGCAGAGGCACAGAGGCAGCTGCCAGCCCTGCAGAAAAAAGCTCTGGAGTTGGTGCTGGCAGGAGGCGGGAGCTGTGAAACTGCAGGAGTGAGTGCAGAGCGTGCCAGCCGGAGTTAAACACCCATTGATTGACTTCCGTGCTGAACTCCGCAGGGGAATGCAAGAGCTACTCATCAATACTGGCAAATCCAGGGATTCCCCATGATTATTGTGAGCAATGCCATGCTTCTTTTGTATTATGAGGGGCAGGCATCTGGGGTTTCTGTAGAAGTATGATACAGCAGAGGTGGAGATCTGCTGGAACAATGCTCCCAAATTCCCTTCAGCTCTGAGTAACTTAAGACTGAATGCAGTCTTCAGTCTGTTGTTTTTTCTTTGTGCTGATGTAAACGACTGAGATGTTTTCACATTATTCATCAGCGTTTCCACTGGTAAGTTGAATATTGTGTTTTGTATGGCTTGTTCTCTTTAAAAAAAATGAATTAGTGTACATTATCAGGAAAATATATACAGCACCAGCAGTTTAGCTTCAGAGGACCTGGATGTGCTGTGTTCATCAGCACTGAATGGTAAGCAAAAGAGGATACTATTCAATGCAAGAATGACAGAATGGGATTTACAGGGGGAGTAGCAGCTGTCATCCACACATTCTTTTGTGTAGTACATCTTTTTTTCCCAAGTGATGCTGTCAGATGTTTTCTCCTGTGCATGTGCTTATAATAAGAAGTTTAATAAAAATAAAAATTGATTTAAAAGATAATAAGCTTGAAAAATCAAGTGTTTTAAATCTAGAACTAATCCATATTTGGATGCATATTTATCTATAGAAACATGTAAATAGCCTTTTTTATCTTATCAGCTTTAGACATTAGGAATAAAGCTTGGCTACTTGTGGAGTTCTAGCTATCTAAATCTGAGTGTTTCAGTCATAGATGAGCAAGCTATTATTATAAAATTGTCCATTGAATTTGCATGCCTAAAATATACTTTTTGAGGACTGATGTCTGAAAAGAAGGTGGCTGAAATTAGAAAATAATTAGGGAAAACAAGAGGTTAGTATCAGGCTCAAGGTGGTATATCTGGGAAATGGGGAAGAAGTCAGAATGAGGGGCTGCATCTCATGCCCAAACTTTCTGCCTGGGGAGGAGGATCACAGAAGCAGAGAATGGGTCACACTGGAAGACATGATCCCTGTCTGGTTTTGAATTTCTCCAAGGGTGGAAAATCCATAGTATCTCTCCAATTGGCACCAGTGTTCAATTGCTATCACAGTAAATTGTTTTTCTTATGTTTAAATGGCATTTTCTTTGTTTCAGTTTTCACCACTTGTCTCTTGTCCTGTCACTAGATGCTTCTGAATGTAGCTTGGCTCTGTCTTCTTTAAGAAGATATTTATACACATGGCTAAGAAATCATCTGACCCTTTTCTTCTGCGAGCTGAGCAATCCCAGCCCACCCAATCTCTTTTAATATGCCAGATGTTCCAGATCCTAAATCACCTTTGCTCTTTGCTGGACACTCTTCAAGAGTGCCATGCCACTATTGTAATGGAGAACCCAGGACTGGTCCTAGATCTCCAGTTGTGTCTCATCAGTTAAGCTGAGTGAAAGGATGACATCCATCAGTCTGTTAGCAGTGCTTTACCTAGCACAGCCCAGGATGTTGTCAGCAAACATTATGACCCTACAATACTGCTATGTCCTCCTATTCTCCACTGACCCAAAGAACTAGGGAGTATTGGAGTAATTTATACACCTCTTTACAACTGTTAAAAGTCATCACACTGTTGAATGCTCTGTGGTCCTGGGACCTTCATTAGAACATGTTTGGTGTAGTCCTTGTAATGGGGCCTCAAGAGGATTGCTCAGTTTTTCCCTTACACACTCTCTGGTGGAATTTTTTGCACTGACGCAAACATTTCAGAACCCTTTTGTCAGAGTTCTGTGCCAATCTCCAGGTCAGGGCCCAGGCTGTTCAACTGCTGTGCACAGTGTGAACAGTCCTGCCACAAAATGAGCAAGCATTTTATGTAAGTATATCTGAGGCAAGAAGCAATTAAATTTACACAATTAAAAATGAACAGAAGCTGGAGAACAAAAACAGGCAAAAGTAAGAGCTAAGCCACAAAGGGAGAAACTGAGGGTGACACTGACTGGAGACAATCAAAGAAGAGAATAAAACTAAACTCTTCAAAGGAAGAAGAAAACTTGAAAGTTGCAGCTCGCCCTAATAAGGACTAATTAAAATGTTGCAATTCATCTTGAATATATTATTTATTTGGTGTTTTCGAGCTTGAATTCCATATTGGAAATATTGTTTCATTGACATATTGAAATTTTCCTGTGGCCTTCAGTGAGGCCATGATTCCATGTGTACTTGAAATATAGGGACAATTATTCTTCTCAGTGTTGAAATTTCATGGTTTTTCTGATACATGTGCAGCAGTCCAGTGCTGAAGGGAAAGCCTGTAAAAGATTCCTATAAACAAATAATTGCACTGAAAGTCATTTATCCTAAGGTCGACGTATTTATTTGGTAAATGCTGAAGTTTTGCTGTTGCAAGTTAACAAAACGTATTTGTGGAATAAATCTCCTATATCTTATTTTGGTCACAGAAGGCTCTAAAAATACTTTGCAAAATAGAAAGTAAATCTGGATTATTTCAGTGCCAGACTAAAGGGAAGGGACATCATTCATGAGGGGCACATATAATGAGCCAACTGTCCGCTCTCAATAGCTTGAAATTCATTCCAGCACTTGGTTATTTGGCTCCCTTTTCATTAGCAAAAGCAGTTTGAGTTTCACTGTTGAACTAAATACACAGCTGTTGCCACAAAAGACACCATGATTTCAGAAAAATATAATGGCTTAATGTCTTTGTGTCTCACAGATTACACAGACCTTTAAAGGAAAATACATTCATCTTCTGTGACCGGTCTGAAAGTTCGTGTGGTGAGAAAAATCGCTCATCGTGAGTAAACTGAGAATTACAATGGTAAATACATGTAATTAAAACTGACTTTTCTCACCTTATCTGTTCCAATGTCCACAGTGGTAAGAATGTGAGATATGTGAAAAATGGGAACTATGCATATTCAGTGTATGTTTAGTAACTATATGTATGAAAAATAATAAAATAGTAAAATAATAATAATAGTAGGGTTAGTATCATGGCACTTAATCCAGACTCAGCTACTAAAGTTATGGGAAAAGCTTCCAAAGAATGTGTGGATTTGGGATACCATTTTTCATGGTGCAGTGTGAAGGAGAGGTGGGATGGTTCCCTCATTTTAAGTCTGGGATAAGTAAGGAGAAAGAAAAATACCTGAAATGATTGTGGAAGATCAACAGGACAGTCAATAAATGATCCAGCAGTTTCATAGAATCATAGAATCACAAGGTTGGAAAGGACCTACAAGATCATCTAGTCCAACCGTCCTCCTATCACCAGTACTACCCACTAAGCTAATAAACCTTTTCTCATAGCACCTCATCCAGATGCCTCTTGAGCACTGCCAAGGATGGCGACTCCACCACCTCCCTGGGCAGCCATTCTAGTGCCTGACCACTCTCTGAGAGAAAAAGTTTTTCCTTATGTCTAATCTAAACCTCCTCTGGCTTGCAGCCATTTCCTCAGGTCCTGTTTGTTGCCTGGGAGAAGAAGCCAAACCCCTCCTCATCACAACACTCCCTTCAGGAAGTGGTAGAGTGCAATGAAGTCTCCCCTGAGCCTCCTCTTCTCCAGACTAAACAATCCCAGATTGGCAATTTCCTCTTCTTGCCGCTACACTGCAGTGGCAAACTTCCTCCACAACACTTGAAATGAAACTGGTGTTCCTTGTATATTGATATGGTCCTGATTGTGTTCTGAATAGTTAGTCTTGAAAAGGATGCAACTTCTTCTAGCTCTTAAATATCTTAATTATGTATAGCTCTGTGCCCTATTTGGAAAATAATTGAGGAATTATATGTGTGCTGAAAGTCATTCTTAGTGACTTATTTCTGTTCCCACATACCTGATTGTAACTTCCTCAGATTTCTGTGGAAAGAGAAAAGGAAAATCCCTTTGTGAAAACATTGTGTCAGGTCGTGCCAACCCACAAAGCCCCTGAATGTCTTGGGAGGAGACTTCTGCAGTGACAAAGTTCAACGTTCTCCACGCTGATTGTCCTTATGTTCCAGCTGAGGTACAGTTATTACTGTAATGCAGACCGCATGGAAATGCGTATATTTCCATCACTATTCTCAAAGCGTTTTGTAAGCATCTTAAATCATGGAAGATTTTTTTGCCAGTGCTAAATTTCAAATGGAAGCTGCTTAGCTTACAGGGGTATTTGCTATTTTACTCAATCACTTTTGAGAATCAATCCCTTCTTCAGGGCAGGAGCAGGAAAAATCTCACACTTTATGGATTAGGGAAACGTTACTTCTCTTTGGAAGTTTCTATGGTATGTAGCTGTTTCATCTGCTGTGAACTCATCAGTACCAGAACAAATGAAGGTTTAAACTTTAGCAATTGCTAGACCAAATACCCAGTACTCCTGATAATAAAATGTGCATAAAACACACACAAACAGATATGTATGTAACTATGTAAAGAAATGTATGTATGTGCATACATATGCAGACATGTGGTCTTGCAGTACTTAGGAATTTTTTCTTCTTCCTAAGACTGAGCACTGCCTGCACTCTTTGGCTGGCATCCTGTGAAGCACTTAATCACCTGCTGCCCTGTGAGTACATCCAAGGCAGGAGGATAATCATTGAGACCGTTTACATTTAGTCTTTCATTTGCTTCTCTGCATCAGGAGCAGCGTGTTGAGATCCCTGACAGGTAAAGTCCTAACTGTGTATCCCAGCAAACAGAGACAAACTGTTCCTGCAGCTGGCATCATACTTTTTGATAAGATGCTTCTGAGTATTAAGGTTGAGTTTTCACTGTACAGGAGCCAGGTTTTATGCCTCAGTGTTATGTGCTGTTGCGCACCTCTGCACAGAATGCCAACAACTGTTCAGACAAACTTTGCAATTATATAAAAGGCATCTACATTAAAGGCCACTTGAAAATGTATTCTAATGTATAAGGCTTTTGAGAATGTGGAGAATAAATTTTTAAAAGAAGAGTGACAGGAGATTACCAAGTATGAAACCAATTTTTTATGAGCCTCTGCATTCTAATGATTTGACTAAATTATAAACACATTGTCTACCTGTTCCCATTGCAGAATATCTTGAAAGTATTTAATAGGTGGTGCTAATTGCTCACATTCATAGTCTCTGAGGACTCCTTTTGCCCGTATCTGTCATCTTCTGGAAGTGTCAAGCACTGAGGGATTCAAAATTTATTCTGACTCTTTTATGACTTGCAGTCCAAATAGAGATAATAAGTCATCGTTTCTCTTCACCAGCTCGTAGTAATGCAGCCTTTTATTTATCCATGATTGCAGGCAATTAGAAAGCATATATCCTTTAGGCTGCATATTTTAGAGCACAATAGCTATATGCAGATTGGCTTAGACATTGCTTTCCTTACAGAAGTTGTCCTTCTGTTTCATGTCTTTTTGTTATTTTTCATGCATGAGACAATTTATGTGTGTCACGGGGAGACCATAAAGCAGAAGGTTATATGGGTCAAAGAGGGAGATGACAGGAGTATGGGTTGATATTTTAACAGCAGGTACAAGAAGAAAAGGTTGCATTTTGATTTAAGGAGAAAGCTATGACAAGGACTATTGACATTTAGGTGCCTGGAAGAAATTATGGTGGAAGATTGCATTGCAATTTTCAGATAGTGGTTGTATTCTTCATATTGTGGGAAAGAAAACAGCTGATTTAGCTGGTGAGTTTTAACACATGAAGCCAGATGGAGGCAATCCAAACTTACTGCTTAAAATTAGTAATTTCTGATCAGTTCTGTCATTGCCATTGCCACTGGATCAGATGTTTTGTGCTATGGTGTTGGGGCTGTCCTAGGAGCTCCCAAAGTACTGGGCTTATACTGGGCAATAGAAGAGAAGGGAAAGAGTTAAAAAAAAATTCCAAACTCAATGGCAGGCCATAGTCAGCTGAGTATGGCTGTAAGAAGAATGCTGGATTTGAATTAATACACAGATGAGATGATGTGTAACCTACAAGCAGACGCTGAGAAATCCTCATTCCTAGTTTAACTGTTCTAACAGGTTTGCATAGTGAAAGGTCAGCAACTGTTAAAGTTCTTTATGTTATAATCCTTTGTTTTGCATTGGATCACTTTCTCCTTTGTGTTTGCACTAAAAATCTCGACAATAAGTCACTGTGACAGTAATGCATTTGTAAAACATTTTAGTGTGCACACAATGCTCTTAGGGGGATGGAGAGCATTACCTGGACTGCTAATAATGCTGTGTGTTTGGCTTTATTCCTAAAGTCCCTGTAGGGTGAGCGTTGTCCTGCTGAACAGGGACAAATGAAGGACAAATGATGAGCCTTTGGTGTCAGTTTGAGGTGCAGAAATGTTACAACTGTTAGCATTGCAAACCTCAGGAAACAACTGATCAATGCTTTGGGCTGTACCCCGGTGTTCATGTGCTGAAGTTCAGTACTAAGTCTTTTCTGTTACTTAGCTAATGCTAGAACCATAACTCATTCCTGGTAGCGGAGTGTACTTACTATTATTTTCCTTTCTAACAGTTTCCTAAGTGTCTGCTCTAAGTTTAGGATCACGCTGAAAGCAGAATAAACCTTATTGACTAGTTTGGTTCACTTCCTTCAATTGACATTTCCAAGCTGCTAAGATGCAGCAATCATACTTCTCTGAAGATCTCAAAGTTACAGGCTCACTTAGCCTTTAAATGCAGTTGACCTTATGATGAGATGAGTAATGAGAGAATTAATGTTATTTAATCCTCCCTGTGATCATCTAAGGAAATTTGCTGCAGTACATTTTCTCTCTTTGCTTATTCTTCATATGAATTACTGAACTGAGTTTCGAGTGTTGTGTTCAGTGCTTCAGTTGTGACATTTGATTATGAGTAATGAAACGCCTCATAGTTTCATTAATAATGATAACAATTTATTGGTAGAAAAGCACAAAACAGTTAGAAATGTAAAACCTTGACCTCAGCAAACTTAGGTCAAATTCATCAAGCGGACAAGTCCTGGATGTATCTCTGTGTGACACCACTGCTGTTGGTACTACCCAGCTGTCTGTCAGACCACAAGTGCTTGTAATCCTGCCATCAGGCTATACTGAGCTGAGTAACACTTTGCATCCAAAAAGTTCAGATCTGGTTCTCCATACTGATTGTAAGTAGGAACTTGAATTTGGATTTTCTGCACGAGATGGACATGTTCTGGCATCCAGATTGCTCTTTCTCTTTGAAAGACAAAATATCCTTAGATACACAAAGATTTACTGGCTGGTGTTCCAGGCAGAAATGGGTGGGTGTCCCTGCAGATGTCAGCTCAAGCCCAGATCCTTTTCTTTTGCAGCGAGGTCTTAATGGTATGCACAGCTTCTGAGGATGTCACAGAAGTACTCCTGCACAACCAGGGATGAGGAACAGCTGGGGACAGTGCTATGTCAGGGTGGAACTATGCTTCAGTGTGATGAGATACACATGGTAGAGAGCTCAGAAGCGTGGCAACCAGCCTTTAGTCATGATCAAGAACATCCCAGAGGTAGGTGCTGTCTAAGAAACAGGTAGTTTAACTATGTGCTACCTGCACTAACAATGTTCAGTTAATCTCTGTTTTGCTCTTGGATGAATGGCATTCCCAGGCCCCTCAGCATGTCTGCTTTTCCGTGTGGTGGATCTGTATGTTTGAGCCATGGCTAATTGGCTGTGCTTGGTCCCTCTCTGGTGCTTTCTTTGGCCCGTTTCTCAACCCTTCCTCCCCCAGATCTCCTAAGCATCTCTGTCTGTCTCTACTGCTCATTTGCTGAGAATGACTCTTGTGTAATCCATGAGGCAACCTCCCAGGAAAGTTGTTGGTGTCAGTAGTTTCTCATTACAGAGATGAACAGTGTTATTTTCATGAAGACATGTCAAGTCCTAGAATAATGATAGGCCTCTTTTTTTATTTTTTTATTTTTTAACTAAATTTGTCTTTTTCTCACTGAGGTTCTTTAGTGAGTCTGACATTGTTTTCTAACTGAGCAGGTGTTTTGTTTTTGTTTAGCAAAGTGTCAGGAGCTGTCAGCACATGATTCATTGATATAATTTTGTGATTATATTATCTGTGCAATGAATTATAAAGAGCTGCGAAGACTGGTTTGAGCAGAAAGTGAATGGAAATGCTGCGGTGCTGAAGTACCAGAAGCAGCTACAGAAAAATGGGACCTGATGGCACCTAAGTTAGCAGGTCTTCAGGATATCATGGAGTCTATACACAGCTTTTCTGACTGATCAGAAGACAAGAGACAGAGTAATTCCTAATAAACAATGCATAAGGAAGAGGAATTACACTCTACACATAAAGAATACAGAAAAGCACATCCAAACCAGCATGTCATCTCCAGCCTAAGAAGAACCAAGAAGATCTGATGGGGACTCAGTAGCTCCATCCCTCATCCTCTGTATCACCGAAGATGGGAAGACTGACCACCTAGGTGCCTCCATTTCAGTGCTTGTATGTGCACAGGTGTGTGACATGACTGAATGGAACTGATTATTTTTTTAACATAAAGCTGATTGTCTCACATTCTCAAAGTCTTGTATGAGTTTTTGCTACACTGATGGAAATGTTTTTCCTACATTAATAATTTTGTACGTACTTTCACAGTACTTTTCCTGTTTGGATTGGGAATTAACATGGATGAACTGTCATACATGTAGTCACATATATCATTTTAAATTGCCTAAATGAATGTCCTCCAAACTATAATCCTGTTGTCAGACACAGCTGTCAGTTATAGCATGTCTGGCAAAAGCTGTTTTGGCAGGAAAAGTCTATTGCTTAACTGTAACTATCTTGGGGAACAGTAGTAGGAATACTCGTTTTTGCCAATCAGTGTAAAAGTTGCAAAAATCTAAACTAGTTAGATTTTATGGCATTAGCCCTTTATTTATTCATGTTGTGGTGCTAGATCTTCTTCAGTACTTCTTCTGGATATATTCAAGCATTTCATTATATATTTATTGTCACTGTACTTCAGGACTGATGATTTTTTTTCCGGCAACTTCTTGTTTCTTAAACTTTATTAATAGTAGTGTGTCATATCCATTATGTCTTCCTCAAGATGTGGTTTAGCTTGCCAGTACAGACAGCTAGAGCAGAAACATTGATGTCTCTTAGAAGAAATCTTTGTGATTTTCTCCTTGTCTGTTGAAGCAAACACAATGGTAGAGCCTCAGATTGCTTTGAAATATCTTTATATTCTTTATTATTCAGTTCTGTTCATTTCATAAGACAGAATGAAAACTGTATGTTACTCTTAGCACTTTAAGCTGTTCTTGCATTTTTCTTCAGTTGAAAATGTCCTTTATGCATCACAAAAAATAGGGTGTTTTCTGCTGAAAGATTTTGGGTGCCAAACTGTAAGACAACACCCTCCCAAGATGTGTAACCTATGTGCAACAGGATTCTATATTCTTGAGAGAATCTACAAGACCTTTGCACATGTGGGTCCATTAGAGAAGATATTAGCTAAAAATATTTCATAATTTTGATAAAATATCAATCCTATTCCTTGATATTATAACCTGTAGATAGCGGTGATACAAAATGCTGTGGCTTGATTTTGTCTCAACTAGATGTCACAGGGCTCATGCTGACTGTGCCCTTCTTGAGCAAAAAGTAATCAGAGTGAGAAGCAATTGCTTTTGCTCACTCCCTTTCTCAGAATACAGTTATAAGAATAGGAGTGAATTGTATCAGACCACTTTCTCATCACAGTGCTCAAGGCTGGAAATGCAGCTTTCCTGCAAACTTCATTACTTTCCGTCATGTGTACATGAAACCATATTTATGACAGTGATTAATGAGAAGTGCCCATGACCACTGGGGAGTGTATAACTGGTCACACATGCCAAGAACCCTGACCTATGTAAATCTCTGGTAGGACTGAGAGAGAGCTGGCCAGCCAGGTCCCACCTGTCCTTCAGAAGAAGGCTGCATCTGGCTGATGGCTTGTTCTGCCACAGCTGATTGAGCACACTGCTGTATTAAACACCAGCTGTAAAGTACCATAGTGCTAATAGCTTGCCACAGTTCCTATTAAATAAATGAGGAAAGGAAGGGAAAGGAAAACTGAAAACTTTGAATATCATATTGCAGCTCACTGTATGAGGCCTTGAAAGACAAAATCCAAACTCCAGAACTAGCAGTAGATGTTGTGATTCATTAGGATGTTGGCAGGTCAGTTGACTGGACTCGAGCTGGACATGGCAGTGGACAGGGGGCTTCTATCTGTTCCAGCCTGGCTGAGTTTATTATGTCAACTCTGGGAGAGGCTGAGAGTGTTTCTCCTCCTAGGAATGCATGTTAAATAAATGGGGATCCCAAAGCTGGCAAAGAATAGAACCCAGGGAACTGTCTGTCTTTGTAACTCACAGACAAGGGTTCTGTGATGCATTTGATGTTCAAGGTCTCAGTTCTCACAAAGTCCTACTATGCAACCTTTTCTCTTACTGCTGGGAAATGCTGTGAGAAATTCTGCAGAAAGGTCAGAAAGGTAAAACTTTAGGCAGAAGTAGAATTGTTGAAGTGAGGTTGTTAACCATTCAACAAAAAACACAAAACAACATTTTGGAAAGGTATAAAACCATAAGGAAAAAATAAAACAGGTAGTTTGGCCAAGGGTAGAGTCAAAATCAGGGGACACTTAATTGAGTCAGTTGTTATCACTGCTAGAAAAACTGGTAGGGACAGCAGCTCAGCATCAACAAGGATCCCTTCCAGGCAACTGCAGAGAATGAGCTCTTCCAGCATGCAAAAGCCTTTTTGGGGTGGTAAGCATAATGGTTAGCTAGAGGAGACTCAAGCAGTTTTTAACAATAAATAGCCAGGAGGGGGAGTATTAAGGAGTTTTACCAGAAATCCTTCTGTAGTGGATCCGGCATTTGGCATTGTAGTCTCTGAGCATGTTCCACACGTACACCTGAAAGGTCTCTCTTCACTCTCACAGTTTCACCAGGTGTCTCTGCTAAGAGCATATTTCTCCTGCATACTGATAATCCAATCCTGTTTTTACTTTATTTGTTGAGCAGCAGAAAACCAAAGGCCCCTTACCCGTCCCATCTCAGGCTGCATGGTGATGGCTGAAGAGGGTCTCTAACAGCTACAAGAAAGGTAGGTATTTAAGCATTTGTCAAGCCCAATCAGAGGGAAATTTATATTCATAGACTGTACGCAGTATCTTAACTCAGTGTCCTGCTGCCCCATCGAGACTGTTTTTTGTTGAAGCTTTCCTTGATTAAATCTTACTTTCTCAGACTTTCTTAATGCCCCCAAAATTTGTGTCAGTGCTTATTTACGTAATTAATTCTTGTACAGGTTATTATGTGCATCTGGAGGACTTCTCATGAGAGATTTGCACGGCTGTCTTAAAATTGGTTTCACTGTTGTTGTTAGAATTAAACTCTACCTGAAAGAACAAAAGTGAAAACCTTGTCTCTTAATATTCCTTCCCATCTAATACACAGATACTAATCAGTAATGCTGTTAGGTATTAGAGATGCTTACTCTGATATTGTTTTGTCTTTACTGATCTTTAGTTTCATTATTCTTGCCACTTCTTCAAATCTTCCCTTGTGTTCTGAGAGTTAGGGAGTTATTAAGTCAACTTTTGCTCTTTTTGCTGTGAACGCAAAGAGGCTTTTCTTTACAGTGGTCTTGGTTTCTTGTTTATGCCATTTTGATCTTCAAAATCTGAAGTCCTTAAGTTTGCTGTTTTTAATTTAGATATCCAATTTCATTCATTTATATTATCCTTCATTTTCAGATTTTCAAGAATTGCAGTACTCATGTGTTGCCCATGCATCTAATACGTACCATTTCTTAAGCTTTCGTGAGATATTATTGTCATTTCTGACAAGGTATTGACCAAAGTGGGAATGATACCTTCTGAAAAGTATCATTTATCATTTGCTCATGACAAATGGCGAGAACTAGAAACTTATGAAGGACTACTTGCTCTGTGGCTTCAGACTCTGTGATCCATATTTCCGTAATTTATGATGTCTGAAGATAAATATGTTTTCCTCATCCACAAAATCTAACATCTTTTGTAAATGTTGTGGACTTTGGCTATAGTTTTCCATTTTCTTTCTGAATACCAATAGATTTATACTTTCATTATTTTGCTATTGAACGCATAATTAGGAAAAGAACTTGAATGTGGTACTAAAATAATATCACTGTATTATTTATATGAAAGTAATTTGCTTGCTTTCCAGGACTAATGGAAATCTTATTTGATTCTTAAATTATTAAAGCTTACCTACACTGCCGATATATGGCTAACAGACTTTGTTATTAGGTTTCCACACAATGTGAATTTTTAACTACTACAAGACTGTGCTAAAGCTTGTAATTAGTTGCTTCTTGCCAACCAGTTTGGGTTTTTTGTTTGTTTGTTTGTTTTAATTTATATGTAGGTATCCACAAAAGTATATTTCAGACCAAAAATGGATTTATTATGAGCTTCCTCAACCCACATTCTGGATTACATGATAATTTGATACCAGGGAGGGACTTCTCTTTTTAATTGATTTCAATAAGAGCTGGTTATTTTTAAGCAAGAAGAATGTGTTGAAGTTGGAGGGGGTGCAATAAATCCTTATGCTTATGGAAATTCAACCCAAAATTTCATTCTGATTCTTCCAGGAGGATCACTATTTATCTAAGAAAATTAAAATGGTGAAATATTATGCTTGAGTTGCATTGCATTACTGGCAACACTGAATAATTTTTGTTACGTTTATCCTTGGATAGAGACAGGCAGACAATTACTACAGGTTGCTCAGTTACAAGCTGATTCTAAGCCTACCTGCAAAGAGTTGTTCAGCTATTCATACTTGCTATAACATTGCTACATACGTATATACATGTGTATATAGATGCAGTTATAAATACACACATACATAAATATGCATATTCATTAAATAGAGAAAGAGCATTATATGATACTATTTATAATATGTTACTCTTATAAACAGATAGAATTTACATTAAAGGAAGAAAAAAATATGTACCCAGAAAAACTCAGTTTAAGCACCTGTAGTGTAGCTTGTTATTTGCCTTAAAGACTGCATACTCAGCAGAAATGTGTCCCTGTCTGGCTTAGAGACAAGGACTTGTACAGCTCAGTCTTCATAACATCTACGCTTTTGTTAAAAATAGTCACAGGTCTAGTGCTCTGCTTCCTTTTTTTCTCTGCCATATTGTGTCAAAATGGGGTATCAGGTCCAATTGCAGTGTTACCTCACAGGAGTCCATGTGACAGTGGCAGATGTCAGTGTTTAATCGGAGAATCACAGAATCGTGTGGGTTGGAAGGGACCTCTGGAGATCATCTAGTCCAACCTGAACTAATGACAGCACGCTATGTAGAAGTGCATTCTAGGGCACTGGAGATGGACCAAGGATTCTTATTCTTCAGGGATCTGATTAATTTTAAACTTATTTCTTTCCTTGTGTCTATATTTAGTGTAAGAACAAATCATTTTCATATAATTTTCTGTTCTGGTTACAATCTTAAGTGTGTCAAGGGACTGGATAAATGGATAAATGTTCTGCTATTTTCTCTTTATTATTATAATTTTTTCTCACAAGATTGAGAAAAAAAGGGAGAATATAATGAGAATAAAAATGCACAGTATTGAAGCATTAAAATACAGTGATAATTCATTCCTGTGACAAACTACAGCAAGTACAGAATGCTGTGTAAGACATATCCATTCTCCTGACAAAACCTGTAGAAAGAGTGGGAAATGGTATGAAAGTAATTTACTCCTATGCCACTTGTCCTAAGGCAGCAGTCCATGTCCCATATCCCTTGTGCCAACGTAGCTGTGGATATTGTATTTAAAAGTGCTCATTAGTTCAGATTTATTTCTGAAACAGCACTGTTTTGTGCATAGGCCATTAGTTCTACTTTAGAAATCTGAATATCAGTTTGCCTGTCAGACTATTTAAATGAAAAGATGTCTTCACTCTGCATTTCTAGGTGTTGACATTGATTTAACGTTTTTTATTGGTGCAATCTAGCAGAGCTGAAAACAATTAGGTTTTGACTTCTCATTGCGTGGGTTTAGTTCTGAAGTACTGTATTATTTACATCAATGAGAGTAATAATAGTTCAATTTAGGATTTTGGTCCTCAGTTTAATCTCACTGCAGTCACTGAGATGTGGAAAAATAGGGGACTTTTTTTCCCTAGCAGTGTTGGTGTGAGATTTGTGGGTTTGAAATATGTCACTTGAAATCACATGTCCACAGAAAATTTAGCAATAGCAAACACTGAGATAAAAACTATTAGAGCAGAGAGCAGTATCTGTTTCCCTAAATTGATTCAGTTGAGTTTTATGTAGTTTTTACTGAGAAATCGTCCCAAGAACTTTAATGTTTGGTGATTAACTAATAAATAGCATGCAATAGATTTAGTTTTAGATAGTGTTTTCTCTGTAGTGGATTTCTGAAAGTGCTTTGCCAAACTGGCTGTAATTGTCTGGATGGATGTTGCTGTAATACCTCAGTAATACCTTGCATGCTGTTGGTTGATTAGAAGATTTTCTTTTGTGGAGACACAGAGGGTTACACAGACCCTGGCCTGAGAACCAGGAGGTAGCTGAGCTCTCCTTTGGGCTGGGAATCAAGGAGCTGCAATAAAGGTGTCTTTAGTGTGTGCTGAACAGCCAAAGCCTGCCTCAGAGCTGCGGAAAAATAGAGGTTGTGTTATCTCACAAATGGCTGTCATGAGATTAACTTGAAAGAAATCTAAATCTAGTCATCTGCCACCCTGAAGGATTCATGTAGTAAGGTATTTAAGGTAGCTAAGATTAGAATAGCTTCATTTGCAATTTAGATTTGCTACTGACTATTTTTTGAGAGCATACACAAGAGTCCTAGGATGCGTAGTACAGTTCAGCAGCGGGTTATACTTGGATGGAATTAAGGTAGTGTTTCTCAATCTATTTTTTGCCCATATCTGGCTTCCCTCCCATCAAATTTTTAAGGGAAGGCTGGAGAATATGTACACAAACCCCATACCCTGGTTTCTACTTCCCACCCCCATTTTTTCCCTTTTTTTTTTCCCTTTTTTTTTTTTTTTTTTTCTGGGAGGCAGAAGGGCTCAACAACGTGCAGCTGTTTCTGAAGGGCTGGTGCTAAGCTGGTCCTTTCCCAGCTGGTCTCTTTCAGAATCCTGGCCCTGAGCCTCTCAGGTCATCCTGCACACTGCAGAGGAAGTCTGTGGGATTTGTTTTGGAGTTCGGATTCCAAGCAGCTAAAAAATGGTGCAATGCTCTGTGTTGCAGAACTTAAAGCTTTTTGTTCTTGAATATGACTCTGAGCTGCTGTTGGCCCCTAGGAACACACCAGCTAAGAAACTGCGGTTTGGAATTGCAAATCATTAATTACTCATTCTCTTTGCTGCTTTATCAGGAAGACTTGATGGTACATGATGGTACAGGACCCAAACAGAGACCAATTGTAGTTTTATTTCCTGATTAAGTCTCTGTGTGGTGTTCCTGTGTGGTGGAAATCCATCAACCAATATACTCTTGTCTTTATCCTACCACTGGCTCTCCAAATCTCAGCATGGTAAATTAATCCCAGGTGATTTAACTGGTAGAAAGTGTACCAAGACCTGGGTGCTCCAGGTGGCACTATCATGTTGAAGTAATGCTTTTACTCAGATAGGTGATTCTGAAAGTGAAGATTATCTTTGTACATAATCTTGCAAAAGTACCACAGAATCAGTTCTAGCCTACTGTAGTTATGAGCCTGCATGATAGAAACTGTGTCAAGCAGAAAACATTACTGATGGGGAAGATTCATCCACCAATATTTAAACAAACAAGGATTTTTACTGCAAGAAAGAGGGTGCTACCAGCATAACGGGATTATTTCATGAGTCTTATCTCGCCCCACTATCGTGAGATTTATGATGAGGTCCAATACTCTGTCCAATACACTGCTAATACACACCTCACTTTGTCTCCAGACTGCCTCTGGGGCAGGTGTTAGATATGCTGGGGTAGGTGCCGAAATACCAAAAGCAGTTCTTCCTCCACCATAATGACAATTATGCTATGCTAGTATTCTAAATATTGATCTTTAAGCCCTTCCAGTTGCTTTAGATAAACGATCGGTAATGTTTGTACACCATTTTTAGTGTGATCCTTGTATTATTATTAATAGCCAATATCTTCTTTCAGCTGCAGCTCCTGTGAGTCAGACTTGTCCGGTAACCAAAGGCAGAATACAGGCAGTCCAGTACAACACAAAACAAATGCTGTTAGAGGTCACACCAAGGATAATGCAGGACAAGCCATTGTCTCAGGAGCTGGAGAAAAGTGTCATGAAAAACAACCAAGTGAGAACAGGGTATGTAGCAGGACAGAATATTCATTCCCCAATTATTATGATACTGTTTAGACTGTTTACTATAAAAGCCATGATGTACTAACATGCGCTTGTTTTCCAAGAAAGAACATGTTTGTGGTAACAATGAATGATGATTGCCTGGTAACAGTGCAGCATTTGAAAGATGCCAGAATGTAGACAAAAGAGGTTGAATTTATTTCACTTCTCTCAGGTAGATGAGGAGTCAGGTAGAGCAGAGCCTTAGACTTCAGATTCTGAATTGTTAATGTCTTCCACAGTGTTAACAACCACTGAACTTATTTTAGTCAGCAACTGGAAAGGAGTTAGTGATTGTGAGAAAATGTTAGTCCTTACATCTTGAAATTGATGTCCCTAATTTCTTGGTAGAGATTAGACAACAGTAAAACACTGTTTTTAATCTCGAAGCTTCCCTAAAAATCTACCAACAGGGAAACACTATAATGAAAATCCATATCATGCTGATTGCATTGTCAATAGTAATGAAAATGTTTCTGTTGGTCTTCAGGGAAGTGGGTTAAGATATTGCAGCATCTCTACATAGAAGTGCCAGCTAAGTGCATTTATTTTTCCTGGAGCCCTGCTAAAACATAACACGACAGTATGTTCCTTCTGTGTGAGATGAAACAGTGACACTGCCAGTAGGAATATGTCAACATGGTAAATTTTCGCCTCTCTGGAAGTGGGCAGCTTGATGATTGCAGCCTGACTGTGACACCAAGGAACATTACTGTCAGCTCTGCTACTTCAGACCAGAGAGGAAATGCAAAGGTATGCCAGCTTTGGTAATCTTTTACGTGGTTTTAAAATTCAGACAGTATTTCAGTCCTCTTGAAAGACAAATTGCATGTCAAAGGTATCACTAAGTACTAAATAAATCTGTGATGGTGGGTGCTTTTACCACTGTCCTAATTTGGTTCCAGTAAAACAAATGTACACACTAAACAATTTGCATTGGCACTTTCTCTGTATTTCCTTGTTAGCAGGTTGGTCTCTTGATTTAGCATCTGCAGACACATCTCCTGAAGCTGATCTGTTGCGCCCATCTGCCTGCAGTGGCTGCATTTCTCTTTTGATATGTCCCTTAGAAGGTCAGTTCCTGGGGGAATGCTGTGAGCATGCTTTCACTCCTACTATTCTTATTTTTAAATTTACTTTAAAGAGATATTTTTTTTTCTGAGAAAGAATATTAGAACAGAAAACATTATAAATGTATAAATTTTTTTCATGTTACTTTTCAAAGAATAGGTTAATAATCTCATAAAAACATTTTACACTTCTGTAGAAGTTCTCATTCACTGTTCTCAAGTGCCATAAAACTGCTTTCTAATGTATGTCTTTACATGAACAGATTAGCACAAATCTAGGCCTGGTGAATAGACTGACTTGTGTACACCCCTGCCTGTGTCCATCCTGTACCATGCTGGGGAGAACCACGGGGGAGTGGGGAGTTTAGGGGATGGGGACAGAAAGTAGCAGAGGGAGGGAAGGAGAGGTGTAAAGTGTTCTCCAGCTTTCCCAGGAAGTACTGGTGTCTTCATGTCAGTGCCTTGCTGAGTGTGAGTGAAGACATATTACAGGAAGCAAAGCTGTGCAGGCACTTTTTAATTCAGTTGCCGTAAGTGATGTTTGGTGGTGGTATGGCCAAGTATGAACAATCTGAAGGGAGTCTTCATGGTCCATGAAAACAGTTGTGTCTATGCAGTCTTCATAAAACTTGGTGCTCTTGTTCTTCAAGGAAAAGCCTACGTGTCTGCAACACGTCACTCAAGGCCTTACACACACACTTCTAGCCGTAGATTATAGGAGTGACAGTGTGCTCCTAAAAACAGATTTTGGCAGCTGAATTTTGAGGAGCATGATGGCCAGAAGCCACCTCATCCTGTAACAGGAGTCATTACAACCTCTGAGTGGATCCCACTTCTTCAGTAGCAATTTTCTCAATGGAGCAGCTTGATTTCCTCCCACTATGTTTGTAATAGGTTAAGACTGGGTACAAGAAATAGACTTTATTTCAACAACCACATTTCAGAGATCTTTTTTCTGTCTTGTCTGTTGTTGCTGTTAAACCTGGAACTCATAAAGCGGCAGTAATAAGGCTGGGCTTTTAAAGTAATGTATAGCTGCTGAGGGTGTGGACCCAGATGGGCAATTCTGACATAGATAATACTATTTCTCTGCTTTGTTAGAAGCTGAGAAAGTCTGCATGTTTTTCACCTACTTCTATTCAGGGCAACTGTGCCTATTTGAAACTGGCTTGGCATACCTCCTGATCTTCCTGGGACTTTCTGTATTTCCTTTCCAGTTTTCCCTAATTCTCTTAAATTTATACGTGTGTGGTTCGGAATATTCACAGCTGCCCTACTTTTTTAGGATTTGTTTAAGAACTTCTACATTGTACTCCTTGTGTTGTGTGTTGTCAAACAGGCTGAATAGAAATTTCCTTGTTCCTGCTTAGCATAAGTTTCCCTTGTTAAGCTCAGACAGTTCTGAATGCTAGCAACCTGTCACTTCTCTACACAATTTAGAAATCATCACCAAATTTATATATGCTCCCATGGAACTTATGTCAGCTTCTCTGAATTTCCTTCTGGTGGTTCATTAACTGGGAATGAGATCACAAAAAAAAAAACAACAACAACCAAACAAAAACCTACCCAACCAGACAGCCACCCAAAATCTACTAGCCTATATTTATTTCTTGTACATATTTTTTCCCAACATCTGACTTCTGAACGTACCAAAATTTTAGTTGTGGGTTTTGCATATTTATGTGTCATCATGAAGATAAGAGACAAATCCTGATGTCCAGAACCTAATCTCAGAGTCTTATTCTTTTTCATATTTCTCATGAGACAGCATGCCCTGGCATTTTCTTTCATGGCCATAATTAGGATCTCTATTTAAAACTACCCTCCTCAACTTTCAGCTCAGTGCATTTTTTTTTGGTCCAGTAATTACTTTGAAAGCTGGTGACCTCTTTATTTATTTATTTATTTATTTATTTATTTATTTATTTATTTATTTATTTATTTATTTATTTTGTGACTTCTTCCTCAGCATTATCTCCTTCAGCCTGATCTTTTACCTTTAGTAGGTCCAGATCTCTGTAGCCCAAAAGGGATGTCATTGTTCAGCTGGCAACGTCTCTTTGGTTGCCTGGTTTCCTGTTTTTCCCTTCTTACTGTGAGGAAATTAACTTCAACAGCTTAATTACCTGAATGCTACCTATTACACTTTGTATCTTTTTTTTCGCTAAATGGAAGACTTAAAGCACTATTTTCACTATTATAATATTTCTTGTGATCATAAAAAGAAAATAATGGTGCAGTTATCTATGAAAACAGTGTCTGCACCATTTTCCTCACAAGTAATTCTACACTTCATGGCATATTTTGAATGTTTCTGTGGAAGTTAAGCTCCTGTTGAGTAAGTGTTGATGGATTACTACAAGAACAGGATTTTTGGCAAGAATTAAGCTTAACATTGGCAAGTTGCTTGATAATTATTAGAGTGTGAAAACCAGCACAAATATAGTCATTATACAGGGAGCTCAGTCCCAAACTATATTTAAAGTGATGCATTCCTCTTGGAAGAGTTTCTAGAAGCTGGGGTTATGCTGTTTAATTTGAAATATAAAATAAGAACATGTATTTTTTGTAATACTTTTTTACTTCTAGAACATGTAAAAATAAATTAAATTGCTTTCAGAACGTGTAGGATGTCTTCTTCAGCTACATTTGTTGCTAAACTGCTTCCTGTTCCTCTTCTTTCTCTTTGGTGATTCTGCTAAGATATCTGTTGGATGAGTTTCATTTTATTTTTGTCGTTATTGGTTTAATTGTAATTTAATATCGAGATTTCAGTGAAAATAACCATTTACAATTTGGTAAAGACTTTTTAACTAAGAAAGATTAAATATATTTACAAAGTAAAGCTGAAAGTGTATTTATCTTAAAAAAGAAGGAAACTTTTCTTGGTAAAATCTCGAGGAAAATATCATGAAAATGAAATAAAACAAATGTCATGGTTTTGCAATGTTGTAATTTTGCTATCAGTATTCCACATCATAACATCATGTTAAGCATAGATAATTTTGACGAATCTGCTGCTCACAGAAAGAAGACTACATGTCCCAGGGAGCACCACGGTCAGTCATATGACCAGGACTATATAATCTCACTTCAGTGCTGGACTTGCTCTCTTGGATCCTGCCAGCCAGGGGGAGAGCCGTGTGGGAGCGTTCCAGCCGTTTCGCCTAGAGTTACAGTAGGCCTCTCGGTTTCGGGACTCACTCTCTCTTATTTTACTTGATTCGTTAGCCTTAATTCCAATTATATTGTCTTATATTGTGCTATTCTGTATTTCGATATAGTATTTAGTAAATAAGTGTGCCTCCTTAGATCGCTGCCGCTGTATTTATTTCCTTTTCCCTGTTTTTCTTTTCCTTCTGGGCCAGCGGCCTGCGGGCCGACTGCCCCCCTGTCATGGGTGCCGGTAGATTTTGGGGTAACCTATGACATAATTGGTGGAGAATGCGGGCAGATTGCCAAGAAATTTGGGCAAAAAGGGGCAAAAGTGGGCAAAAATTGCAAAAGCTGCTGTTTTTCCTGCTGTTCCTTTAGCTTCTTACAGAGCTACGAGTTTTTTTTTCGTTAAGGAGCTATCTAAAGTTTACGTTTTTGCACCTGGGAGCTTGACCTTGAAAGTCCAGGCGGACTGCCAATACCCCAGAATATTTTGTAAACTTTTAGCTCTGCTATCTCGTTATTGAAGAGAGGAAAAAAAATGTGTGCTCTGTTAAAACTGCTTGTAAAACTGCTTTTCAGGGGACTGCATGCTCCTTGTCCCTTCCCTGAATCCATTATGCAGTTCTTGAATGTCCATTTGACCACACTGTTAATTTCCCTGAACATACTGTTGGTTATTTTATTAATCTCACTCAGTATCTGGATTTATAACATTCTGAGGAAGTCTTCCCCAGAACCAGAGAATACTGAGTGGCAGGGAGTGTGGAGAGGCTTTGAGGAGACTTTAAAAAGGCAGACATCTTCAGCGTCATGGAGCTTTACTCCTGAACACTTGAAGAATCCTGAGAGCTTGATCGCATATTTGAGGCAGGAATGTTGCGGCACAGGCAGATCTCAGGAGGCACAAATTATTTGGGGCCTGGCTAATGCCTATTGGGCCTTATTCAATTTTGAAGCTGAGAGAGAGAGTCTCAGAGCTGAAAAGGCAGAGAGGGAAAAAGTTTCTGAAGCTGAGATAGAGAGTCTCAGAACTGAGATGGAGAGTCTCAGAGCTGAGAGAAATGACCTCCTATATCAGCGTGACACCCTCCGGTCCGAACTTGATGCCCTCTGGTCCAGGCAAGATGCACCCCAGTCTGAGAGAGACACCCTCCAGTCTGGACACGACACTCTCCAGTCCAAGTGCAACACTCTCCAGTCCGAGCGCAACGCCCTCCAGTCCGAGTGTAACAACCTCCGGTCAGAGCAAGGCTCCTTCCCGAGCCCAGGCGAGGCAGCCTGTAGCGGAGCAGCGCAACCCCAAGCGGACAACACCGGTCTCGGCTCCCCCGGTGGGTCTGTTCCATATCTGGAAGGGGTTGGTGCGCTTCCGGGCTGAGCAGGCACCCGCTGCTATGGCCACGGGGCAGGAGAACTGCACTGCCCCCATCCAGCCCACTGGAGGCCCGGCTGTCCGGCATGAGGGGTGGCCTTAGATGTGGCTGAACGGGAGAGGTGGCCAATGCTTCATCTTTATACTGACTCATGGATGGTGGAAAATGCCTTATGGGGGTGTTTGCAGCAGTGGGAACAAGACAACTGGCAACGACGAAGAGGTAAACCTATTTGGGCTGCTGAACTGTGGAAAGACATTGCTGCCCAAATAAGAAACATTGTTGTAAAGGTGCGCCATGTAGATGCTCACGTGCCTAAAAGTAAGGCTACTGAAGAACATCAAAATAACCATCAGGTTGATCGAGCTGCCAAAACTGAGGTGGCTCAAATAGACTTGGACTGGCAGAACAAGACTGAATTATTCCTAGCTCGATGGGCCCATGAGACCTCAGGCCATCAAGCAACAGATGCAACATACAAGTGGTCCAGAGACCGAGGGGTGGACTTAATTATGCATGCTATTGCTCAGGTCATTCATGACTGTGAAATATGCGCCATAATTAAACAAGCCAAGAGGATGAAAACTTTTTGGGGGGAAGGGCGATGGCAAAAATATAAATATGGGGAGGCATGGTAGATTGATTATATCACCTTGCCATGATCTCGCAATGGTAAGCGTTATGTGCTCACCATGGTGGAGGCAACCACTGGGTGGCTTGAAACATACGCAGTACCAGTACCCCATGCTATCGCCCGAAATACCACATTAGGGCTGGAGAAGCAAGTTCTATGGAGGCATGGTACTCCAGACACTGCCCCAGCAGTTCCACTCCTATCCCTGTCACCTGGGCAAGAAGCAGGAGCTCATGGTGAGGATGGTGTGGATGTGCCAAGTGAGCCACCCCGCAGTGAGGGGGGTCATCCTGCAGCCACGAGGCCTGGGTTCACTGTTCCCCTATGAGGGTTTGGAGCTGAACTCTCCAGGCCAGGATGTGAAGCTGCTGGCACAATCGTGTGCCCCGGTGGCGCGGTGATAGAAGTGCCGCTTGCAACACCGGAGGCCTGGGTTCGAATCCCCGCTGTGGCACAAGTGGTAGAAGTGCCGCTCTGCTACACAGAGGGCTCGAATCCCGGGAGTTGGACTCGATGACCTCTAAGGTCCCTTCCAACTCGCACAATACTGTGATACTGTGATCACCTGCTGGGGAGTTTCTTGCTGAGCCTCTCCTTGATGCTTCTGTTCCACTGAAGGGAATGGATGACTTGGAGGATGGCCATACCACCAGCAGTGATGCTGGTCTGCTTCTCCCCTCTGCTTATGCTTTGGGCTCCTGACCTGATATCCAGATTGATGGAGACCGAGGAGGACAGTCCCAAGAAGTCCTCCGTGCAGTGGCCCTGTAGCTTAGGGAAAGGATGAGTGCACCTTGATGTGGGGGACGCCCCACTAGTGTTGCCTTTCCCCTTTTTCTCCCTCCACCGTTATCATGTTCCTCTTTCCGGCAGTTTTGCCATTTCTCGAGTTAGCAAATAATAGTGTGTTAAGTTATGAAGTTTTAT
Source organism: Excalfactoria chinensis (assembly GCF_039878825.1). Classification (NCBI taxonomy): domain Eukaryota; kingdom Metazoa; phylum Chordata; class Aves; order Galliformes; family Phasianidae; genus Excalfactoria; species Excalfactoria chinensis. Next base: position 25,004,547 of record NC_092825.1, on the reverse strand, counting down.
TTTCAGCCTAAGGATTTGCATGAAATAGATATAAATTGTTAAGAAAATAAGGTTGCTGATTGCTCACAACTATATATGTGTGTGTGTGTGTAATAAGCATAATGTAATGATGTAGAATAAGGGGTGGAATGTCATGGTTTTGCAATGTTGTAATTTTGCTATCAGTATTCCACATCATAACATCATGTTAAGCATAGATAATTTTGACGAATCTGCTGCTCACAGAAAGAAGACTACATGTCCCAGGGAGCACCACGGTCAGTCATATGACCAGGACTATATAATCTCACTTCAGTGCTGGACTTGCTCTCTTGGATCCTGCCAGCCAGGGGGAGAGCCGTGTGGGAGCGTTCCAGCCGTTTTGCCTAGAGTTACAGTAGGCCTCTCGGTTTCGGGACTCACTCTCTCTTATTTTACTTGATTCGTTAGCCTTAATTCCAATTATATTGTCTTATATTGTGCTATTCTGTATTTCGATATAGTATTTAGTAAATAAGTGTGCCTCCTTAGATCGCTGCCGCTGTATTTATTTCCTTTTCCCTGTTTTTCTTTTCCTTCTGGGCCAGCGGCCTGCGGGCCGACTGCCCCCCTGTCATGGGTGCCGGTAGATTTTGGGGTAACCTATGACACAAATGAGGTATAAAACAGTATCTACTTTGTGATGGTATATGCAAGGAAAAAAAAGTAACATTGCTATCCAGGAGAAGATCCAGTCCTGCAAATAATTGCCTTTGGACACAGAAATTCACTGCATAGCACTGTTTTCTATTCTGCTCATTTGTTTGTTTGTGTATGCTTTTGTTATTGTTGTTGCTACAGCAGGAGTTCAGTTTTATCCAGCCAAGCATAACTTCCTATATGAGGGCTGTTCCCTCCTCCAATCTTCTCCACCTTCTTCTGTTCAGCATCTTCTGTCTGCCCCACCATATTGTAGCCTGACTTGAATGAGGAAATAAGGATCTTTAGAAGTTATTTAATGTCTTAGAAGACTTTCTTAGAATGAGACACAAACCTTTTTTAGATGCCTGTTTATCCACTAGTCATTGGGTGAGTAACTCAAACTTTGACATCTAAATGACATATTATAATTATCAATGTCTAAACTACATAACGTTGATGCCAGTGCAAAGCAGAAACTACCATTGGGAGAAAAATTCATACAGATGGAGAATAACATGCTCCTAGAAAATAGGATTCTCAGGATTCAGATTGATAGGATGTAGTAGGTACTCAGTGAGGTACTATTTTGAGATTTAATAGTTTAGTAGTTTCTTGCGTTATGTAAGAATAGATAAGTAAATATAGAATTGGCTTGTTAGTGCTTGTACCTTGCACAAGTAGCCCAGAATGTGGAAAGGAAAAATCTTGCCTGAATGTCTTAACATCTGGAAAATTTCAAGGCAATCTAGATAAACATAAGGATTTTAGAAAAGTCTGACCATAAATAAAAAGATCAACTTGACATTGAGTGTGATGGTTGTATGAACCAGTGAAAGCTTCTGAATTCATTAATGGAGTGTATACAAAGGTTTTGTATTTTCTAAATTCAATAGATACTGCTACACTTGCCCATAAAAATTTTCATATGTATTTCCACCTTCATTTGGATTAGACATGAGGTAATGTTCTCTTCAGAAATCCTTGTGTTCTCAGAAAATGATGATCCTGGTGTGACCATCTTTAAAAAGAGGTGGGCTAACTGTAGAAAAGCACATCAGCTAGCTAATCAGAAAAGATTAGATGACAATGACTGTATTAGGATCATTCAGTTTTCCCAATAAATGGAGTAACTGAAGTTTCTCCATTGGGATTTGAGGTTCAAAAATCATTTAACTATGGAACTCTGGCTTTTGTGGAGAGTTTTGTTGATTGTGGATCACTGCCTAATTGCACTGAGAGAGCAGGAAAAAACTGAAGGACATGGAGAATAATACGGCTACTTATGCAACCATATTCTCAGATACTACTGTACCACATGTACAGCTCAAAATCTTAGATTTTTGGTAGGAAAGATACTTCTGTGGATGGATCAAAGTACAAGACAATGGGGCCAAGGTTTTTTTAAAACTATGTACATATTTGCTTACACTTCCATGGTTTTACTTTGGATTTTCATGGCCTACCATAAGATGATGATGATGATTGATTGTCACATGTGTTGCAAAACCCGCTATTGTGTCCTCCTCTATATAAGGCTAGAACTGACCCAGTGTTTCTATTTTTAGCAGTGAAATACAGAGCCTAATTAGTGATGTCCTTACGCATTATTCCTATAGTGGAGAAATAACTCTTATGGAAGCCTACTACTTTGTAGAGCCTATGTTTACTTAGTTTTTCCATAGTTATGTTATCTAACTACGGCTTTTATGGTTCAGGCCATGTATTATTAATTGAAACAGCAAATTAAGCAATCATCTTTGGTTGCCATAGCAAAGCTACCCAAAATATAGTTGCTGAGGAAACCATACTGAGAATATACACAATAGGTAACCTGATAATGTTGACATACAATTTTAAGACTATGGTGATACAAAATATACTTGCACTCTTTCTGGAAGATTAAATGTTGAATCTGATGCATGCTTATTCATTGCTTTTAGCTACCAGATATGTTATCTCTCTCAAGATCTTTAGTCTAAGTAATGGTTTTTAAAAATACTTCTTCATCAAGGGAAGAGAGAGACTTTGGAAAAAGATTCAGATCATAAATGGATGAAAAGGGAATAAAACCCATCATGATGAATTACTGCTTTTGTAATCCAAATCGAGCTCTACAACAATGCAAATTAGTAATAATTAGAAAATATAATTTTTCCTCTCTGCGTTTAGTTGCTTTATTTCTAATCATAAGAAAAATGTTACAATGACCTCTCACTACCAAGGTGAGATCTTTAGCACATATTGTACCTTTCCTGGCAGATTTCAGAGCCTCCCTGTGTAATCTGTTTGAGGGCATCGTTCCTCCACTGTTAAGAAGAGTTTCTGAACATCTACCATGAACATTCATTGTGGCTGCTTAAGCTATTTACTTCTTGTCCTATGCATCATGGACAGGGTATTTCATTCCTTTCTGCATTCCATCCCATCCTTCAGTGTACATGAAAACTGTTCCCATGTTTCCAAATTAGTCATTACTCTTTTAAATAACCACAATCTTTCATTTTTTATTTTTTCTCTCAGTGCTTTTTGTTTAATGCTTAGATTGCCATAACTTCCTTGAAAGTCCATGCCTAGAAATGGATTTCATTTCTCAGCTCAAATCAAATCCCTGCTAGACAGAGCAAGGGAACAATTTCATAACTTCACATATTCCTAATTATAAACCTTAGCATATTTAGCTGTTCTTTTCTTGGGTAGAAGACATTGTTTGCTTATGTTCAGCTTGTGATCCACAGTAAACCCAAAGACACATTTTTGAAGAAGAGCTACCTAAATCAGATGTACATCTGCATTCGTGCAGTTAGATATTGCTAAGAATAGAAACTTGCTTTTTTTGAGATTTTTTCCCCTGCTCTTCTGTTGTTTATTTCTTGTTTGTTAATATTTAATCTCTAATTATGCCAATGCATTTAATTTGCAGACCCTTTTTTATTTGTCTTATACAAATGTAATAGCAATTATAATTCAGTGCTTTTAAAAAGCATAAGAAGCCTTTTGAATTAATCTTCAGGCTCCTAATGAAAATAGTATTTGCTACTAAAGCCAAAATGCACTACTGCAGAACTTCAATATATCCTTCTGCTTTTGACAGCTATCTACTGGCAGCTGCTAGACTACTGTTGTCCAGCCAGTTTTGCATCATGTGGTAGGACATCCAGCAAGACCTGTCTGTCCCGCTGGGCTGTTTTTCATAGACATTCAGCCAGTTGAGACTTCCCTAAAGGTATTATGCTTACTTTTACTCTCTGTAGATAAAACCCCCCCATAACTTATTCTCTCTTGTTTGTAATCAGCTGTTCCCCATCACTGTACTCCTAACCTTTATTAAACTGTGTTTCACATGATTCAGTTTTCTCCATATTCTGGGTCTCCAAGCTACAAGATAGTAGCTGAGTGTACAAGACAACATATCTTTGTTTGCTTACTCTGTGAAAAAGCTATATCCTTTAATATTGACAAGTGAGTCATCTGTGTGCTTTTCCACGGAATGTATGCTATCGTTGTTTAGTCACTTCCTTAATCATGTAGCAAGATTCCCAGCTCTTCTTATTTGGCTTGGTTTCATACTTCTTGCAACGATATGCAGACAATTAGGGTATTTAGCAGATCAATTAATCATCCTCTCTCTCTCCTGTGCTCTATTATGGATAGATTTTTTTTTTTCCTTCTGCTTCCAGTCTCTTCCCAAGGCCAATAGTACTGTTCCTGTCTATTGTGATAACCTTTACACAACAGATTGGCACGTGACATGAGGAAAATTCTACTTTTGCCCAGCATCACAGTGAAAATGACTGTGGAAGAAGTCATGTTCCTCCTGACAATGCCTTCTGTATGACTGAGCATATATACACCCACCTAACCCTTCCCCTGCCCCTCAGGGACGTTACAGATATTGAACTGGGTTAAGCCAGGGTTGGTCAGGAGTGGGCTGATGGTTGGAGGGGCTGGGAACATGGTCAGGAAAGCCCAATGCCCTGTGGGGCCATGAGGCAGGTATGAGGCTTTGCTGGGAAGCCCAGAAGGCAAGTCAGGGCCACGATCAAGGCCATCAGCATCAAAAGCCAGGTGCAATCAGAGCAGCAAAGTACCTCCAGCAGGTGGGGGCCTGAGCTCTGTGCAGGTCCCACTACAGATGAGGACCCAGAGGAGGTTGGTCACGACCTTTTCTCACAATGTGGCTGTTTTCTGTGAAGCTGGATCCCAGGTTACATGCCTGCAATAGATCAGGACAGACCTCGATTACAAACACTTAAAACCTGGAGGAACAGAAGAAGTTAGAGACAGGTCAGTGATGGCCTGTTATTGTTCCCATGTCCTGCAGTTATTTATATCTTTAGCTATCTTTAGTGCTCTTGTGGGTGAGAAATAGTGGACACAAAAACCCTGCACATCTTTTAGCTACATCTTCTGATTAACCTCCTGGAAGCTGACACAGTTCTTCGGTTTCCAAGTGATGCCAGAGTGGAAATAAGGGCCAAAGCCATGGCAGGCGCGTGTTTTAAAACAACAAATTAATGCTGAAAACTAGCTATCCACAGATCAATAATTTTAACCAGAAGCCTCTATAAGAGTTTTTAGGAGGCTGAGCTTATGAGGTTGTACAGATTTTTTGCCTTGATTCTCCCTCAGAAAAACCTGGGTAGTCTGGAGTGGTTCTGGACTGTGTAAATGAGTGATGGATGAAAGATTCCCCAGGCACTGTGTACAAAGCAACACTGCTGACCCAAATGATTCCTTGAAAGCTATTCTGGTTTATCATGTCAGTGATCCACAGATAATAGGTTTCTGGGGTATTTTTCAACCAGGTTTTTCAATTCATGAGGCAGTAGGGATGCTCTGAATTGCCAAGTCTGGGCAAACCTTGGCACATCTTGAAGCGTATTTGAAGGGCTTAAAGCAATGTCTCACAGACTTTTATTGAACTTGTAACAGATTGAAAGGAGGAACAGTAAGGAAATGCAATAGTTTTGGGCTGGGGGAAGGCATGAGTGGGAGGAAAATCATGCAATGCTCAGCCAGATTCTTAACTGTAGAAACAATTTTCAGGCACCGAGGTAAAGAAAACGGTTTCACATATTTTCAGGCCTTGCAATAGCTGCACAATGTTCCATCAAAGTTTCTGAATTGCTGCAGATTCACAGTAGACTATATTTACATTTGCCTGCTAGAGTGTGAAGTAATCACACAGTAATTTCACAAGCAAACTTAAAAACATTAACAGTTCTAATTTCTGAGTGATAGCATATTGATAGTTTTGTTTCATGTAATTAAAAAAAGGCAGAAGGAAAATCTCAAACTTAATTGCCACACTTTCATATAATGATGTGTTAAGGACTTAGCCTTGAAAACTGAATAAAATCTGTCAGTGATGGAACTGGCTTATGAAAAACGCTTACCTCAGATAAGACATGTCTGCTTGTTCAGTGCGGTTTGCACGCTGCCCCAGAACCTGGCCTTACCATGTTAATGCTTCTTGTTTTGTGTTCACATGCTCTCAAATTTAATTCTCATATTACAGAATTGTTATTAAATAAACATGGAAAATGAACATATTGCTTATCATTCTCACATTACTTTTTAGAAACAGCTTTTATGAGTAAACCGTGGAATTCGGAAGATTTTGTCCTTTAGAAAAAGCCTATTTGAAATGTACATTTGGGTGGATCATTTAAGGGTTTTTCTTTTTCTTTTTTTGCCAAACTCTGTATTTTCAGAAACCTAAATTGCAATTAAGAAGTCTCTCTACATTTTAGCAACTTGTGGATGAACGTTTAATGAATGCTGTTCATGAATTGTTATTATTCACAAGTCCTTGTTATTCATGTCTGCATTCTTGCTTATTCAACTGGAACAAGATTAGTTCAGAACGTGCACTGAGCTCACCAGTCTTCAATGCATGCTGTGTCTTTGCAAACAAATTTCCGATTTTTGAATCATCCTTGTTGTGCTGAATCATTATGAATCCCAATGTGTTGCTTAGGCTTTACTTACACAGCTTTCGGATACCCCTTCAGTGTTTTAACAAGAAATGCAGTAACTATTGTGCCTCTCAATAACAAGTGACAATTCAGCAGCATACACTTTCATAGCAATAGATGCCAACTATGAGAAAACGGGATTGCTGTATTCTGTCAGGCTAATAATGTGAATGACAAGTGTCACTCTTCCTTAGTATCCAAGGTGGCACAGCATAGCTGGCACACAGTGCTTGTGCCTGGTCACACGAGACATTTAGTTAACAGGTGGCCTGCATCAACTAAAATAGATGTGTTGGAAAGGTTGCATTGAAATGCATGCTGCATACCTCTTCCTTCTAATCTTTTCCCATTGCACAAGCACTTTCTGTTCTATTAAATTCTGTTTTAAATGAACATTGTGCCCTATAAGAATTACAGCAAGAGGAAATTATTCTCAGTTATCACATTACAGAAATGTAAAGCTATGAACAATAATGTCAAATTATTTTTTCATGATAGGTTTCTTTATGTGAGGTTGCACTTACTGTTTTGCATTCACAGTTTCAAAGTTGTGCCTCCATTACATTACAAGATGCAGGTGGCCTAATTAAAGCCAAGACTTATTAACAGTCGAGTGGGAAGATCAAATTGTAATGAAAGAAATATTATGAATAATATATAGTCATTTATACAGAGCAGAAGCTAAAATAGATAAGGCAAATGTTGAATTAGTTATCTCAAATTCATAGAGAGCACTTTTCCACTCTCCCATTTGAACCTTCAAAGGACCCAGCCTGTAATACACCATTCATGTTTTTTGTAGCCTCTTTACCTTTTAATTTCACCTGTAGTTCTGTTGTTCTTCAATGTATCTGTACTTAAAGGACTGTATAGGCTTTAAAAAAAAATGTGTTCATATACATCCTAAACACTTAAATGGTACTGGAGGCTGACCTTAGGCAAAGACTGACCTTAGGCAAAGACTGACCTTAGGCGAAGCAGAGACTAGCATATGCTATGTGCATATGCTGGTGGTAACTGTCTGGGAGATAAATACACTTCAAAATGGAAGCAGAAATAAATACTTCAATGGTGAAACCCCAAACTGTAGCTGTGTTCATTGGCATGCTATGCAGCCTGCACATATGTTGGAAATGCATCTGTCTTGTATTCTGTAAAGGTTGGAGAAAAGAAGAGAGGCCTCCTCTTTTTGTGGCATGTTGCATCCTGCATCTCTGTTTCAGTGTGATGCCAGTCATGTTAGAACATGTGGCAGTGACAGGACACAGAATAGCAAAATGTCCTTGATAAGCCTCTCTTTTACTATTTTTCTTAAAAGAAAACAAAACAAAACCCCAGAAAATTAACAGATAAGGTAAACATTTAAAAATGTACAGAATGGGCAGATGGAATTCTATAAAGAAAACTGTTGCATTCGCTGCAATGTTGTAGAGCTGCAGTGTTTTTCTGCACGGGGCTATTTCCCACATTTTTCCCCTCTGCAATATTTGTTGGATGCAGTCCTGCAGGACACGATCAGCTGACAACTCTTGCAATTGATCCAAATGTAACTACAGCCATTGCTGGCAACATCTGTAAGCATGGGCATATATGGTTACAGAGTAAGACAAGCTTTGGAAGAAACAAATAAATCCACAGCTTTTTGAATTCTTATTATTTCATTGGCCAAAATGAACCGATGTCAGTTTTTAAAATCAAATCAGAATTCATGCCACAAGACATTTCTGATAGACTCATTCTGAAGGGATTTGGGGTGGTTGACAGACGGAGCAAAACAGTTTTAAGCCTGTTGGGAATTGCTTGTTCCCAGACCTTATTTACAGTCATATCGTATGGAAAGCTCTTTGAAGAGCTCTCCTTAAGGACAGAAATGACTGGAAGCAGTGCAAGCCAAGTCCATACAGGAGAGTTTATAAGGACATCATAAAGATGAAAATCATAATGGAAATAGTATCCCCATGCAATGACCAACACCATGTGGTATTTAATGTATTCCGTCATTAAAAGAATTTTTGCAAACTAAATTCACTTTTATGCATACTCTGTATTTCCTTCAGCTCAGGCAGTGAAGCCCACACGGTTCTTTCAGGTAGTTTGATGTTCTTATGCCTGATTACAGCGCTGACTCGTTTATTTCTACCGCCCTGAACTAGGCTGTGTCTTTAGGCACAGCCCTGAGCAAGACGAGCAGCGTGGGCTGGAGCACCACAAAAGCAGCCCTCCGAGGCACTGTGCCTCAAGGAGCCTCCTCTTCTGTTCATATGAAAACAAGGGACAGGAAGAACATTTACATCATGTCTTCAAAAGTAGTATCTGACTGCCTTGCTCACAATGGCCAGCTATTGTGTCTATGGAGTAAGAAGGTGAAGACAGATCATTTTTGGATGGTATTAACTAATACATACATTTCATTTTCCTTCTACAGGATTGTTTACAACCCCAGACCTGCTTTTATGATCCCACGAGACTTGTTTTTCTTTTCACCAATGAAATGGAAGGAATAGGCTACGTCACAACACAATGAGTGTTCGATGTGGGATGAAATAGGCCATTTGACCTCAACTCCTACTTCTAAATCCTATACAGGAACAATATGAATGAGTTAACGGCCATTAGGTTAATTCTGAAACATTATCAATGATTCCTCTTAATTTTTCTAAGTCTTACCAGTCCTCAAAGAACTGGAAATTTGCAGTTCTGATCAGAGGAGGAAATCTGAACGAACAATCAGTAAAAGTGTAAATGAGAAAATACTTCTAACTGCTGAATATCTTTGAGATGGCAAAGTATCATAGGACTGGAAGGCAGTGAGTCTGGTCCTCCTGAGTCTAAAACCCTCTGTATGTATACTGTGGCTAAGCAAGACCACTAAGATCAGTTCCTATTTCTCGCTTGTGTCATCTGCCACGTGGCCATGGAAAACACTTTGATCTCCCTTTTGAAAAGAGCTGTGGAAAAGTCTCACAGTGGTACACATACATGGTACCCACTTCTGAAGAAAGAAAAGGTGGATTTCTAACTCCTAGCCTGCTTCCAAATTGACAACGTTTCTCCCTTTCTCTGTCAGGGATTCTCAGGATGCACTTGCACAGCCCAAAGCGTGGCTCACAGAGCCATCTGCGCTAGCCTAGATGGCAGAAGTGTGTAGCTACCCTGGTTCTTTTCCAGAGCAGATATATCCTGTTATTAATGAGCATTAAATATCCCATGCAGAGTGCTGTAAAAACTAATGTTTAATCATGACTTCCGCATGTGAGCTAACTTGGCTGTCTCTTCACAGCAGGGAGTTTGACGTACAGATATTTCCAAAGGAATTTAAGGACCAGCCTGCGGGAGCTCTGGCAGAGTAAGGATCTCAGGTGTCCAATTCCCTCCTGGCCTCAGCAATGGAATAACTTTTATTTCACTAATATTTGATGAAAACATTTAATAGAAAAGGAGTGTCAATAAAAATAAAGTGTTGATATCTGTAATCTTGGTTTCCCATTTCAGAAGCAAGAAACATCCTCAGAGAAGGCATGATGAGTTGGCTAAGGGCACTGATCGCTTCTTGGCGCAGATGTGGAGGAGGAAGCAATAGAATGACAGTTACACATTTTAATAGATTTCCAAGGAAGCCTCAGTGGTAAAGTTATTATTTACTTACCCTTGCATAAAAGACTGTTGCATTCAGTTTAAAGTAACTTTTAAATTTGCTTTTTCAACATAGTTTGTATGCATGATTCAGGTCTTTTTAAAGAAAATGATTCTGCTAAGCTAACATAAAGTATACAAAACAGCTAGAGAAAATTATTTAAAAAATAATATTAATCCCTTGCATAGAGTGCAGATCTTATGCCAGGAATCAAATGGAGAGGACTGCTTCCTCTTTCATCTTTAATAAACAAAGTATGGCCCCTGAAGACTGAAGGTCACTGCCTGTAATGCTTCATAACGTGATATGCAATGCCAGCACATAACGCTCCAGCCTGATCTCAGGGGCAGATGGCAGGAGTCACAGGTACAAGTATACAAACTTACAGTTTCATGCTGGTTAGATCACGATGAAATGCTGCCTGATGGCACCTGTAGTCTCTGAAGTCTCCTTAGAGTTTTTGCTCTGCATTACAAATTAAAAGGCACATAACAGACTGCTGGTCTGCCTTCCTTTTTTGTGGTCATTCTGCCAGTAATCATTTGCCCCACTGCAAATATATTATGAGGTTACTGACTAATTTCCCCAAATTTTAACTTAAAAGGATTCTCAAAGACATTAACCTCTTTAAAATGACATAATAAGCAGTGGCTGAGTAGAGTTAGAATTTGTCCCCTCTCTGAACATCGCTCTCTTGGAGCGCACCCGGCACTGCTCACAGCTCAGCTGTGGCAGAAGTGAGGCTTTGTTGGAGCAGCTGGAGCTGCTCTGCTCTGACATGGGGCACTGTGGGGCTCTGCTCACAGAGGCTGCCCCACAGCCATCACCACAGCACTGACACCCAGAACAATATGCTAAACAGTTTGACTTATTAAATACACATGAGGATTAGAATGTAACAGCAAGCTCTGTCAGAGTGTGGATTCTTAAACAGTCCAAAGAACAGCAGCGCTGTGTAGAAGTGAAGTAAATGGTTTTACTCATAACCATCAGGCAAAAATTTAGGATATCTGCAGTTGCTAGACCACCAAGAGCTTAGGCACAGACTTTGTGGGTTATGTTTTGCTTCCTAAAAATTTGGACAGTTACCCTGCACAAGGGACAAGCATTGGGGTCCCCAGTACAAGAAAGTCAGGTTGCTGTTGGAGAGAGTCCAGGGGAGGGCCACAAAGATGATCAGAGGGCTGGAGCACCTCCCCTATGAAGACAGGCTGAGGAAGCTGGGCTTATTCATCCTGGAGAAGGCTATGGGGTGACCTCATTGCAGCCTTCCAGTACCTAAAGGGAGCCTACAAACAGGAGGAGTATCAACACTTTACAAGAGGAAATTGTTTTAAGTTGGATATCAAGGGGAAGTTCTTCACCAAAAGAGTGGTGATGTGCTGGAACAGGCTGTCCAGAGAGGTTGTAGATGCTCCGTCCCTGGAGGTGTCCAAGGCCAGGTTGGATGGGGTCCTGTGCAGCCCAGTCTAGTATTAGATATGGAGGGTAGTGGCCCTGCATGTAGCAGCAGGATTGGAGCTTGATGATCCTTGAGTTCCCTTCCAACCCAAGCCATTCTATGATTCTGTGATTCTATGATTCCATGGATCTTGTCAGTGGCAGTTGCCTTTCAGGAATGCTAAGCACATACTGCTCCATAAAGAAAGCACAGTTTGCTCTTAATCCCGTTTGGTAATAACCTCACTGTTTGTGAAGAGGAGATAACAATACCTCCTTATCTCATTAATGTTGTAAGGTTCTGACCCTTAAATAGGAAAATGAAAGAGTTTGTCAGTAGAACAGGTGTGGTGTTACTTTTAGCTTGTCCTACCTGTGTGATCACACTCCTTAACTGTGAATTAGAAGCATGTCTTCCCATTGCATACTTTCTGTCAGAGTGCTTTAATAGAAAGACTCGCACAAAACATGTCAGTATGCACCTGAATGATTTTAAAAAGAATACATTCCTTGTACTTTTCACAGTATTTTAGCTTTGCCTCAGCTTACTTACAGGTCTATGAGAAGTTTAAGTTGTAACAAAAAAAAAATCCTCCCCATGTGGTGGTCTTAGAGCTGATTTTTTTTCAGTATTTCCAAGTGGGAAGTGAGCAAAGAACTCCCGGGTGATTTCAGTATTCAGTCACTGTCTGTCACGTCAGAATGGAGCAATCAGACCAAGTTAGCATGAGGACACAGCAAAGGGCAAGACAGAGTGGACTAGCAGGTGGAGAGAGTTCTGTAAGTCTGTGCTTTCAGTGCCACAGGAACTGAGGATATTTTGCAGAAATCATCCCTCTGCTCTGTTAAATAAGGCAGAACTGAGGGTAGGAGGAGAGAAAAAGGGAGAAGGAAAGAATTACAGAAAGGACATTTGTTTTTTCCTTTTTCACAAAGGAATGAAACTTTGTTTAATCTCTGGCAGTTACACCATGCAAGTAAAGGAAGAGTTATGAAGAGAATATAGAGAAACAAACAAACAAAAAAGGGATTAATTGGGAATGTATTTGTTTTACAGTCTGACACATTTGCACACCGAAGGACACTTTCACTTCAGACATCTTTTAACTGAAATGTGGTCAGACCTTGTATGGCTTCCAGCACTTCCCTCCCAAGATGATTATATATCCTTTTAAATCCTGTGGCATATTGGCAGTCCCACGCAGATATCTTGGGCAGCTTAGGGTATTTCTTATGGCACTAGATACTCATTTTTAAGCTATTAAGTTGTCCCCAAAGACAGGTTAAGTGAACTGAACTATGAGTTGCACTGACTATAGGCAACTCTCTGCTGGCGATGATTCAACCTTTCACAGGTACATACGCATGTGGACATCTAAATTTAGAAGCCAGTCTCAAAATGAGCTCTCTTAAGTGAAAGGCTGCATTCAGCTGCTTAAACATGGCTATTTATGGCCATTCAAGATACCGTTTCATTTCTGGGCCATCTGTGGAGGTCTTGCACCTCAGCCAGCCATCGTGCTCTTCTGGAATGACAATGGGAAGTGAGGTGTCACACCAAAACATACATTTAATGGCAGTTAGGTCCTACATTCAGGCAACTGAATCAGACTTGAAGCCTCTGATGTAAATGATTTCCCTGTATGAAAAAGATGGGAAAAGGTAACCACCCAGCTCTATGACCAACCCACCGCTGAGGATGCTTCATGTGCATTACAAGAGTTTGAAGAAGAAAACTTTGATGTGTTTCAGTCTTGATGCAACTGTGGTGTGTAAGGCTTAACAGACAACAGGATCAGGGCCATATCCTGTCTTGTGTATAGCACTGGCTCCACAGAGTGCTTTGCACATCTCACAGGTAAATCTACTCTGTGATTTGGATGTGTGGAGTGATTTTAGAGATGAAAGACAACACTGAAAAAGAAATGATAGGTGTTGCTGTATGTGATGAAAAAGTTCATGTGTTAGATGATGGAAGAGGGACCCTGAGAAAGAGAGGAAGGAGCCAGGGCCACTGTGCAGCTGTAGTGCCTTTGGACCTGCCACTGCTCAGACACTCACTTTGCTTTGTTTAATGACCTGTCTAATAAAGTTTGTTTGCTTTTTGTTTCTTGTTGTACAGAAAGTTATCAACAAGGATAGCTCTCCCATCCTCAAATCTGCTTGTGTTTCCTATGCAAAGCCTAAGTAAGCCTTCAATTATTTTTTTTTTTGCCTTTGGATAAAAGTCTTTGAAAACAAAAGTCTTACGAATGTCAAAAAGCTCTGTAGTGCGTGAGGTGTGTTGTCCATGCACTACTATGGTAAAAGAGACCAGCGTATATTTTACACTCTTTCTTTTCAAAGACGAATATATTACAGGCCTCATGCAACTGAAGAACTTTTTTTAGTCCTTAAACTGAATATTATAACTAAAAACTACTGATGTTTCAAACTAACCACTGAACTAATTTCTATGAAACAGACAAACAAACAAACAAACAAAAAAAGCACTTTCTGTAAGGTATCTGATTGTTATTTGTCAGAGTAAAAGCAGTGATGAAAATACTGCATTTATGTTACTGGATATAATTATATTTCTTACGAAAGAGCAGTTACTACTTGCATCATATGAAGTGATACAGAAATCCTTTGTTAGCTAAATGGAGTTAGCCGTGGTGGACATAAAAGCTGAAAGTCAGAGTTTTGCAAACACTCCACATCTTGTAACATGTGCTGTTAAAAGCAAAGCCCAAGAAAATTTACAAAGTTTTGAAATATAAAAAGCAAGCTCGTAGAATCATAGAATGTGGCTTGGGTTGGAAGGGACCACAAGGATCATCAGGCTACAGCCCCCCACCACAAGCATGGCCACCGGCCTCCACATTTCATACTAGTCCATGCTGAACAGGGGCCCATCCAACCTGACCTTTAACACCTCCAGGGCCGGGGCATCCACAGCCTCTCTGGGGAGCCTCATCTTGTGAACCTGCTGAATAAGCTCACAAAATTGCACTAGAGGTTCTGTAGAAAATGTGGACTGCAAACACATGGAAAGGCCTATGAGGAAGTCAAATGTAGCTCTCAGTCTAACCAACAAATAAATGAAATTACTTTGCAACGTGCTGCTGTCCTGCATATGGATAGAAGATGCCTGAATGACCTTGCTGATGCAGTACCATGTATTGTCAGTGTTTATTCTGCATCAAGATATCAGTCCCAGGCTACTGAATTAATGCCATTTTTCGTATTAAGCAGTAAGATTCTCTCACAGGATGATCATGTGATATCAGATGTTCTTTGAATCATCATCATAGAAATGGTGCAGAAAAAGTGTGCAGCTTTACTTTTGGTCTGGACTCGATATTGAAATGAAAGCCATATTGAAATGAAAGCCAATCTCAAATTTTGCTGCATGAAGGTCACATTACAGGACAGCAGCCACGTGTTACACTGTCATTCCAATTTGTCATTTTCCCTGATTCATTTTAAGAAGAATTTGCGAGTGATATCATAAGGCCATTTGACCTTGCAACATTTGACCATCTCTCTGATAAATTACTTCAGTAAGGGATCAGATGTACTGCTAGTGCTACTGCTCACTTCTGGCAACCAGAATTCTCCTTTAGGTGTCCTGTGTTGCAGGAAGAAATTCTACTTCCAAAAGAATCAGTGTCTGACACCAAATTGCAATATGCTTTCTCAAGATTTGAAGCTTTGCTCAGAGAGTAATTCTGTTTTTCTAGAGGCTTGGCAAGATGCTATTTTTAAGGTTGTGGAGGTATTGAAAGCTTCAGTATATGTTTGGAAGAGGTTTTACTGAAGCTAATCTAGGAGAACCTTAGGAACCTTCACTGATGATATGCTCTCTCCTGAATAAAGTCATTCAAAAGGGAAGATGGAATTTTTGAGCCTAAGCATGCTGGATCATGTCAGTTTTTCATCTGTCAGCTGCACAACCTCTGGAAGTAGGATTCAGGAACACTCATTTCTATCCTGTCCCAAATGAGTGCCCTAATAGCAGGTGCCAGTGCTAGCATCTTCCTTTCTTACTCAACTTTGGATCACGTGCCCCCTGTTGCCTTGGTTTTGTACTGGTGCTGCTTTGATAGGATAGATGAATGGAAATTTTATCCAAATGAGATCATCATCTGCTATTGCTCCTGCCTTCCTCAGAAGTTTGAAATGTCTCAGCCTAAAAGAGATCCTAAAATGCATGTTTCACTTTCTGTGTGAAATTCTGGGAAATGTTGACAGCAGCACCAATGCTGTTACCTCTCCTCCAATCCTTCATTTCAAAAGTAGATGTGATAAATTAAGAAGCCACTCCTAGAAGAGACTCAGGCTCCACAGTGGGGTGGGAGTATCAAGTAAGCTGATTTCGGATGCTTTGTTTTCGCACTCATTTCTTGGCAGTACCTGAGCTGGATCTTAATTTGTAATTGGTTCTTGAGGTGTCAGACTCCTTTAGCTTCCATTCCACTTTACTCACTATAGCAGTCCTAAGGTTCAAAGATACATAAAAGTCATGGAATATATTAGAAATGAAAGTTTTTAATTATGCTGGGCACTCCCTAGCCTATTGCCATCAGTGGTAGCAAAGTGACAGCAATATGCATGGGAATGCCAAATGTAATTAAAAATTTGGGATTCAAGTAGATTCTGTGATTTTTCTGACATTGCAGTGTCACAGTCTTTAAATGGATCTCATGCTGCCTGAAGGTGACAAGCTACCTGAGCCTTGGGAGGGGAGAATCAACTGGGATAACATGAGAACTGTGTCAAATCTTTGCACTTTGAAATCTGAAACATACTTTTTCTAAAGTCTGAAGATGCTCTGTTCACATATTCCATGACTGGTAGTTAGCCCGGACAGGTTAAAAGAACCTAGGAGTCCCCATGAATACTAAGCTGAACACTAATCAGGAATGTGCATTTGCTGTTAAGAAGGCTAACAGTATTCTGGGCAGCATTAGGCAAAGTATCACCAGCAGGTCATGTTGAGCCTGAAGAAGAGGAGGCTCAGGAGAATCTTTTCCACGTGTACAAAGATCTGCAGGGAAGGCACAAAGAGGAAGGAGACAGGACTTTATTTTTTTATTTTTTTATTTTTTTATTTTTTGGTGGTTGCCAATGCTAGGACAAGAGACAATGGGCACAAAGTGGAATACAGGAGGTTCCATCTGAACATCAGGAAGCACTTCTGTGCCATGCAGGTGATGGAGCACTGGCACAGCTTACATTGTGCAGTCTCTCAGAGAAAGTCTCTCAAAGAAAGTCTCTGAAAGAAAGAAAGAAAGAAAGAAAGAAAGAAAGAAAGAAAGAAAGAAAGAAAGAAAGAAAGAAAGAAAGAAAGAAAGAAAGAAAGAAAGAAAGAAAGAAAGAAAGAAAGAAAGAAAGAAAG
The DNA here is from genome assembly GCF_039878825.1 of Excalfactoria chinensis. NCBI lineage: Eukaryota > Metazoa > Chordata > Aves > Galliformes > Phasianidae > Excalfactoria > Excalfactoria chinensis. Next base: position 24,987,452 of record NC_092825.1, on the reverse strand, counting down.
AAAGGAAGAATTGTCACAAACCAGAAGAGTCTGCTTCTCCTCTATGGACTATAAAATTTACAACTCAGATATCTACTTTGTAAGTGGGTGTAATGATGAATTGATGGATCGAACACTTTCAAGACGCTAGGTAAGTGTGGTATCTTAAACTAAATTGATGGTGGGTCACCTTAAATCTCTGTATTCAAACTGTATTAATCAACAGTAAAGCCACTGAATATGCTGGAATTACTACTGATCTAAACTTATTCTAACTGTAGGTTTGAATTCTTTAATTTGTTTTATATTGCTCATAATCACTCATACTTTGTCAAAACAACCCCCTAGAAGAGCTTTGGATGATACCATAGAGTCATGAAATGGTTAGGTTAGAAGGGGATCTTAAAAATCATATAGTTCTAACCCTCTTCTTTGGGCAATGACACCTCCGACCAGATCAGGATGCTGAGGACCCCATCCATGTTTAACTGACCTAGTAAACGTAGAAGTTTGGTGGCCCTGCTTGGCAGGGGGGTTGGAGCTTCATGATCCTTGAGGTCTGTTCCAGCCCAGGTCATTCTGTGATTCTGTGATTCTGTGATCCAGCTTGGCCTTCAGCACCTCCGGGGATGGGGCACCCACAGCTTCTCTGGGCAGCCTGTGTCACTGCCTTACCACCTTCTTAGTGAAGCATTTTTTCCTAATGTCTAACCTAAACCTATATTTTTTTGTAGTTTAAAGCCATTATCCCTTGTTCTATCACCACATTCCCTGATAAAAAGTGTCACTCACCATCTTTCTTGTAGGCCTGCTTTTAGGTACTGGAAGGCAGCTATATGATATCTCCAGAGACGTCTCTTCTCTAGGCTGAAGAACTCCAGGTCTCCATAGGAGAAGTTCTCCATTTCTCTTATCCTCGTGGCCTCCTCTGGACCCACTCCAACAGGTTCATGTTCTTCTTGTGCTGTTGGCCCCAGGGTTGAACACAGTTCTCCAGGTGGGGTCTCACGAGAGCACAGGAGAGGGGGGACAGTCACTTGCCTTGACATGCTAGCTACACTTCTCTTGATGCAGCCCGTGACATAGTTGGTTTTCTGGGCTGCAAGCACACACTGCTGACTCATCTATCAACACCTACAAGTCGTTCTTCTCAGGGCTGCTCTGAATCCAATCTTCATTCAGTATGTATCTGTGCTTGAGATTGCCCTGATACTTGGCCTCATTGAGCTTCATACTGTTTGTGCAGGCCCACATCTGAAGCCCGTCCAGATCCCTCTGGATGACATCCCTTCCCTCCAGCACGTCAACCACACCAGATAGTTTGGGATCAATCAGTTGTCATCGTCCTTTCTTTTGTGGATTTTAAGAATTGGCTAAGATACTGCTAAGCTAGCATTGGGTGAACCTATCATGAGTGAAAGTATAGAAGGATAACCCATGATTTTATAATATAATGGACTTAGGAGCAAACAATTTAGGGTTGAATTAATGCAGTTGTCTTTTCAGTTTGAACCAGGGCAAGAATATGGAAGGAAGGAAACCTCATTCTTGGTGACTTGTATGCTGGTAAAGGAAGTTAACTGCATATTTTCAAAAAGTTTCAGCTCTGCAAAATGTTCCTCCAAAGCTGCTACAGGTCAGTCAAGCATTACAAATACATTTTACCTCCTCCCACAGTAAAACTTTAATTTTTGCTGATGTTTTACTGGCAGTAACTGGGCTCTTCTTTAATAGATATTTATATTATAATTGGACAAAACTGTAGGTACTTTTCAGTATACCTGAGCTTACAGGCACATTTAAACCATTTAAATATCACTGCAATAAATTTATTTCATTTTAATTATCTGACATCTATCTGTACAGTTGCTGGAATGAAATTGTTTATTTTCCTGGGGTAAAATTAGCTCTTTGGCTGTTACTTGAATTGCATAACTTCTGCACCATCTGACTTGCTAACAAGCTTGTCACCTACATACATTAATGCCAAAGATCTGATGTCAAGGACACATACCATGTTGGTACAGGCTGTGCAGTCCAGAAGCTGATATGCTCACTCTCTGGGGTAGGTATCTGTCTAGCCAGTGTAAGCAGCATGCCCTGCTGCCATTCCAGAGGGGAAAAATGCTAAGTGACAGCTTAGAATGAGTTGAAACGATGAGTGCAGAGTAAGAGGGAACAGTGGGAGAGAGAAAAACACAAAATATAGTCCCTCTCAAAAACTTCTCCTTATTTTCTGAGAACCCAAATTAAAATGAGTGTATTTCTTCCTGACTGCCTGCCAAAGGAAATTAAACTCTTTTCTCAGGTTTGTTTTACAGAAAACAACAACAACAACAAAAAAAACCCCACCACAACAGTGCTATTATTAATTCATTTCCCCTTAGTAAAAAGTACCAGGTACTGATTATCAACAAAACAGTACATTTACTGTTTCCAGAATATTTCATCATTCTGTCCAACCAGCTAAAGAGGTCAGAAGGTTGTAACCTACAAGATGTGAGAAAATACTAAATGAAAACATGGGAATTTGACAGAGCAGCGCTAGATAGAGCTGGCTGACTACTCAGTGAGAAAAGGAAGGAGCCCTAGGAGAAATTAAGCCAGACCCAGGTCCAAGATGGAGGTGAAAACTGTGTCTAAAAACTGTATTGATTGAATGCAATTAGCTTAATGGTAAAGGGGAAGTGGGTAATTGTTAAAAATGAAGAAAAGCTTTTTATCTGTACTGTTTTAAAGGAAATCACGCTTCATGGGTCAGATTCAAATAACCTGGCTTCAGTAGTGATCCTATCTTTTCTCTGAGTTTTCACCTTTGCGTGGTTTCTTTTCATACTGATTAGTTGATCATTATTATATTCTTCTTAATACTATGTTCCCATGAAGCCTTTTGACTAAGAGTACAATCCAAGATTTACCTTGACTGCACAGGAAAGCTGCTGAAAGGCTATGCGGCATGACTCCTTCCTCTGCCACATGTTTGGGCAGGATGTGGTGCCTGGTCTTTGCCACCGTGGCACTCCCTCCTTCGGTCATTTTTCTGCAGTGCTCCAGCAGTGTCTCAAGAACCTTTCCTGTAGACCTTCTTCTGTTGGACAGCAACATTTGTAGCTACATTATGTGATTTATTTCAGGTGATTCCTTTTGGTGATCTTTGTCCTCACTTTCAAGTAAAATGCTTCATTTGCACTGCTGGTATACCAACACAGGCTTCATTTAAGCACAATACTATGGCACACAGCATACAGAAATAAGCAGAATTAGTCCACTTTTGCTAGCAAAAAACCTCTCTTTTTTGCTGCGGTTACACTGGCACTAAGGGTAGTTACTTCAGAAAGTATGAGCTTCAATTATGTCAACGTGCAACTGCAGATCAGACATAGCTAAAGTCAGATTAACAATTCATGCAATGCTGATTTTATTTGATATAATTGGTGCTCATAAAAAATCCACCTCCTGATAGAGCATACTCAGTTTTAAATATAAATAAATAAATACTACAGAGAACTTGCACTGCAGGGAGTGACAATAATCTTGGTAACTTTCGCTAAATAGGCAGTAGGCACACATCCTTCTCTTGTTTAGGGTCATATTTTATTTACTTTGTTTTCAGTTGTGCCTGTTTCTTAACCTGTGTTTTCTTTTATTGCTCATTTTCTTTGTGTCAGTTGTAATTTTCCAGGGCTCTTTTTTCAGGCGTCTTTCTTCTACAGGAAAATAGTCTCTGCAAATAAGATATGCAATGTATGAGGGTTATTCTGAAAGTAATGCCTTCTATGTTATTATGCTGGCCCATGACATCAGTGTTACATGTTGGTGGTACGGCAGTAGATGATGAAACGTCCCACCAATCTTCCATTCCATGTTGTTGACATGCGAGAGATGGCAGCAGAGAGGCAGTCTGACAAAATGGCATCTGACATGGAAGTGTGTATGGAGCAAAGGTGTGTCACTGAATTCCTCTGTGTGAAAAAAATGGCACCCACTGACGTTCATCTATGCTGAACATTTGTGGAGACTGAACAGTGGATATGAGCACAGTGAGGCAGTGGGTGGTGGGTTTCAGCAGTGGTGACATGGACAGTGGGTCACCACTGCTAGGGCAGAAGTTAATGAGTGTGACATGCAGGTTCTTGTTCAGTGCTGGTGAAAATGCAGACAGGGGTGACTATGTTGAAAAATAGTTTTGTAGCTGCGGCTTTACCTAACAGTGCTACTGTGCTCTTTGTATCTGTTGTAGTTTCCACGCAAAGAAAGAGGAGGTGTTATTTCAGAACAACCTATGTACAGCGGAGTTACATGGTAGTTAACACTCATTGCAGAGCCTTTGCTGTCCAGCAGTCATTAGTCACATGGGAAGGGTTAGACTCCACTGCCCCCTGAAGTGTATCCTCAGTGGTGGTGAGTTGCTGTTCTCTGGATCCCTGATTTTTTTTCCTTAGTATTTTATTGTTGATGTTTTCCCTTTTGAACTTTCCTCACCAAGCTACAAATAACCTCTGACTCTCTGTGTTTGCAATTTTACATTCCTTATGTAGCCTGGCTCTCTTCTTGATGCCTTCTCAGTGCTCCTTCTCACAGTTTCAGTTTCCTCAGCAACCTAAGCCAAGGTGTCAGTGCCAGGCTGTATCAGAACTGAGACTTGGATTGTAGGTAGGGAGCCAAATCCTGGTGGAAGTCACACATCACTGTATCACTTATGCTGGAGTGTGTCACAGTTTCTAGGACCATCCCAGAGGGAGCTCTGGTGATTTTTCTGACCAGCTGTAATCTTCTTAGAAGATACAGGTTGACTTCCAATGGGTTCTTAACTTTAAATTATTTGTGGCTTACTATTCATTTCTAACACTGTTTTTTGGGCACCTCTTTTTATTCTTCAAAATGATTCCAAATCTAAAACAATCACTTTCAAGTATTCCTCCCCTCAAAAAAAAAAAAAAAAAAAAAAAAAAAAAAAAAAAAAAAAAAAAAAAATCCCAGTTGTTTGCTTATGTTTGTTTATCACTGAAGAAAACTAACCACATCCTCACTCAGTCTGTGCAGTTTGCAAGTCTACATCAAAATTAGCAGGAGTTTTGCTCTCCCTGTAATCAGAATCTATAATCAGTACCTATCAGTATATGTCAGTGCATATCAGTATCTATAATCTATAATCAGGTTTTGTTGCAGGACTCAAATTATACACAATTCTAGGTAAGGCAAGAGCTTTTTCAGGTCTTCATATTAGATCTGGGAAAGAAAATAGCTTGTAAGGGTGCATGTAGGACACGCACCTTGTGTTGTGTCTATAGAATGTTATTTGGTACACTGGATCAATTAGCCTCAGAGGTTTCCTTCCAGAAGCAAGTGTTTTATACATTTGTTTGTAGACATGTTGTTTCCAAGAATCTCCTGCTCTGATTCCACTAGAGACAGGTGTTACAAACGATGGTAGAAGTAAAACCTAAAACCATGCATTTTCTTGATTCCTGCTTGAAAGACATAATGTAAAACTAAATTGCATTTACATTATATTTAAACAAATTGGTGTTTTCCTGACACAGGTAGTAACCTATAGCTGTTTGGGTTTACGAAGTGTTCCACATATTTCTTCTCATGTTTTCCTATTTTCCCAGTAATGAATTTACTCCAATGGACTCATCAATTTTGCAAGCCAAAGAATGGAAGCACTTACTCCTTTCTCAGCTGTAAAAAATAGAAGAAATCAGGTTTTGATAGTAAACAATATTTGATGTGATAAATGGGCCCATACATCAGTATGGGTAAATGCTTGACAATCACATTAATTACCACGGGGGAGCTGGGTTATGCAAGCAGGCACTGCACTTTGGAAGTGCTTGGGCGTGCACTGCTTTCTGAGGTGGATCTGTGGTTCTATAGAATAGCTGCATGCTACTAGTCATCCATGTGAATTCACAGCCATTTGGCCTCGATGAATCCTGACAAGCAGAAATGGAGCCATATTCTATTTTCTGAAATGCCTTCTCTCATTACACTTTGGTGTTCCTTTGACAGCTTCCCTTCCTGCTGTCATAACTGCTTCTGTCATGCAGCTTCCAATCCAAGCTCAAACAAAAACTCTGAATTTTTTCTTAACTAATGATTGCTGAAGTTTGGTGCTTCTATACTCATACTATCAGTGCAGACTTCTCTTAATTCCTTTTTCATATCATATGACAGCACAGACACAACGCTTGTGGTAGTGAGTCTCTGAGGGGTTTTTTGTATATTGCAGTGAGGTCCATTTATCAGGTGAGCATCACTGTCAGAAGAAGCCAAGTAGATGTTTGAAGCTTTACATCCAGTCTGAGAATGACTGACATCAATCATATCTCTGTCTTCAGGGAAAGTAATAGTTGAAAGTTTGGTCCATTAAAAGAGTAAATAGATTTGAGCCATGTGTTTCATACTCATCTCTTTAGACAATGTAATACTGTGTTCTAAATGTGAAGGAAAAATCAGAAGAAATATTTCTCAGTTTTTTTTCCCCTCATGCTTTCCCAACAACAGCATGCTACATCAAGATAAGAAATCAGGATAATAAATTTCCAATAAGATAAACAAAAACCTATCAAGTCAATCTATGTTACAGTTTCCCAGGTGGGATTATGAGACAACTCCAGAAGCATTAGAGTTTTAATAACATTTCCCAACTTTGTCATTATTAACAGTTAAAGAATATTCAGTCTTGGGGTTAAGCTTTTTTGGGGACAGGCTGCCTGTACCTAATATCTGAGATACTTGAGAATCCTTTATATTTTTAGCATATTTTCTTATACTTTCAAACCACTAATGTTAAACCTTTTTTTTGTTTGTTTGTTTTTTGTTTGTTTGTTTTTTGGATGCCAAACAGTGCCAGATATTTCTATTACTTGCCACCCTTTTACTGCCACTTCAGATCTAGTCAGTGACCCAAGCTTAAGACCCAAGGATGTACTGTGGTCAGGGAATTAATCACTAGAAAATCTGCACTGTATGTTTAAAAACATGGCTGTACCCTGTACTACTGAAAGTAGCGAGCCAGTACTGCAAGGAAAAATAAATCCTTCAGCTTAGATGAGGCCTGTCTTTTCAAGACTCTGAACATTTGAAGCTCCATTTGGCTTCAGCAGGAGACAAGTGTATTCGAAATCACTGAAAGTCATTCCAGCTGAAACTAGACCATAACAGTCAGTATATTGTTGCAGCTGATTACTTCCCAAATCATGTTACAGAATGAAACCCTGTTTAAAAATGACTCATCTTTCATATTGAAGGAAATGTTTTAATGGATTTTTGTGGAAAAAAAATGAGAGTTTTCAGTCTTCCTAAAACACAAACTTACATAAAACCTCCTTTTGAAATATGATAGACACAAAATGTAGTCATATAAAGACACTAATTACTTCAAAATATTGAGTTACATTAAACAACGTAGTATCTCACAATGCACAGAAGATGACAACTTTGAAACCTAGTCTAAATTTTAGGACTGGTAAATGATATTTTACAGAGAAAAAGGATTGAAGAGGTGGGCTAGGATTTGTGGAGGGTCAGACCCACAGAGCATTCTGCACCTGAAGTGGTGAAGAAAGGTGAACAGAAAGAGATGGTGCAACATACTTTCTGTACCTCAGTAAGAAAGGCATGACAACAAATGGCTTAATAAGATAGCCACTATAATAAAACAGAATAGAAAGAGGAGTATGGGAGTCAGTACATCTTCTGTTCCATCAGATGATAGGTGCCTCATGTTTGCACAGCATCAGACTGAGCCCAGGTGAATTTTATCACAGTGTAATGCGCAGAACAGATGCTGTCCATGGAGAAAAGCTCCCAATTTTTTGCCATTTTACATTTTCCTTAGAAGAAAACAACTCTGTTCATAATGGATATTCTCATGCAAGCTTGTTGCTTCACTTTTATGTAAAGGCATGGGCACTCTGGTGGTGAAATCCCCAGCACCAGTTGAAGATGCCTGCAGGCTCCTCTCCTCCTTGCAGTGAGATGGCTGAACTCATCCTGCAGCCTAAAACTTGTGCAGCACGAGGTTAAGGTTAGGCCTAGGTTATGGTATTTTTGCTCAAGAAAGGGGATATAACCTTTATTCTCTACTCTTTTACTCTTTACACTTTTTCACTGCTTTCTGAGGCTCAGTAAGTCTGGAAATTGGTCAGAAGATACACAGGTTTGAATAGATGCAAATGTAAAATGTTCATCTAATAATAGCTACTAAACCATTTGAGTTCTATTGTAGCAGAAAGAGCAAAAAGAAATGGACACCACATTAGCTAATGTAATTTTGGACAGAGTTGAGTAGCATGATTGCCTATATCTGGGAAAAAGGTAACTATAGCCACTGAGGAGAAATATGGCTGGAGAAGGCGCCAGATAGTCAGAGCCTTAACAGTCAGGATTGGAAAGCTAATTGGAAAGTAATTGGAAAGGAAAAATTCAGTGTTGTACAGGTGATTTTGTATATCAGAACAGAAGGCCAAGGGTTTGCGCATGTCTCAGAATACAAATGCAGAACAGACACAGTTGCTTTGTTCAAGGGTCAGAAAAGGTGGTGATGAAACTGGAACACGGGAGCATGGCAGGACTGCAGACATACTGGGCTCAAAGAGATGATTGACTAGGGAAAGCCTTACCTCTGGGGGAGGTACGGTTCTTGGCAGAACAGATGGGCTTCAACCAGGCTGCTGTGAGCTGTAACGCAAACTGTAAGAAAAGCAGAAGGCTATGGCTCTGCAAAGGTCTTTGTGGCTAATGCGTGGTGTTCTCAAATCCGTAAAAGTCATAGGAGTGGAATGGATAATGAATACAGCCTGTCAGTAACCCTTTCTGATGGTGATGACAGAACTGTTTTCAAGATATTTCCTCTCCCATTTTTGTATTTGGGTTTGAAGTACCTAAATGGAAAAACACGCTGCCATATTATCATATAACTGTACTGCAGTAACTGAGCTATCCAGTTATTGATAAGATAGAAGTAAGTATGATAGGTTTAAAAGGGCGACATACCTACCTAACTGGCCATTTTTCATGTATGCAGATTAGCAGTAACTGAAAACGTGACATCATTGATGTGACATTTTGAGTTTCTCTACGTCTTGTCTGTTCTGTGCAGTTATTATATTATTATTATATTTATCTCAGAGAGTGGTCAGGTCCTGGAATGGCTGCCCAGGGAGGTGGAGGAGTCGCTGTCCCTGGCAGTGCTCAAGAGGCGTCTGGATGAGGAGCTATGAGATATGGTTTAGTATCTTGTGGTATCAGTGGTAATGGGAGGATGGTTGGACTAGATGATCTTGTAGGTCCTTTCCAACCTTGTGATTCTATGATTCTATCATTCTATGATTGTTGAGTTAGTCTGGTTCTGCAAGGCAGGGGAAAGGACAATTTTTTTACTTGAGCTCTAAGCTATGCAGCAGGCAAATCAGAATATTTACTTGAAATAGAAAATTCCTGTAATAAAGAAGGAAACATAGATGAGACTAATCATGGTGACTTCCATCAGGTCAGTAATTCTTGCACTTATTGCCTGATTTATCAGAGCAGCATAGGCATTTCATTTCCCCTAAGACACCTGGTTTGCATAACAATTGATTTTTAAAGTTTTAGTTAATTTTAAAACAGGACAATTTCATTCAGTAATACTTCAGAAAAGTTAATTGTTTTTCTAAATAGCACTGGGATGGTTTATTCTTACCACAAAGATGTCTAATCGTTGATTGTCCTTCCATGTGGATTCCAGTACTGTAATTATTCCCATTTAGGAGTCTTTTACACTGATTTGTTATTGATTGTAACATTTTTTCAGATCTGTTGCTCCCCATTCATCCATGAATCCTTGAGTATTTAAAGCAGCTGAAGTCCCCGGCTGTGCTCAGTGCAGAGCAGAGAAGCTGATGGGAAGCCTGATGGCGGCTGCAGCTCCTCACAGGAAGCCGAGGGGCAGCTCTGATCTCTTCTCTGTGTGACAGCGACAGGGCCCGAGGGAACGGCATGGAGCTGTGCCAGGGGAGGGGCAGATGGGGGCTAGGAAAAGTTTATTCACCAGTGAGCGGTTGGGCCTTGGAACAGGCCTCCCAGGGCAGAAGGCACTGCCCCAAGTGCCAGAGTTCAAACAGTGTCTGGACAGTGCTCTCAGATACGCAGTCTGATTTTGTATGGTCCTGTATGGAGCCAAGTGTTGGACTCAATGATTCTTATGGGCACCGTCCAACTGGGAATGTTCTGTGATTCTATGATCCGAAACTGCAGATCTGAGATTTGTATTTGAATTTTGCCTTGTTTCTCCCATTCTCTAGGAGAGTTTTGTTTGTTTGTTTGTTTCATAAGGTTTAAGTTAATCTACATTCCACTAGATACACGCACCCACCATTTCAGTCAGTGCAGAAGCAAGCAGCAGATATGATACAGAAGGTGCACATTACAGGCATTACAGATATGGCTCTTCTGGTTGAATGAAGGATATGGATGGATAGAGATAGAGCATCAGTAAGAAATATGTGCCTTGCTGATTACACACTTCCTAGGGCTACCCTTTATGCTGACAGGCACTGATAAAGGTAGAGATAAAAAGTCCTGTGTGCAAAGGACTTTGCAAACATGCTGTCAAGGCTTGGTTCTTGCTTCTCTTTTTAATTATTTCAAAGGAATGGACAAGAAGCCTTGAAGAAGAAAGTTAAAGGGCAATTGATAAAAAAAATAAAAATAAAAATGATTCTTCCTCAAAATAAGTGTTTTAAGAACATCTTACAGGTAAAAAAAGTTATTTCCAGTAATTTTATTTGTAAAGCAGAATTTGTACTCATAATTTTTAACGTTAATTTCTTCTCTGAAAACTCTACAAAGCATATCAAATTCACATTATCAACATGGAAAAAAAAATCCTCTATTCAATACACAGGATAAATTTCCTTATTAAAATTGGTTTTAAATGTTCGGTTCATGACAGGTATTAATTGTCTTTGTTTAGGGGCTTTAAGTTTAATTTAAATTTCATCATGCAATATATCCCTCAAGAAACTTTATATTACTTTATATAATCACATTGTTCATTAATTTCTAGTATATGCATTTCATTAATGACAAATCCCTCTGTTTGTAAATGCATTATTATTTTTCATTTTTCAAGATCAAAGCACCCCTTATTTAATAAATCATAATGGTATTCTGACATAAGCTTTCTTAATATACCTTATTGGAAGTGCTATTTTTGGTACAGAAACCAAGATGTGATTCTTGGAAGAGTGAGAATGGGAGAATGGGAGGAAGGGTTTCAACCTAGATTTTATGCTGTTCTTATCAACACCGTGTCTGTAGTATTGGCTGTAGATAAAAGCTATTCCACTTTGATTTGTATCTAAGTTTGAAATAGCTGAAATGGATATTAATTTATTTCAACAAAGGCTCAGATAGATGAGCAAATCACCACAGCAGTAAACCTTTTATTGCCAGAGGAACATAGATGTTAAGTTTGCAGTTTTTTTTCAAAAACAGAATTGTAGTCAGTGTAATGTGGCATAAATTGCTGTGAATTAGTATGCAACAAACATACTTAAGTCTCAGTGAGGACAGGTAATACACACTCTGCATATCTCACCTGCAATGGGAAGGATTCTCTTGCTATGTTCTTCCAGCACACCATCATGAAGTTTCTTCTGTGAAAGGATGTTACCTCAGACTACACTGCCCTCAAATTGACTGCATATACTCTATAGGTAGCAGCACGTCTTTTCTGCCCTGGCAGTATTTTGGGATGTTTCTTAATTCTTCCTTTTTTGTTTATAATTCTTGATTCTCAGCAGGATGTTGGATTGAAGTACCAGATGCTAGGAGAAAAGCTGCGTCCATTTCAATAAAGAAAACGTAACTTGGAAATATCCTTAGGAAATTAATTCCTATACCATTTTCATAGTGGTGCTTTGTCTGTATGTTAGATGTGCCCATTTCTGAATGATATTTCTGATACATACTTTGAATATATAAAAATTCAGATGCATCCCTGTTCCTGCTCTTCTCCACAGGTGCTAACTTGTGTTGGATGCCAAAGCAGTTAAATTATATTTTTTAAGTACCTCAGTGTTCTTGCAATTGCTTCAATTTCCGTTATCCTGTAATTTATTTTTATTGAGTACAGGAGAAGCACTCCCTTTTTTCTGTCAATGGCTCTTGGAGAAAGATGCTTAACAGTGGCTTTAATGGTTTGCTGCTTAAAGAAATTTTCAGGTCCCAAGGGCACTGGATATTACAACAATTGACACAGAGGTGCTAGCATCAGCAGCACTGTGCTTCTCACTTTCACTGCTAGTGGCATTGATGGCTGGCTTAGAGGGGGATAGAGAATATCAAGTGAGCAGCCTGGGGACTGAAGTGGCAGCTTTTCTTCTTTTTTTTTTTTTATTTTAGATTTATGCATTTTAAGTCACTCCTCATTGATGTCTGGAAAAGACTCCTAGCAGAAAAATACTCGAGAGAAAAAGTAGGCTTGCGCAGTACACCACACAAGAGTTCCTGGTGGTGACAAGGTCAGTCCTAGAAAATAATTAATTAAACTCTGTGAGATCCATTTTTGTTTCAGATTCCAAATTGATGTTTTAACAATTGATTTACTGTGCTTGAGAATGTATCTTTGCAGAGTAAGAGAATTAATGTTTCTCTTTTCTTCTTCCTTATTCTTTACAAAAAGCAGGGAAGAGACAGTAATAAAGTTTTCTTGATTCTCCAGTCTCTTTATAGAAGGACCAATCAGAATTTATGTCTGACGTTTGCATTCTTCTTATATATTACATCTCTTTAAAATTGTCACAAATGACAGATGGCAGCAGTAGATTCACCTATTGGCCAGATGGACTGAAGGCCTGGGGCAACACAAACTAGGACAACATGGAGTAGTCAAAAGGAAAAAAGCAATAGCCTCAAGATTAAAGACAGCTTTGCAAAATTTGACTCCTCTTGTCATCTGGGGTGAACATTTTCTTTTTTCCTTAATGAGTGGAAGTTTATCTTCAAAGCTCCTTCTTTTTGCCACAGTAACTGAAATTAAGGATAGCATGCAACATTTTCCATGGCTGAAGCATGTGATGCAGGCTTTCTCTTAGGAGAAGTGGGCTCTGTGCTTCTCTAAATAAATGCTTTATCCATTGGTTCTTTATCAACAAATTATAAGCATGATTTCATGTCTTGTAGTGCAAGAGTATAATGAATATTAAATATTACTTATTCTATTGATCAGACAAGAAAAAGATGAGCACCTAAAAGTAATGACTGCAGTTCCACCTATCCTTCCCTGATGATGGTTGTGTGTTTTCTGCAAGCCAGAGCACCATTCTGGTCAGAATACTGATTCTGGCTGTACCATGATGGGCTGCCATGTTGGCTGTCAGACCAATGTAAGCAGATCATACCCCTGGTGAAACTTCATCTCAGCATCAGCAGGGTGGTAGTACTGCAGTGTAGGACTAGCAGTGGGGCAGAGGACATGCAGTGAGATGGCAGACTGAACTTGTAGGGCTGTCATGGCTTGAGAAAGCGTGAAGAATTAGCCATGCTGGGATGCAGATACTCACTACTGAGATGCAAGAATACCTAGAGAATTAAGGGCAAATATTTTCAGCTTCACAATAGATAGCATAGAGATTAATTTAGCCTTTATTTCACCACTTTGTGACAGAAAGTGTTACTTGATCAGCAAATTAATTCTTGCTATTAATTTATACCAAGTCCTTAATATTGCTGAGAGCTTTGTAGCACATAGCTTTCTACTGAAGCAGGATATGAAATGGATAAATAGATATAACTGTCAGCATGCTGGTGGCAGAGAGCCTTTATTTTGTAAGAAAAAACTTTTCCAAACTTGCTGCTCAGATCAGCAATTCTTCAAAATGCTGTGAATGTCTTTTTAGCATTCCAGGGCTCTTATGCATGCGTTATTCAGACCAAATAACACAGTAGGTTTCATTTTCATTCTTCAGGTAACTTGGAAACTGTATGGAGCTGTGGTTTCTTTGGCCTGCCTGGAGACACCTGCCAGGTGTTTCTGAGGTTAGCTATGTAGTGACACAGCATTTCTCACAGAGTAGTATGGCAAATGAATAAAGGGCCCTGGGACATTTTAATAAGCACCCAGCTCCCCTGTACATCCATTGTAGCCAGAAAGGAGCAAAGGAGCCATGCAGGCAGCATAGAGGTAAGGCACCACTACCAGAGGATTTTGTACTGTATTGTATGGGAGTACACTGTGACAAAACATACAGCAATCAGGACAGCAAACATCCTGACCACAGAGGGATTGTGGCTGTGGTCCAGAGTCTCAGATTAACATCTGCTGAGCAAAGAGTTGCAGTTGTTTGGGACATAAGGGGTCTGCAATGGATAATAATTTGATGCTGTTAGAGAGCACCTGACTTGTCTTAGCTGGCCCAGTTTGCAAATTGGTGTGTATCAGCATCCTTTCACAGCAGCTCAGGCCATCAGGCAGCTCTGTGTATTGGAGTGGATGATGGGTAGAAGCAGGCTGTTAATGCCTCTAGCATAGGAGTGATAGCCCTCAATAGAGGCAAGAAAACAAGCAGCTGAGGCTGATAATGATAATTATAATGATAATCACCACAGTAAGAATTTTCAGCAGTCATCTGTTGGAGCTCATGTCCCCTACAGACCAGTGCTTTTCCTATAATACAGACTTTCCATATTAGAGAAAGAAAAAGCCCTTCTGTGTAGTGCTAGTTGCTTCCTATATACTTTCCCTTGTCTGATGCTTGTCTCTCAGCCATCTATAGCCCTCCATAATGGTCCTTCTGATCACTTATTGCCACTATGCTTGCAAATTATTTCCGGTAAAATTGAAAAAAGAAAATAAAGCATGAGAAGAAAGAGCATTGTTTCACCTAGTTTTTCTTATGATCTGATTGATTGACACCATTACTAGATTTAAAAAAATCAATTGAATTGTTTTTTCCAATAGGAACAATGTTTTTAACTGAACAAAAATTGGAGTGTCAATTGTCTGTGAACTCTGAGCAATGTGAAGAAAGGAAACAACTTAAGAATGGTCTTAAACTCTTGTCAAAAGAACAGTTTTCTAGCTTATTGTTTTAAATGGGCAGAAAAAAAAAATATCTTTCAGTCTTTGATAAAAAAGTACATTTTAATTTTTTTTTTCAGAGAGAAAAATAATCCCACATAACTAGCTCTGAGTAGTTTAGTGTTAGCGAAACAAAGAAATTTATGTTGAAACAAAATTAGTAAAAAAAAGAATGGGAAAGATGAGGTTTCATGAAGTTTATTACATCCATCTAAACACACTTTCTCATAAGAATAGAGAAGTTCTGCACTTTCTGTAATACCACAGTAACTCACTTCACACCTGCAAATGAAAAAGACTTGAAGCAATCTCTTCCCCCCTTTCAGAAATCTGCTTTATAGCTTCCTTACCTTACCA
Organism: Excalfactoria chinensis; assembly: GCF_039878825.1. Taxonomy (NCBI): domain Eukaryota; kingdom Metazoa; phylum Chordata; class Aves; order Galliformes; family Phasianidae; genus Excalfactoria; species Excalfactoria chinensis. The sequence goes on along the minus strand of NC_092825.1, from coordinate 24,972,043 downwards.
GAATGTAATTGTTTCTTTTTATCTGTACTTGACTGTTTGAAGACCAAAAGCTGCATATGAGACATTCTGCATATTCATCAGGTGAGTCTGGAACAGAAAATAGATCCCAACACATCCATGCAGATCAGTACTGAAACAAACATTGCAAAAATAACATATATATTAGTCAATGTCTGTACAAGTGGTATTAAGGTCAATGATGACTGTAGTTTATATCCATTTATGCAAGTGAAGTTTTTAATCTTCCTAAAATTGTAAAAGTTTGCCAAGAGTGAATGAGGTAAATAGAAGAGGCATAGAAAAGAGAGAAAGAAGAAATGTATCATTGTAGTAGGGATATCAGTTAAGATTAGTTTGAGATGAATGAGGAAACGGGCGCAAGAAAACACTGTTGGTAGAGACAGATGAAAAGGAGAAAATCCTCAATGAAAAGAGACATAAATGTGAAAAAGAAATTCTATGGAGAGAGTAGAAAAAAAAGAACATGAAAAGAATCCTTTACATTATAATGGATGTTTCAGATTTAGTATGTGCTTCATGCAGCAAATGACAGAATTCACTATTCCATACTTGTTATTTCTGTTATTTCACTCAGTCATGGACAGGATGACAATGTCCTAAGAATTAGGAAGACAGATTAAAAGTGTATCTGTCCTAGAGTGCTTGCAGTCTGAAGTCAAAACAAAAGATCACATATGATACAGACAAAAGGAGAACATGAGGAAATGTTTAGATAGAAGTGACTGAAGATGTTAAATGACTCACATCAGGTGCTTCTAAGTGGAATTTGAAGGACATAATGAAGTAGATTTGAAGACAGTTATCGAAAGGTCTTAAGTGTGTGGAACAATAAGGAAGAAAGACCTGAGGTAAAAAGTTAAGAAGCAGTTGTGATTGAATGGTTAGTGGGCACTGAGTCACCAGTAAACCAGCAAATACAGTTTGGTAGTGTCAAGAGATTGAAGTGAAGAGTAACCCTGAAAGTGGAGATGACTAAGTTGTAACTTGAGTCTGAAGATGAGAATATGCTAATAGAGAAACAGAGGAGGGAGAACAGAAGGAATGAAATTCTGTTTTTGCAATGCTAATCTCAACAGAGATGAGCAGGACAAAACTGCGTTCATCAAAAGCAACAAAACAGATATTGCAATATCAAAAATACAAAGTAATTAGAGTCTGGGCATGACTTTCAACTAGGTATTTAGATGTGGGTCACAGTGGGTGTTTTTATGTAGAAGGAAGTGTCTAGGTGTAGTCCTGTGGCCAAAGAAAGATCTGAGTCAAGGACAGTGCTCTGTTTACGTTCCTGAGTAAGGAATGAAAAGGTGGGACTACCAATAGAGATACAAGAAGAACATCACGGAGAGAGATTAATGGTGAATGCATACCCATTGGTTGTACAGCTTGTCTGGGGCAGAGCCTATTCCAAAGGACATCTGTGTAAAAAAGAGGCTTACGCTGAATGGTATGCAAAAGACACGGGTTATTTACTCAGCGTATGTGAAGATTTCTGATGGAGTCACTTGTTAGCAGAGTATATATACTACTACACTATACTATAGCAGCCCTATGCTACAATGAGAGTTTACTATTTATAAGTATTTCTGGTTTGAACTATCTTTCCTGATTTTCACCATGGATATGAATCTCAGCACAAAATGCATTCATTGAACAAGCCTTCAACAAAGTGACGAGAAGAAAATGTGCTCACCATTAAATTAATGCTTGGACACTTGAGATAGTAACAGATGGTAGGAGCAGAAGATGCATCTTCTGAGGACTACATAGGGACTTGCTGCAGCTGACCTTGAAGTTCACATCTTTTCTTCATGGAAGCAACTTCCAAAAAATATACTTAGGCCCAGGAATCCTGTTCCACTCTTTCATCATCAGAAGAGGGATGTTATTAAGGCTTAATCAGAGCAGTCACAGATTTTTCCCAGTGAGTGATAGTCAGAACCACAGACATGAAATAATTTTAAGAACTTGGCTGAAGTATTATGCTCTGGTGAGTATGTCTGACAGCCCTAAAATACATTAAGCATGTCTGTGTGTAACTCAGTGAGGTTTCAAAGAGCTTTACCAGAACACTGATTTTCTCTTGATTATTAGGTTGTGTCAGGAGTTGTAGGGCAGAGAAACTTTACAGCCTACTTTGGCAAACGTCCTCAATCCAATATCTGGGGGCTTTTTCCAGGTATTCTTGCCAATAGCAAGACTGAAATGAAAATTTGAATGTAGAAAAATGAGCTCTATTTGTGAAGTTACAATGGGGAAGTGAAGAGGTAAATTTAATACCTACTGGGGTAGACGAGTGAAAAGTGACTCTGTATGAATTTGTGCTTCTTATTCTTTCTTGGTTGGCCTTGTAGATACCAAAGTAAATTTTAAATTGTAAAAGTCGATGTATTCAAAGAAATATTTTTTCAAAGAACAAAATAGGGAATTAGTCACAGCTGGTGTTTATTAATAAAATTCAGCGAGCACTTTTACTGAAAACATTCAAATATACTTGACCATCTTCTGTGAAGAAAATTAAAGACATTTGTTCTCAAACCTTGTAGTTGGCCTTTTTCTTCAAACAGGTATTCATACTTATTGTGTGTGTGAACTGAGTGTAACAAGACAATTTCATTTAAACATAGTGTTCTCTTAATGTGGATAATTATCAGCGTTGTTCTCTTGATGCTGCTACAGGTTTTATTTTGCACTCTCAAAGTAATTTTACCTGGTTTTTTTTTTGTTGTTGTAGTTTTTGTGTGTGTGTTTGTTTTTTTTTTTTCCCTACTTGTTTTCTGAAAACATTTATTCAGAGGGGACATTTTTATGCCTCCTGCAACTCACATATTTCATCATGTGATTTGAACTGAGGCAGATACATATGAATTGATAATCATCATAATAATTCTGCTGTACAAGTTCTGCAGATTTTTTTTTTTTTTTTTTTTTTTTAATGTTGACTGCATAGTTGTTTCTCAGGTCTCAAATACCAAACAAATGAGAAATGTATTTGCTTTGGGTCTACCTGTCTTCCTTTTGTATTTGCTTCCAAGTGCTCAATTTTTAGTGCATGGCGTGTCCCAGGACTGGCACCTTGTATGTCTGACAAGTGAAGAGGTACATAAAATAAGACTGTCAAGTTTGTGGGAGTGCAGGATCCTCAAAATCAGATCTTAACTCCAGATACTGGGACTGCTATAATAGCTAGACAAAATTCTCTTTGACCAGCTAACACAGATAGGTGTGGTTTTGGTTTTTTTTGTTTGTTTGTTTGTTTTAAGTCACCAACTTAATGTAGAATTTTCACACTCACAGAACTTTTTATTTTTTTTATTTTTTTTTTAATGTATTGTGTACACACACTCAGACACACAGCTCTACACTCATTCATTCTCCTGACTTATTGCAGGTGTGTGCACAGTGGAACAAAGGGATTCAGGATTTCCAGCTATTTCAGCTCCCTACAACAAATAACAAATAACTCCCAAGTAACCAAGCAGGCCTTCATTTTGAGCTACAGATGTTAATTAATGTTAGTCTTTAAGTCTCAGGATTCAGAAATCAATTCTTACAAACTCTGATGATTTCTAAAAAGACAGCCAAATCTGTAAGCCAAAGCCCTGCCTTCTGCTTTGTTGCATGTGCAACTAGATATATTGTATGTATCTATACTAGATACACTACTGCATGTATACTAGATATAACTGACAGACAGGTCTTGTTTCTGTTTTCCTTTTCTCATAGTCATATCAGAGTGTTGCACTGAGCATAAATTAACATAACTTCATTACCTGACATTGTTACCTGTTACCTGATTTACTGCTTATAATTTACATGATTATATCTAGATAAATTAAATTTGATAAAATGAGTGATTAAAACAGTCCATTGAGCAAACTAGTTGAAGGGGAGCAATCACTGGTAATGGAGAAAGATAACGAAGTGCACTGAAATAATTAGTTTTAATTTTCTAATGAAATACCATTCTACTCCTTTCATTTTGCCTTTCTTTCTGCTTTTGACTTTACTAAAATATTCTTGATGACCATTGTTTGTTTTTAAACTTAGGCAGAAATTACAGGCATTTTTGTGTTTAATCATTTCTACCTCTTGTGAAATCTCTGTATTTAAAATGTCAGCACAAAGTCCTATATTTTACCTTGTCTCAAATAAATAAAGTAATGGCTGCAGTAATACCAACACAGAAAGTGTTGTCATGCAGAAGCTGACAGCATTTAGGAACTGGAATGTTTGCAAAGTGTTGAGCTGTATCTCTATTAGTGATGGACATATGAGCTTTTCTACTTTTTTTTTGTGATGGTGCTTTTAGAACCCTAGTGTCAGACTGTTCCACTGTCAGGAATTTATGGGGAACCATCTCATTTGTTCTTTGACTTAACATTCCTTTCTGCTCTGTTTAAAGTGAGCAGCTCCTTTAATCTCTGCCAGCTCTCACCCCTCAGTCCACTATCCCATTCGTGGCACTTTCTGTCTTGATTTCCCATGAAAAAGAGAATGGATTTTTTTTATTTTATTTTTTAACTTTTTTATTTTTTTTCTGTAATAGTGTATAGTGTCTCAAGATTTCATGCTATTTGCCTTCCTGGCATTGCATTCCCATATATAGTTTGTTTCCTTAAAGGGCTTCCTCTTGCTAATTTTAAACAACACTTTCAGATAATTTAAGTATACCTGCAAAGCTCTAATGTTAGTGGAATTCACAACTCCTTTGAAGACTGCTGCTCATTCTTTTGCCTAGAGATATTTATGCATATATATCCTTAGCTGTGAAAGTTATTACAAAATTAGTAAGCAGATAGATACACTGAACATGGCAGAGAAAATACCACCTGTGAGGTAAGAAAACATGGTTTTAAGCACTATTAGTACCTGTAGGCTAGTTCAAACTTTAATCTTAAATAATACCCTGAATGTGTATGCACTATCCACAGGTCTTATGGAAAGGAGTGAATAATCCATTCTGTGTGTAACCAGATTTCCCACGATCTCTGCAGGATCGAGTCCAGAGAGTGGTGGTCAATGGCTTCATGTCCAGATAGAGATCAGTGATGAGTGGTGTCCCACAAGGGTCAGTGCTGGGACTGATACTCTTTAATATCTTCATTAATGACATCGACAGTAGGGTTGAGTGCACCCTCAACAAGTTTGCTGATGATACCATGCTGTTGGGTGCAGTCAACACACCAGAGGGATGGGATGCCATCCAGAGTGACCTAGACAGGCTTGAGCAGTGGGCCCAGGTGAACCTTATGAAGACAACAAACCCAGGTGCAAAATCCTTCATCTGGGTCAAGGCAACCTTTACTACCAATACAAGCTGGGGGATGAAAGGACTGAGCACAGCTCTGCCAAAAAAGTCTTGGAGGTACTGGTGGATGGGAAGCTGGACATGAGTCAGCAGTGTGTCCTTGCAGCCCAGAAAGACAACTGTATCCTGGGTTGCAGCAAAAGAAACATGGCCAGCAGGTTAAGGGAGGTGATTCTGCCTCTTTGCTCTGCACTGAAGAGTTCTCACCTGGAGTACTGTGTCCAGATGTGGAATCATCAGTACAGGAGAGATATGCACCTGAGGGAGTGTGTCCAGAGGAGGGCTACAAACGTGATCCAAGGAAAGGAACACCTCTCCTATGAGAACAAGCTGAGGGAGGTGGGACTGTTCAGCCTGGATAAGAGAAGGCTCCAAGGTGACCTGATAGTGACCTTTCAATATGTAAAGGGGAGCTACAGGAAAGAAGAGGACAGACTCCTTGTCAGGGTTTTTCATGTTAGAACAAGGGGAAATAGCTTCCAGCTTAAGGAGTGGGGGATTTAGAATGGCTATAAGGAAAAGATCCTTTACAGTGGGGGTGGTGAGGCACTGGAATAGGCTACCTACAGGTGTTGTGGTTGATGCTCCATCCCTGGAGACTTTCAAGGTGAGGCTGAATCAGGCACTGGGCAACCTGATCTAGAACAGCATGTCCCTGTTCATTTCAGGGGAGTTGGTCTAGATGATATTTAAAGGTGCCTTCCAACTCTAAGGATTCTATGATTCTGTGATTCTCAAATGGTGTGGTCAGTTGCTGTCCGGAAGGTGACAGTAATCTCTTAAATCTCCCTCGCAGTGACAACTTCAGATTTATCAAATGAAACTCTATAAACTGTTCCAATTCAGCTGGGCCATGGTCCTATGAAACCACTGCACCATATGTGTGATCCATTCCTGCTGATTAGCTTGACTAAACTAAACACAGTCTTGTCCTGCGTGATCATTTCTATATCTGTAGGTGCAGGTACTACTGACTATGTAAAATAATCTGTATAGAATTTGGTTGGTGCTACATTAGAAACTGCCTGGGGGAGTCCCTAGGACAGTCAGTTTCTCCGCCCAGGGATTTAATCAGCATGTCCTGAGCATAAAAATAGTGTTTAGTAATTGGACTAAGCACAGCAGGAGCTGTCTGGTTGAACAGACTGTCCAAAATTCCCACCTGGAGTGTATCTATAAGGGTCAGTCAAATGCTTTGTTGTGGAGGTCAGTCAATCATTGTCTTTCAAGTCAGCATAGAATCATAGAATATAATAGGTATCAAATAAACTCATGGAGTCATTTACCTCAGCCATGTAGAGACTACCTGGTGAGTTTCAGGGCCACCCAGGCTCCCACGCCTTCCTGTCCAGTGAAAATTTATATTCAAGCCTCCTTAAATGTAGCCTCACACTTTTCAATTCAATAGGAATTTCCATTCATCTTGAAGTTGCTGTAAAGAGCATATCCATTTTTTTGATCAACTAATTAAGATTAGTTGGGAGGTTGAAAATGTTTTTTGACACACTCCTACTTTCACTGTCAAACTCCAGAGAAAGCGCTTTATACCTTAAAATTAAAACAGTTATAGAATGTCCATTAGTTTGTGTTTATAAGTGATTCTGGCAGCATTTCTCTAAAGACATTTCATTCGAATGGTAGCATATACTTTCTGTGTATGTATAAATGCTGATAAATACTTGTAAGATGTTATAACTTTTTGTGCATCTTTGATGTTTGAAAGTTTTGGGGATTACAGTTGTTCATTTGTTGATGTTTAATTGTTCCTGCAGGCTCATTTTAATTGTTTCTGCAGCAGTAGTCAGTGAGTGTCAAATTCAAAAACAGTGTAGCAATTTAGTTGTCCTCTGGAGAATTAGTTTGTTAAACGTGAACATGAAGTCCTGTATTTTCAGTGCAAAATAGTGACAATTTAATCCTGCAAATCTTGAGACATTTAACTATGAATTAGCTACTGATGTCTTCCTGGTATAGTCTGGTGTATTATGCTGTCTGCTCGTCTGCTCTGAAGACAAAGATTCAAAATTATACAGCAGGAAATGCAAAAAAGATCATGATGGGGCAGGAAATACAAAAAAGAACTTCTTATACCTGTTAGGATGAAATGCAATGTTATTTGGAAGTTGAAATTCTGCCATATTGAAGGAAAGAGAAAATATTTGTCTTGGAAGCTGATTTAAAATGCTTTCAGCCATCTTTCAGATGGCCCAAAGATTTACTGCACTGGAGGCATTCCCAAGTGAGGCGCATTGGCATAAGCATAGGCAGGGTAGTCAGAGGGCAAGATGTTGTAATTTACTTCTTGTCTGTCACCAGTTCACCTTTGCATAGATGAAATGTTGCTTTCACTAAATCCAACAACAGAATCCTTGTAAAAGATGCATGTGCTTATGTGTCTATGCATGTGCTCATATATTTGTGGGTATATTAAAAAAATACCAGCAGGAAAGCTTTTCTTCAAATTTTTGATCATTTTAAGAAATGGAGGTATGATGCTGTGATTTCTATCCATGCAGTTGAGTGTTGAGTGATTAAGTATGCAGTTATATTTCAAGTCAAAGCACATGTGTGGTGTAAAGGTGTGTATGAATAGTGCAGATACAAGCCAGTTGTACTATATTTATGTGTAGGGCTAATGTTATATAGATATCACAATCTCCTGATTTAGAATCTGAAACAGTCAGAAGAACAGAGAACACCTGCTGCCAGATGTTACTCCTCTTGTGGACACACCCTATATAACAGCAAAGGCACATACCCTATTACACCAAATTGCTATAGTGATTAGAAAAACAATGGAGAAGTGCATCAGAGGATTTGTCCTTATTTACATACTAAATTCTAGGTAGTTTTTATAAATAAGCACCGTGCCCATAAGTACTAAAGCCGCTGTGTGTAGAATTCATGTTGCAGGAGGTCTGTGAGCATTTAACAAAAAATAGAGATAAAAACATATGGAGTCTGTTTCTCAGTTTAGATGTATATCAACATAAAGAGCTGACTCACTGAACTGACTTCAGTGGGATTACTTATAATTGATGTCAGCGTAAACACAAGAGAATCACCCTGGTTATATCCAAATATTACTGTCTAGATTGGCTCACGTTTCTGGAAAGCAAAGCATAATCAATCTACAGTGAGAGGAGGTCAGTGGTACTTTAAAACATCCATTTTATTTCTGGGAGAACTGGCAGGGTAAGAGAGGAAGTTTGGGAAGACCAAACCACAAATGGCGAAGGAAGAAGTTCTAGCATAGGAAGGACATTTAGGGGGACTGTCAAGGAAAAGCAATTAAACTCCAACAAATGTGCTTAGAAATACTTCTCTACTTTATCACCTTTGTGTGTTAATTGCACAAAGGTTCTATATGGGGAGTAAAGGAAAAAAAAAAAAAATGAGAAAAAAGAAGTCAAAGAGAACAAAGGAAACCCAGAAGAAAAATGAACCAAAAAGAGGGCAACAACAATAAAAAAAGACAGGAGAAGAAAGAAAAAAAAAAATGGAGACATGAAAAGGAAAGAATAAAACAAGGGAAGGGTAAGGAAAGAAAAGAGAAAGATTTTGTCTTTTCTACTAAAGCAAAGATACCTTATCAGTTAAGTCTGAAAGTGCTGTCCAGAGAGCAGCTCAGTCAAGCTGACAGGAGGTCTCCTGCTTTGTGTTTCAATCTTCCTTGCATTTACATTTAATGCAAAATTCTCCTGTTTTAAAAAGGAGGCACTGTGGCTGACATCTACAGGTGTATTTATAGTCCAACACTTTGCCAAGTATTTAATTTACAGTTCCATAGTAACTATTAGCAGAATCCATGCAAAGAAAACACTCAGCCATTACTCAACAATTACATTGCCACATATCCAATATTGTTTCTTCTCACACAGCTGTTTAAAAATACATGCTTATCAGTTATTTCAGTACAGTGTGTAAGACCTAGAGTATCTGCCAATGCAATATATGAAACCATAGGAAAAAGGTACTCTGCGATCTGGAGAACCAGCAGTCCAGACTTATAACAATGTGCAACCTGCATGCAGGTGAGTAAGCAGGGGAGAACCTAATGGAGTGGCTAAGGGGACAATAACAATAGGTTTCCTCACATGCGTGTAGTGTGGTCACAGAAGTCACAGATGATATCCAGCATCCCCCTAGACAAATAAGTGACCTGTTGGCACCGATGTAAAAAAAGCTGTGAGAGAGAACTTAAAAAGTTGAGACATCAAGCAATGATGACATAATATCTTTTTTCAAAAACTCCTATTCATATTGAAGTTGAGGAATATCAGTGAGAATAAAGGATCACTGCTGGACACAGAACAAAATGAATGTCTTTTTTTTTTTTTTTTTTTTTTTTTTTCTCTATAAGAAGTAAAATCAAACTGATCTTGTTTTCATAAGAAGAGTGGACCAAGTGGCTGGGGAACTACAGGAGTGGTCAGATTAAACAAATCGTACTTTCTATAGGCTATTGCTAAGATTTTAAAAGGGATCTTTTAAGCTTTCTTTTTGCCAGCCACTGAAGTGAAGGTTGCATTCAGGTTCTTTTAAAGTCGAGGGCGAAAAACTGTGACTTTTTTTATATCAAAAATTGTCTCTACAAACACAAGTTCCTTTTTTCAACATCAACTATCATTTTCCCCTCACTGGCCATGAAAAGAAGTGGTTGCCTCAGGTAATTATGTGTATAGGAAGAAATTCTCACTGCTTACTGAATATCACCAAAAACACATTTAAGTGATTTACTGTACCTTGTAATTGGTTTTCTGAAAATATGAATATTTTACTGCCACTGTGGCAACTCTCCACAGCATCCATAATAGTGACATTCTTCAGGACATGATTAATGAGTTTTATTTTTTACTCTGTCTGGAAGTAAGAAGGCTAGAAGTTTTAAAATGATTTTCTTTATAAGATCACGTGAAAAGATTACAGTGCTGCATCTGATAAATTTGTGAGATTTTTTCTGAAGGGCCAAGTGACCAAAGTAACAAAGTGAATATTAAAAACAAGCTAGAGGAAGACCATCAGGCCTAGAGTAATGCCATCTTAGTATCACATACACCTTTACTGATAATTTTGGGATAAGAAATTAGCTTTTCTTTTGTGCCTATGATGTGAGAACAGGAAAGCAGAGAAGAATGCCTGTGAAAGTTAAAGCCTGTTTTAGTGGATGCCTTTGAAATCACAGAATCACAGAACAGTTGAAGTTGGAAGAGCGTTCTGGAGGTCATCTGATCCAACCTCGCTGCTCAAGCCGTGTTCCCTAGAGCATAATACGCAGGATTGTGTCCAGATGGCTTCTGAATATCTCTGGGGAAGGGGAATCCATAACCTCTGTGAGCAGTTTGTTCCAGTGCTCCATCAACCTCACAATAAAGGTATTTCTCCTAATGTCCAGAGGGAACTTCCCGTTTCTGTTCATGCTTGTTGCCTCTCATTCTGTTGCTGGGCACCACTTTGAAGAGTCTGCTCCCATCCTCTTGACATATTTCCTTCAGATACTGAAACACATGAAGCTTTCCCTTCTCCAGGCTGAACAGGTCCAGTTACCTTAGCCTTTCCTCATATGAGAGATGCTCCAGTCCCTTCATTTTAGTAGCCCTCTGCTGGGCTCTCTCCAGGAGTTCCAGTTCTCTTGTACTGGATACACCAGAACTGGATGCAGCATTGCAGGTGAGGCTTCACCAGGGCTGAGTGAAGGACTACTACCTGCAACCTGCTGGCCATGTTCCTCCAAATGTAGCCTAGGATACCATTGGCCTTCTTGGCTGCAAGTACACACTGCTGACTCATGCTATTTTTTACCAGGATCCACAAGTCCTTCTCATCAGAGCTCATTCCCAGCAGATAAACCCTCAGCCTGTAGTGGTGCATGGAGTCATTCCTCCCCAGGTGCAGAATCCTGCACTTGCCTTGGTTGAATTTCAAGAGGTTTCTCTCTTACCAACTCTCCAGCCTGTGGAGATCCTGCTAAGTGGCAGAACAGTACTCTGGTGTATGAGGCACTTCTTACAACACTGTATAATCAGATTTCCTGAGGAGGTACTCTATTCCTTTGTCAAAGTAATGACTGAATTACACTGAACTCATTTTTGACCTCCAGGGGACACTGCTAGCTTCAAGTCCTCAAATAGACTCTGCACAGCTGATCACAATTTTCTGAGACCTGCCATTTAGCCACTTCTCAACTCACTTCACCATCAACTTGTTCAGTCTGTGCTTCCGGAACTTAGCTGTGAGGATATCATGGGAGATGGTGTCAGAAGCCTTCCTGAAGTCCTGGAAGACAACATCCACTTCTCTCTCATTTATCCAGCCATTTGTGCCAGCACAGAAGACAATCAGGTTGGTTAAGCATGATTTCCCTTTGATGAATCCATGCTGACTAGTCCCGATCACCTTGCCTTCTACATGTGTAGAGATGGCCCGCAGGATGAGCTGTTCCATCACCCTAATATCTAAAAAATATATGTGGAGTTTCACATTTGCTACTATTTACAAGATGGTTCACAATTATATGTGCATCTTCTACTGTATACTAGACAGTCTGATAACGGTTGTCTGTAAAGCTTTAGAACATTTGAAGGAAAAGATTCTTAAAGAAACAGGTGGAAAATAAGATAAAAATTTATTGGGGGATTATATATGACAGATTATGCCAGACCAACTTGTCTACTGACATAGCAAAAATTATGCACACAGGAAAGAGAGCAAAATCTTGAAGGATATATTCAACTGGTCTGAAACACAGTCTGCTGCGGGTGATGCAGCACAGTACAAGAGCTGTAAAGCAAGAAACAAACCTGGCTAACTAGAAGACTGCTAAAAAAGGGAACAGTGCTGCTGAAGGAGGGCAACTAGTGTAATTTCTCAAGGATAGGTCTTGAGTCCAGTAATATCTAATGTTTTTATTGGTGACCTTGGCACCAAGAGTAGCAGTGCACTGATGAAATCTGCTGATGGTACAAAGCTGAGAGCAGTAATCAATACAGAGGAGCATCAGAATAATATACAGGAAGAGCTGGATGACCTTGAGGACTGGAGTAGTAGGAACAGGAGGATAACATGTAGTAGTACCAAGTGCAAGGTCATGCACTTGGGAACTAATAAGAAGGGCTGCCATCAATGGGAATGCAGCAGTTGCACATGAGAACAGAGGAGCAGATTTTGCATATTTAATTCCGAAATGTCTATAACCATCAAGAAAATGCATACAACGTATTTCCAGCAATGACAGAAAAGCACAAAAGAATTACTGCAGTGGTCAGAAAAAATTTTTCTTATAATATGTTCAAGTAAGTACATGAAATTATCTTTAAATATTTTAAGCCAAATAGGTGCTGTGGTAGTCTACCTTGAAAGAGGACTCTCAGTATATGGATGTGCAAGTGAGTTACTGCAAATTTGGAAGGAGTGGTGCTTTTCTAGTTATACTAAATTAGTTTCTGCTAAGTATTTGCCTGTCTGCTCTTGCCTGATGATAAATTCAAAGTTTTCCTTCACTCTCACTGAAAGAAGAGCTGCCTTGAACTATTCTAGGAGAAAGATTATAGCAGCTACCATAAGGTGGGTAATGAAGTATATAAAGGCATGAGTTCTTGTTATCAGATGCTAAGTTCTTTTGCCCACACTAGCGAAATGTCTTGGTTTTGTCCAGAATAGAGATAATTTTCTTCATAGGAACTTGCATGATGCTGTGTTTGGAATTTTTTTATGACAGCATTGGTGGTAGCACACTCTTGGTTTTAGTTGCTACAGAGCAACGCTTACACTGGGTCAAAGACTTTTCTGCTTCTTGGGCTGCCCTGTCAGTGAGGAGGCTGGATCTGTGAGAAGACACACCCACTGACCCAACTGGCCAAAGAGATATTCCATACCACATGGCTTTGTGCTTAGCAATAAAATCTGACAATGGATGATAAAAAGTTTACCTAGAAAACTATCTTTTTTTTTTTTTTTTTTTTTTCTCATGAGATCCTGCACTTCTGCATTTCCAGTCCTTTTTCTATCCCAACTGGCAAGAACAAGTGAGCAGTTGTGTCTGTAAATATGTAAAGACAGCAGACACCAAACGCTCTTTAAGTTAAAGTAGTCTCAAGACTGAGTAGCATTTAGTTGGCTGTGAGTTATGCTCTGGATGGAAATTACCAATTCGCTTCTGGTCACGAGAAGGGTGGGTTGTCACAACAGTTTTCTGATGAGCATATTGAACGTAAGAAACCTAAGTGCTTTTGGACATATAGCTTGAAAATATCTTAATGACTGCCAAATCTGTATTTGCAGTTCTTGTTAGTAAGGTGCTTCATGTGTGGAAAAAGTATGAGATAGATATTTGGCTTGTGAAATTGTCTAAAGGCAGGACACTTCTCTAGGAAAAATTCATTCCCTTTTCTGCTTTCAAGTACTTCATTATGACAAATGGAGACTCAGTACACTGCACTCCTATGGTGTTTTGTTTTTTTTCTCTATTATTCTAATCCTGTTTCCTGATCATCTTCTAATGCTCCAGAGCATTGTAATGAAAAGAGTATTTGACTTGAGTCTATTTAACAAAAATAGAACCTCTGTATATTAATAGCAGTGAGCAATGAGTGTATGACTCTAAGCACTGATAAATTTTAGTGTTACTTTACATGCCAGAGTACTTTTTTTTCATTTATACTTTTAATATGGTTTTAAAAACCACAATTATAAATTGCTTCTTTCCTGCAATGCAGGAATGAAGGAAACTCTTAATATAGTGACTGATTAGGCTGAGGTACACAAATGTTATTAAGCAAATTGCAAATTATACGCATAAAATATGTTAAAAATAAGTATTATTTATTTATTTATTAATTCAATAAATGAATGAGTAGTCTGAAGAGGATACTGAAATGGAATTTCCCATAAACAGAAATGAAAAGCAGATGTTCGCATTCCGTGTTGAGGGTCTATGGCCTGAAAAGTACAGTGATTAGAAACTTTGGTAAAAAAGACCAAAGATGCATGTCTAGTAATCATGTGTATTAATACATTTGGGAAAACAGTTATGTCTTAAAAATGAACATCATGTTGTCATGGATACAGCAAGATTTTAAAATATTTTTAAGGCTTATATTTTGATTGTTTTTAACTGAGATCTCAGGTCAGAAAAACGTATGACTATCCACTTAATTTTATGTTCAGAGATAGATTTGAAGTGAGAAAACAGAAGTAGGGAACTTCTGTTCACATGACTTCAAAGATGCCTAGAGAGACACTCTTACACGGAGAACTGAGGTTGGAGGCAGAAAAACTTCATGGATGTCCGGATCTGATATGTAGTTGTTCCCTCCTGTCCTTCTTACCGTAAACAAATTGGATTGTTTAATTGTCAATAGAGATTCAACCCACCTCAGAAAAACGTGTGGACCAAGAATTGAGAAGAAATGTGTAATCACCAATGACAAAAGCTCAACAGAACAGCAGCAAGCAGCAGGAAGTCCAGCATACTGCTGCGTTTCTCCTGGCTGATTTGCCTGTGAAGAACATAAACATGTTAGGTCATGCTTCATTTTCCAATCTTCATTAGCTGGCTGAAGAAATCAGTAAATGGTACTCTAGTCTTTTCTCCAGATTGGATGTATTTATCTGTGAGAAGTGCTGTTTGTAACACTGAACTGCTGAGTTATAAACAAGCCTTGCTATTCTGAAGCATCTTTTTATTACATAATAGAATTCTATGATTAAAATTAATTTCAGTGTTTCCCATGATGAGGAGCTTCCAAAACCTCAACATGCAAAATTTAATTACTTATATTTAAAGAATATGTCTGGAAAGGGATCTGCAATTTCATAGTCTTTTTTTCTTTTTTTTTTTTTCCTACACTTTTACTGAGTTATATAGTATTAAGGAAAATGTTTATTAGGGGAGATTAAAACAACTATTAAATTTCCTTCAACTTCAAATGTTTTCTCTCCTATTTGTTTTCTAGTGAAAGAGCTGTACAGAATGAGTTTGTTTGTTTTCCTGTTCTATCAACTTTGATAAACATTTTTGACCGATTGCAGATATTTATAATAGCTTGGAACCAAGTGATTTTCAGGAGCACAGCCAATAGGTTTCTTTCCAAGTAAACATTAGAAATCAGGCAAGACAATTTTTTATATTTTTTCTTTTTTTTTTTCTTCTAAATTTTGTCACGTTATTCATGTGCAATCCTAGCAGTCTAAAATTTAATACTTACCCTGATAGAATATTGCCAAAATGAGGTCAATCCTACACATTTTATGACCAGGGTATTTCTTAGTGAAAAATGTTAATGCACAGAATCAGTGTTCAAGTCAAGCTAATTATTAAAAAATGCTGTGTGACAGTGCAGTTCATGGCATTAGTGAAAATCATAGAATACAATTTCATGTTTTCTTTTAAAAATTCCTCCCTGTATGGATAAGCACAGGTAGCGTGATGGTTTTGTTAATCAAGCACAAGTTATACTCATATTTCATGTACCATATAGTACTAATAATGTGAAATCCTTTTCCGAGGGGAAAAGTCTATGCCTGACATAAGAGTTTGATTAAATAACAGTTTTCTGATGCTGAGCTTTGTTTGATAATTCTATGGCATTTTACAGCAAAAATCTTCTTTACAAAGTGGTTTTCCATATGAAGTGAGGTAAAAAAAATGTTTTATAAATCAGCCAAAGCTAAAAAAAATTGACAGTCTTTGAATTGAGTTGCCTTATAGGCCACAGATTAATTAACGAGAAAAAAAGATTTTTAAAATTCCATTAGTTACTGATCATTTAATTTTCAGCATTTGTGAACTTCTGAAATTATGTTATTTTGATAACAGAGGTGATTTTTTTTTAATTGAGTATTTATTTCTATCCATGAGTTTGTTTATGTATTTGAATCATGTTAATCATCACAACAAATAACTTTTTAGTTCTAATTTATTAGAATCATAGAATCATAGAATCACAAGGTTGGAAAGGACCTACAAGATCATCTAGCCCAACCATCCTCCCATTACCATTGATACCACAAGCCACTAAACCATATCTCATAGCTCCTCACCCAGATGCCTCTTGAACACTGCCAGGGATGCTGACTCCACCACCTCCCTGGGCAGCCTCTCTGAGAGAAAAAGTTCTTTCTTATGTCCAATCTTAACCTCTTGTGGCCATTTCCTCAGGTCCTGTTTGTTGCCTGGGAGAAGAGGCCAAACCCCTCCACATCACAACCTCCCTTCAGGAAGTTATAGAGTGCAATTACAGTTTTCTAATATCACAGAACTGTCATTGGCCTATCACTATCATTTAAAATATTGAATAAAGCACAGACTGCATTCTCAGAGCATTCTGTGCTCTCCACTAGCAGTGACACTGATCTAGCTATTTCAGTGTAAAACATTTTAAAACAGTTTTAGTCAACAGAGGCTACATCTTTAATGTCTTTGTCCCCACTCCTGTTTCCTGGTTGGTGCTAATTGTATGGCAGAGTCACAGAGTGGAAGCGGCAGGCGGGCACCTGTGCCTGAACCCTGTCCAAGTGGGGCCAGCTGCAGTAGTATACTCATGACTGTGTCCAGTTGGGTTTTGAAATTCCATGGATGAAGATTCCAAAACATCCCTGGGAAACCTGCTCAGCATTTTACTGTGCTCACTGCAAAAAAATGTTTGTGTTTTTTTCAATAAATCTAGTATGTTATAGACTTCTTACCTAATGCTTTCTAGTTTCTTGATATGAGATATAATTCAGACCAAAAGAGAGGAGTTATGTATTTTAGACTTAGTCTAGAAAACCCAGAGATGGGATATTGTGTCATACTTCAGTTTGGATAAAACAATCCTGGCGTGATGCTCTTGGACAGCAAGGTGTGCAGGTATGAAAGCAGTGTCTCCATGCATCCGCTTGGAGGTCTCTCAGCCTCCAGAACCCTGTGGCTATGTGCAGTGTGGCTGCTAGCCCTGAATGCTAGGTCTCCAAAACCATGCCAGAAGCTGTATGGGAGAGAATGGGTTGGCATAGATGCAGCAATCACAGAAGTGCCATGACATCTGAGTGGCACCCAGTCCATCACTAAGCTGAACTGCATAGCTGCAAATGGCCCTGCATGGTGGACAGGTCAGGTGATCTCTTAAAATCCCTTTCTTTGTCTCCAAAGTGGTACAAAAACCTTATTGTGGTACAACAGTAAAAACTGGGTTTTTCACTGAAATCCTTACTGAGACAAATTAAATCATTTTGGGACATCAGATTTCAAGCATGCAGCCCCAGCACAGTGCTGCTTTGAATGTCCATTTGCGAAGATTTAATTTCTGATAACTGCATATGGAGCAGGGATAGTACTCTTGTAAAATGACCCAGTCTTCCTACCTGCCCCACAAGCAATGACTTCTTGAAAACAATGAAAAAATGAAAAAAAGGAAAATCTTTTTCTTTGTACAGTGTTTGATTTCTGAAAAGTCATTTGCTATAGTTTTTTCTTTAATATGATTTTTAACTGACCACCATTAAACAAGTTGATCCAAGAGAGAAAAAAGTCTTTATTAATATATGCACTCATAATGCTCTTTTCCTTAACCACCCCCATATCTAGACACAACCCTGTCCCTCACATTCTAAACCCTATAGCTGGGCTGGGGCAAATGTAGTGATGATCACTGTTCAGATAATGGCTTATCAGGAGTCTTCCCAACAAATCCTGGCTGCTTGGGATCATCCCATGCTCAGGGATAACCCTGACATCCAAAATTCTGATAAATGCTAGTAAGGTTTACATTGAATTTACGTTCATGTGGATGTGGACTTCAAAGTACCAAGCAGTAGCCTGTAATACATTGACCTGCAATGAGTAACCACTTCTATTACTTTTGGAACTTGATCCTGAGCTAGCTTTGATTGAAATTCACCAGCTTGCAGTTGCTTGGTGTACTTACAGATAGGAAACACCAGTAGCAAGATAAGCAGCTCACAGCCTTTATCCTTTATCTGCTACAACAAGAAGTTCACCTCACTGGTATAGAATTCCCGTGGAAATCAATCTATGGATTCAGTAAGAATAACCTCTGTCTGCTGAATACACTAAACACTGTTTAGTAATGCAGCTGAGAGTGTGTCAGTCCTGATTTCCTTTGAAGACTTCTAGGACTGAGTAAACCTGAATTTTGTTGTCTAAAAGATGCTGAGCCAAGGCTAGATCAGGTTTGGGTTCCTCCTCTCAGTGGGAAGTGAAGGCACAGCATGGCAAGACGGGTTCTGGAGGAAGAACATCAGAAAATCAGAGCTGCTGATTAGCATGCTTTAAGGAAAGGCAGTTCATGGGCTACTGCTGCTGTTCCCCACACACTGAGGTGTTCTTCAGGAGCAGCAACCAAGGACATATCAGTGCTCTTCCACAAAGTGGGCAGTAGGAAACTCTGCAAAGGCTGTTTGTGAAAAATAACAACATTCCTTAACATTTACCATTGTTGTGAATAAGGAAACTGAGTTTTACCCTCAGTGTTTGGGTATGTGCTAGTTTTAATCACTATGCAAAGCACCAGTAAACCTGTGAAGGATGGTGTTGCATTTCTCTCCTGGTAAATGAAGAGCTGGCTGATGTTATATCACTTTTCACTTTAGAAGTACACAGTTCAGTCTCAGCACTCCTCAAAGTATGATAAATCATGGTACCAGTGTGCTCCATCTTATTGATAGTCAAAACACCCAACTGAATCACAGCATTCTTTAAGCATTTGCCTCTAAATTTTCAAAACAAGGAAGGTAATACAGCCCACAGCACATTTCATAGCTATCTAGTCCAGGAAGAGGATATATGAGGACTTTATTGGTGGTATTAAACACAAGCTATTCAATCTAGTGTGTGAGATACAGAGCTAAGAGGCATCACTGAGATCCACCAAGAAAAAGAGTGAGAATTATGATTAATGCTGGATTCACTACAATGGATTCTTCTCTGTGATGTACTCAGGGAGACCACACAGACGTGAATTTAGCAGCTCAGTTGTTATTAAACTTAACAGGCACTTTACACTGTAATGCCAATGTATTACATGAAAATGTAGTCTTGGATGCTTATGACTTGGACTTTCAGCATATCCCAGATGTAGTATTAGTAGTGGTATATCTATATATCTGAGAATAAGGGCTATTTGAACAACTAGCAAATGTCAAGTTAGATAATTAACCACTGGGAAAAAAAAAAAAGCAAAATCTTCAGTGGATGTTATTCAGATTATGTTGTTTATCCATTTATAGAGCTGGCTTAATAAAGGCCTCTGAGTAAGTGATACAATAATTGCCAAAATTTACAATGACTTCTTCATAAAAGATATTCTCACTAGCTTTAAATAGAATTTGGATCTAAATCATTACCACAGAATGCAGTGTGAATACTGAAAACGAAGGGTTCATTTATATCCATTGCAGTGGTTATATCACTTGAGTACTCTTGATAAAGGACTGATTATACTAAAGGAGCAAAGCGATAGGTATCCAAGGAGGGGTTTAAGTTGGAGTTTAGATATTTATGTTTCTAACTGTAATCTTTGCTTCTCTGCAGGCACTATAATTTTTATCTTACTGTGTCCTAGCAGCTAAATTAAGCCCAAATATGGCATATCTTTTTGAAATTGGGTTTTTCGCTGCTTGACATAGACACAAAAAATGAGATCTTCCACCAGAGCTCCCAGAAGGAGTATGTCATCTATTATCACTAGAATTTGTGGGTTAACGTACATGTAAGACCAAGTCTGTACAAAGTAAAAATAATGATGTGGCTGGACCTTTTACATCATTAACCCGTGGTCAGGGTGCTAAATGATAAATTTCAGATGTCAGTGTTCTTCTAGGTGCTTGTGCTTTTAATACATTTTCTACTTAATGTGAACTACAGGGCTAGAACTGGGCCTATGAGCTTGTAGATCAAAGCTGTTGATGGTATTTTCTCTGAGGTCTGAGAAAGGAGGTACAGAAGTCTCCTGCTTTCAAGGGCAGCCCTCATGTAGAACTGGTCCCTGAAGTACAGGCAGCAACAACCTCACTGTTGGCAATATATGAGCTTACTTTACTTTTCTGAAGGGTATATCACTCAGAAAGAGTTGTGTGAGGAGACATCTTCTTCAGCTCAGTCTTTGGCATCTCCCTGCTTACACTCTGCAGGTATAAGCACTCTGATCTTGCTCACCTAATGAAAATGAGCTCACTCAAAGCCTAATAAGTAAGTCTTATATTGGGTTTATCTCAGATTTTCATTTGTCTTTTGGCGTCTGATCACCATTTGCTTAAATCCAATATTTAATTTTTACTGATGTCTGCTGAACTACCTCTGTGCTGTCTCTCCGAAGGTACCTGAAGCCTGTCTGTGGGCAGGCATAGAGGTACCAACTGGAGACCCTTTTCCACATCAACTAGTTCTGACCATGCTGTGGGCCCTCAGACTAACTGTGACAGTGCTTTTTTGAGAAGAAAAAACAAAGGGCATTTCTGCAGAGAGAGGACCATGGAGGAGCTGGTCACCCCTTGCAGTTCATGGGCACCATGCTGAGCAGATCCCTGCATGCAGCAGGGATGTGGGACAGAGAGTGACCTCAAAGGACTAGAAGATTATGAAGCATTATTGACTCACTGCAGCTTTCATTGCCCTTGCTCTGCTTGGGGGGAGGAGGTAGAAGAAGGTGGATAGGTGGGGAAGGTGCTTTTTCATTTGTTTGTTTTTCATTGCTCTAGGCTGTTAGTAATAGGCTGTAAATTCTATTAACCTCTCTCCAGAGAGTCTGTTTTGCCTGTGATGGTGATTAGGTGAGCAATCTCCTTGTCCTTATCTCAACCCATGAGCTTCTTCTTTCATCATATTTTCTCCCTCTGTTCATATGAGGTCGGGGAGTAACGGAGTGGTGTGGTGGAGCTTAGCTAGCAATTAGGGTGAAACTACCTCACAAAGTCATTTCACAAGGATGATATTCCTATTAATCCTAGGTATGTTTTTATATATATTGACCACTAATACTGTTTTGCCCCTGACTTGGTGCCCAACGTGCTTGCAAAATGTCTTTCTATGTGACAAAAGACACTTGAACAAGGTGATATAAAGATATTTGGTTATAGTACTAGATAGGAATGACAATAAGCCTCTCTAACTTTCTTTCTGTATTTGTCTCAGACAAAGACCTGTGAACAAGTTGGCATTATGTGAGTTGGAGCAGTGATGAGTGCCCGTGGGTAAGGATCAAGGGGAAGGCCTGTAGGGGTGACGCCTTGGTGGGGGACTGCCTAATCAGGATGAAGAGATGGACAAGGCATTCTCTGCACAGCTTGCCAAAGTCAGATGATTGCCAGCACTCGTTCTCTTGGGAGACTTCAACTTCCCTGATATATGTTGGAAATATAATACAGCGTGGAAGAAGCAGTCCAAGTGTGTGGAAGATAGCTTCCTTATGCAGCTGGTATGAGAACCTACCAGATGTGGTGCCCTGCTAGACCTGTTCTTCACTAACAGTGAAGGACTGGTAGGAGATGTAAAAGTTGGGGACTGTCTTGGGCAGAGCGACCATGAAATTGTAGAATTCTCTATTCTTGGAGATGTCAGAAGGGTGACTAGCAAAACTGTTATCTATCTTGAATTTCCGGAGGGAGGACTTTGACCTATTCAGGATGCTTGTAGCACAGACTGGGTGACCAGACTAGTAGATGTGGGAAAGGCTGTTGATGTAGTCTACCTGACTTCAGCAAAGCCTTTGACACGGTCTCTCACAGTATTCTCCTGAGGAAACTGGCTGCCTGTTGCCTGGACATGTATATCCTCCTTTGGGTAAGGAACTGTCCAGAGGGCTGTGCCCAGAGGGTAGTGGTTAATGGAATTAAGTCCAGCTGGTGATCTATTACAAGTGGTGTCCCCCAGGGGCTGGGGCTCATCTTGTTTAATATCTTTATTGATGACCTAGATGAGGGGATTGAGTGTACCCTCAGTAAGTTTGCAGATGACACCAAGTTGGGAGGTGGTGTCAATCTGCCTGAGGATAGGGAGGCCCTTCAGAGGGATCTAGATAAACTGGATCACTGGGCGGAGGTAAATGGGATGAGGTTCAACAAGACCAAGTGCTGCGCCCTGCACTTTGACCACAACAACTCCATGCAGCGCTATAGGCTTGGGGATGATTGGCTGGATGACTGTGAAGAGGAAAGGGACCTGGGGATGTTGGTTGATGCTTGCCTGAACTTGAGCCAATCATGTGCTCAGGTGGCCAAGAGGGCCAATGTCATCCTGGCCTGCATTACAAATAGTGTGGCCAGCAGGAGCACTGGTAAGGCCGCACCTTGAGTACTGTGTTCAGTTTTGGGCCCCTCACTACAAGAAAGACATTGAGGCCCTGGAACATGTCCAGAGAAAGGCAGCAAAACTGGTGAGGGGTCTGCAGCACAAGTCTTATGAGGAACAGCTGAGGGAGTTGGGATTGTTTAGTCTGGAGAAGAGGAGGCTCAGGGAAGACCTCATTGCACTCTACAGCTTCCTGAAGAGAGGTTGTGATGAGGAGGGGTTTGGCCTTTTCTCCCAGGCAACAAATAGGACATGAGAAAATGGCCACAAGTTGCACCAGAGGAGGTTTAGATTAGATATAAGGAAAAACTTTTTATCTCAGAGTGTGGTCAGGCACTGGAATGGCTGTTCAGGGAGGTGGTGGAGTCACCCTCCCTGGCAGTGTTCAAGAGGCATCTGGAGGAGGAGCTACAAGATATGGTTTTAGTAGCTTGTGGTAGCAGTGATGGGAAGACAGTTGGACTAGATGATCTTGTAGGTCCTTTCCAGCCTTGTGACTCTATAATTCTACAATTCTGACAAAACAAAAAGACCTCAGTTTATATCCTACTTTGTTTGATTTTGGTAGATTTGAAAGCCACTCCCAGGGCAGCATGTAGGCTGGCTGACCATTCCAATAACATTTTATTGGTGTCTTTTGTGGATGTATTTGCAAGATGGGAGTTGCACAGGTTCACATTTGGAGGAAGATACTGAGAGTCAATCAAACACTGCAACCAAGCAGCTCAATCCTTCAGCATAGATATCTTCTTACTACTCGCTGAGCTTTAAGGATCTATTTCCCATGGATCTATCTTCCAGGATCTATTATATATATATTATATTATAGGATCTATTTCCCACATCTTTGATATCTGCTCTCCAAAATGCCTTTGAGATTCTTTCTCCAATCCAGTCAATTTTTTATATTCATGACCTGCTGTTTTGCCAGTGTCAGGGGTCAGCACAGAGATCACAGACACCAGTTTAAATCAGTGCCTTTACTTACATTCAAAGCAATGAGAAAATAAGTGAAATGACAAAGCACAGTTGAGGCAATGCATCTAACCATTACTACATGAAGATAGTGATAAAGAAAGATATGTCACCTGTTGCCCTAATACTTTACCATCATCCAGATCCACCATCACTAGGGAACTCCAGTTTCAGTGAAGATTTGAAGAGATTTTCCTGGCAACTGGGGAGTTCTACACAGTGCATTCATTTAGGGGTGAGATCTCCAACTTTGCTACAAGAGGGTCCATCTTTTATACTGTTGAATAAACAAGTTTATGGGACCATCTGGTGGAAACATGTTTTCATTCTCCCTTTGGATTCCACCTCAAGCCCGGAAGGGGATCAAGGAGGAACCAAGGAAGTTTGTGTACTTGACACTGTGCTTCTAAATAAGGAAAGATTAGTACATTCACATAACGCTTTATCTAAGCTACATCACTTGCTAAGGAAACACTTTGCCTAAGATACATATTTTGCTAATGACCAGATACTGATGCTATATAATGCTTACTTTTGAGATTCATCTGGAGGTCAACTTTGGTTCACGTCCATTGTTCAGACCTTCATACTTCACCTGCCGTAAGCATGCAAAGAATATTTGTATATTTAATCTGCCAACATGATTAACATGATTAAGATCTTTATTAAATGAGAACTATAATAATACTATATAAAAGTATTGTTATAAGGTGTAGTTATTGAGTTAGGTTATAACTTGACCCCATTATCCTCAAGCCTATCCGCTCTGTTGCTAACCTTTGCTTTAAAAATATTTAGCTTGCATCTCTTAAATCTGTCAAACACAAGATGTCTTCTCTTGTATTAAGGCATATTCACTGGTCTGAGTCACAGTATTTCTTACTTCAACCATGAACTGGATTTGACAGCCAACTTGCATTAAATCTCTAAAAATAGGACTGCTTAATGAAAATGCTGACAGACCCTTATCTGGAGTAACATTAGTGGGCGCTACTTCAACCAAGAAAATGTCTTTCAACTTATTTACTGAAAATGAGATCAGATGACCATTTTTAATTCCAGTTAAAATATGCAGTCATGCATGGATATGAGGCTCAGATGGCCTTTTAATAAGTTCATAATTTAGTTATCTCTCTGAGAAGACCCAAGAACTTATCTCAAATGTAAAATTTATATTAATCTTTTTTAATGTTGAAGAAGCTATTTGGGAAAGACTGTTTGTTAGAGTTATAACTATTGGGTTTATCTTGGGTACTTCTCAAGTTTTCATTATTGGATTTTAACTTATTATATAGCTAGGCTTCATCTAAATCATAACCTTTCATTACTACTGTTACATTGATTTCTACAAGACTTCAAGGCATAGTCAACCTCTGTACATGGAGGCATTTCTTTCCTCTGTATTAAAAAGGTGATCCATACATTTTGTTAAATCTTTAAAAGGCAACATTCATTTACAAAATGAGAAAACATGTCAGCAGTATGGAACTATAGAGTTACCCCTTTCATTTAATTATAATTCGCTCCATATAGTTGTTATATGTCATATATTTTATGTTATATGATATTATACATCATATGCTTTTATACGGGAAATGGATCAGACCCTTGTACAGACTTTAGAGGAAAACAGCAGAGATGTTGTCTTATATCTTCTCACATCATGACAAAGTCTCAAGAAAGATTTAGAGAAAGGAATTCTGAGCTTTCGTTCCTTGATTGAAAAAATGTATATCTATTATTTCAATTTTAAAATGCTAGGGGAAATCATAAATTAGAATCAGTATTTTATATTAAAATGCTATTAAATATTCTTCTAACTTTTTAAAAACTGTAAAGCCATTATCAATTTCCAAGGAACAAAACATTTTCTTAAAAACATAAGCTTCTTTAATTGATAGACACTTTCATGCTTTTGTATTAATTTCCAGTCAGTAACCAAGCTTCTTTATTGAGGAACGCTATTACTGTTCACCTATTAATTGGATGATGGCAACTAATAATTTGTATGTACAAACTGTATTTGATTCCTTTTGAAAACAAAACAAAACAAAACAAAACATGATAATATTCTTTTTAATTATGTGATAAATTATCCCATGGAAAAATTATATTTAATTTTTTTCTTTATTTCCCTGTTCTCTATTCATTACCTGTCTGGATTCTGATTTAGCTACTTCAGGTTGTCCAAATCTGAAATATGCATAGGTATATTCCCTTTTGTGTTCACAACCTTTGTAAGACCTTAGGTGTGCACCCAAAGCACATGTGGTTGCTTTTCAGACATCAAGTGTAGTTCAAGATAATTTTCTAAGTACAAACTCAATGTCTTGGCCAAGGCTTGGATGCATGCCAAGGGAAGAGTACCACACAGTTGTCCTTTTCTGATATTCCTTCTCAAGCCGCTGGTCCCTGTTAGAGACAGCAAATTGAGCAAAAAAGTCCTTGGACTGGAGGTTTTCCAGAGATGTATCGCTTGGCTGAGCCTGGGCAAATTTTCACAGGTCTGATAAAATTTAGTGTGAGGAGTATGATTAACTCTTCTGACCAATGTCAGCTGCCACCTTGGAGGCATGAGGTCAGGAGAGGTTTATGGTAAGACTGCCAGGCTTCATGTAGGTAAAGCTGTATACTGCAGCTGCTCTCAATATTAGAAATGACTTCATCATTCTTGATTAAATTTCCCAGACAAAAAACCTAATTGGACTCAGCATGAAAAATTCTGCTTTATCTTAAGATGAGATCCTTCTGTGCTCTCTCCTGTGTGGACTGAGCACAGCAGAGCTAGTAGGAGTGAAGGATACCAAGATTCTGAGGCGCTTGCTGATTAGTCACGCATCAGTACTAGATCTTGTCTCCTTCAGTGGTATCTTCATACAGAGCTAACACTGATGACAGCGTAAATATCAGAAAATCTTTCTTAGATGAAATATAATTGCATGAGAGTGTATGCAGTCATCTGAGACCAATTTCTGCAACGTTTAGGTTATGTTACATGTTTTGAGTTCTCCCTGCCTCTTGTGCACTGCATTAATTCAGCTCCCAGGAATAAATTCAAAGGCAGTGTTATGCATCTATGCTTTTCCCTAAGTGCACAGAATAGCTCAGGACTAAGTACAGGACCAGGTGGGTGCTGGACTGTGGTTCAGTGCTGTATCAGGGGTTGCTTATCTCCTACAAAGAAAGGAAAGCAGGCAGATAGAGGCATTGCATTGCCCGAGGCTCACATGACTCCAGTTTAGCTCATATTGGATTTGGGGAAAATGTGATATCTTATTTTTATACAAACAGGTTTGCAAAATAAAAAACACAGTCACTTGAACTACACAAGCCATTTATTTCATTAAAAAATCATGTATTACTCATGGAGAATGGTCACTATAGGTTCTTTTTTATATTCAAAGACAAACAAGGTACCTATTAAATGTATCTTAATAGCAACATCTGGCTCTGATGTGAGCTACCCAATTAAGAAAGAATCTTTTCCCTTTAGGCTGTGTTTTCCATTGCATTTAAAATATCGTGTTTTTATATTACAAAATTATATAAATTCAAATCAATTCATCCATATCAAAAAGATAAGATAAACAAAACATACTAACTAGCTTATTTCTACTTTCAAGCTAAGTATAGATCAATATAGGCATAAATAAGCCTCAGTAGCCTGCACTCTGGAAATCATTTCAGTTTGACAATTGATAATGTATTAGACAAGTTAATAGACAATATATGAGATTCATATGACTCACACATACGTGAGAGAGGGAATGAGAGTAAGCAAACTCTTTACCCAACCACATTTTAATTATGGATCTAATGGCTTTAACTCCCCAGATAAAAGCTGAGAACCTTTTAAATTCTCATAAATTGCATAACTGCAGTAATGAATGAACCATCAGAATGTCGTATTTTGGAAAATAAAGATCATATAAACAGTACAAGAATTTTCTGCACAGCTCAGTTTCATTTGGGAGTAAATTTGTCTGGTTTGGTTTGAATTGAAAACTTATTTCTGAAAGCATTTTAAATGTTGCTAATTTCTCACTAAACAGCATTAGTGTTGAAACAAAGCTAAAATTATTTGTTTCATCAGTAGTTTGCTACTATGTGCCTGCTGCCAAATTTTACATGCTACATATATCTAAAAAATATACCGATAAATACAGATGTAGAAGCATAAACAGGCACTTGTTGGTGTCAGTTCAATTTTCTGTCAAAATCAAGTCTGGCACAGGTTACTTTGGATCACCGTCATTAGAGAAAATAATTAGAAAATGCCAGCTTAGAGCACTAAAGAAATGAAGGGAAAGGTGCCTATTAATGAGACTTTGTTTTCAAGACACTGCAGTTAGAGTTATTAAGGTGTTCTCTGAACTCCTGAAACCAAAAGTGTATTTTTTTTTAATGAAACCAGAGACTCTCAGGTAATAACATAGTTCTGAGAATCAAAGTCTTGTGAAAATGCCGAACATCTCAAGATCTATGAAAAGCCTTGTGGAGCCGAACACTGCCATCTATCTTTTTTCTTTCCTGCTTGTCAGTGTCTGTGTACTGGCAGTACTCAGCTGGCTGACTGCCCACTGACTTTGCTCAAAGGTGTGTAACTTGTTTGTTTGTTTGTTTGTTTTCTTTTGGGAATTGTTACCCTCTCATTATTGTTCTCAGTAATCTGATCAGCAGTTTAGTACATCAAAACAATTGCTATCCTGTATGTCTTTACGGAGGCTTTGCTGCTATGGGCACTTGCCCATCATTTCAGGAGAATTCAGACTGGCAGGAGTACAGAGTGTCTTTTTGGATGTGGGATGGCTGTGGAGAATGTTTTACCTGCTCTTGAAGGTTCAAGTGCACCCTGCTCATGTGAGAATATTCCATATGTGCTGGGAAGTCAGAGCAGCTTTGTCTACTCATTGGTTCAGACTTCTGGTGTCTCGCTTTGTGGCTGTTGATTGATAAGTAAGCTTCTAGGTTTTCTAGCTATTGTCCTAAGTCCAAGCCACTAGGTGACAAATGGAGCCATGATTTCAATACAGAACTGTGCCAACCTAAAATGTTAATCTGGATACAACCTGTGTTATCATGAATATTTTCTGTAATCTTGTTCTGCTGTTATTTTAGTGTCAAATAAAGTCAAGGAATATTGAGGTAATGTTGCTAATTAGTAAAACCACTTATTAAATGGCTCTGGAAGCTCTGTATTTTTCTAAATTCCAGATTTTAGGCATTGGCACTATCATACTTGTTGGGTATTGGGTAGGTGGTGCCTGCGTGCACCTGGGGTGGAGTCAGGGAGGTCACGAGTGTCACACAGGGGCGGTCACCTGTACCACTATATAGGGTTTGTTGTGAGGCATTAAACTTGTACTTCGGCGTTATGCACTGTGTGTGAGTCCCGTCTGTTCCCCGTGCGCTGAGGCAGGGTACTTTCACACGGCAGCCTTAACTTGTTGCCGGATCGGGAGGCGACAATACTCAAATGTACTACTCTGTTAGTAACTATAATTTTTAAATGTTAAAATTGGGCATGAGTTAGTGTTGTTTGGTGACTCAGTACAACAAATAATTAGTAATGTGTGAGTTAGGAGATAGGGGATTGCTAAATATTTTGTGACAGTCGAGTACTGTGAAGGCATCTCAGTCTCCTTTGCCCTGTGTCTCCTTGGGCTGAGTTAATCGTTCCTTAACAGGAATGTTACTTTCTAGGATACTCACCAGGTGTGCTCCTCTTCTCTTGTCCCTCCAGATTAGTAAAGTAAAGATTGAGACATCACATTTCCTGTTGTTGCTGCAACAGTCTTCATAGAATTTAATTGCAGATAGCAATTTAATTGCCAATAATGTCTTATTTCTTCATGGTAAGATAAGCCTTACCTTACTGGTATCTAGATATTAAGCTGCCAGGTTTATTGTCTATGCTGAGGGTAATGCAGTTGTAGTTCAGACTGACAGCAGAGCAAAAGTATTTCAGCTAGATGTCATAAGAAAAATACACTGAAAAAGAAAAGCTAATGTTCAAGTTAAAAAAAACTTATTAAAGTGTTAAACTATATTGGAAAGCTTATGCTGAAATAGTACAGATACTTCAGCTACTACAGTGCCTTGAAGTTGGACAGGGACCCTGTGTCTACATATGTTCACTCCTCCTGCATGGCATGAGGTCTCCTTAAGAAAACCATCTGGAAAGGAAAGAGGAGAGGAGAGGAGAGGAGAGGAGAGGAGAGGAGAGGAGAGGAGAGGAGAGGAGAGGAGAGGAGAGGAGAGGAGAGGAGAGGAGAGGAGAGGAGAGGAGAGGAGAGGAGAGGAGAGGAGAGGAGAGGAGAGGAGAGGAGAGGAGAGGAGAGGAGGAGAAAGAAAAGAGAAAGGAAACAGAAAAAAGAAATGAGATGTGCTGGGTAGGATAAAGCTGCAGAGAAGGCAGTGATGGCTCCTGGTAGGAGCAGAGTGCCTCCCTGAATGGACTGAAGTTGTTCTTACTGCTGCTCATCACTGGGTGGCTTTTCCTCATTCTTGTTTCAAACTGCAAATTGACTGAATCAGAGATTAAACACTAGAAACACTGAAGATTCACTCTCCTGACTGTCAGGAACAAAGATCAGTGTGTGATATTTTTGGCATATCCAGCATTACACTCTGCATGATTACAGCATGCCAGTAGTATCCCAGTGGTGTTATTTTCCTGCAGCCACCCCAGAAGCAGTTACAGACAGGAAGGACTTCGAAGAGTAGGAATACTGGGAAGGGAGTTGCCATTTCTCCATCTGTCTGCACTGATCGTGTTACTTGAATTTCTCCACTGAAGATCAGTCTGCCATGAGCTTGCTCATCACAATTATACTGCTGTAAATGCTATTGCATTGGTTCATGACAAGAATCATTACAGAAGAAACATGTATAGAGATAATTACTTTACTTCACACTTGTTCTTTGTATGTCCCTCCTGGATTTAGTCTTCTAAGCCTGTTTGTGCCCAGTTACATTCAAAAGTATTTTATACCTTTTATATAGAGAGATATGGGTGAGACAGGAATTTTGCAGGCAATTGTGAGTTACCTGTAGACAGTGAGGAAGTCCTGTCATGTGGGGGCTAGTCACTAACTTGTTCAAACCTGATGGTCTTTTCAGAGATCTTCAGGGTGCTAACTGAGCTGCCTTAGCTTTGCATAATCTTTCTACCTACTCTGAGTTCTTAATTATATATGTAACTTGATCACATTAATTTTGCTCATAGCTGAGGCAGGCTCAAATGGAATTTTGGAAATACTTCTGAAACAATGCTATATTGCTGAGATGTTGATCACCAATGTCATGTGAAGAGTGTAAAGAATTATTATCTAGATTACAGATTCACGAGGGAGGGAAGAGTTTTTGTTATGAATTTAGGCTGTACTGAGCATATCAAGGTCTTATTCAGTTGTTGAGTTGTACAGTCAGCAGTACAATACGTACAACATGAATTTCAAATAACTTTTGTGAGGTAAATAATTTCATAGTAGATTAAAATAAGCTTTTTATCAAATGTATCTACACTCTCCATGAAGATGCAACTCTGAAAGAACAGGCAGCTGAATAGAATTGAGAGGAATCAGGTATCTGGGCATGTGCACACTGAAGTCTTGACCAAGTAAAAGTGAATGCTCCATGTAAAAAAAAGTAAAAGCTCCATGAATTTGCTCATTAATTTAAATTTTATTCAAAGATTCTTTTTCTCTAACTCTGGATGTAGCGTTAACATGTTACAGTGTTTGAGCTGGTGAGATTGTTCTGGTAGTTTAGGACTTCTCACTAATCTTCAGATTTCCTTCAGAAGAACATACAGTACTTCATTCCCTGTATCGGGGGTAAGGAGAGAGTTCCTTGCAGCTGGATGGGCTCACACTGACCACTTCTTCTGCAAACTCTCCCTCTGTGTATAACCAAAGCAAGATAAGTGGGTTGGAGGAGGGATAGATTATTTTAATTCTATTGGTGCATGTACAAATGTAGGAGAAATTGTGAAGTGGGAACAGCTTGCCTGCCTGCCTGCCCTCTGTTGCAGTCAGAGCTTGGGAAGGAAAGTTCAGTCTAGTCCTTATTATTAATGATCAAGTGATTCCCTCATTGTAAAGATTCTTAAAGTTTGCTGTTTTGCAGCAGTACTCTGTCAGGGTGGACTTTGGTTTGGCTTTCTTTGAAATTTATACTTAAGCAAGATTTTGATGCAATGCCTCATTCTTTTACATTTAGAAATTGTTTTCAGAATAAGATTCCTGGCAAGTTTATAATTTTCCCACTTTTGTCTTCTTGGTCTCATTGATATATTTTATTTTATATATTTTTTAATATGAATAGATGTGTATACATGATATATTGGTATTTGGTCTACAAAACATCATATTGTTGTAACAGAAAGGCTTGCCCATGAAATATTTTGCATACCCTGCACTCAGACATATCACAAGCCTGCTTGAGATGAAGAGAGATGTGCAATATTTTATATTATCTGGTTTAGCGTAGTTGTATGCAGTAAAACTAAGGTAACTGTTCTTTAACTGTTTCAAGGAATCAGATGTCTGGCACCCTCTCTGTGGCCTGAAGAGACCTGGAAAAACTGGCACCTAGCAGGCCATCCTCACCTGTATAACCTAGAGTACACTAGTTCTGACCTGTGGAAAGAGAAGGCAACACTTTGGATCTCGTTGATCTTGAAGACCTTGAACCGCTGGAAAATTATGTAGACATATGGGTGATTATACTGGTAATTTGCAACAGAGCTTGAGGAAGAAAGAAAAGACCAATTCTGTTTTGTCTTTCCTTATATAATATCTTGTCCTCGGAGATTAAGAAATGTCAAAATCTACAATCACCAGAACTAAAATCATGACATCAGGCTTGACTAATATGTTTGAGGAATATATAACCCTTAGTTGCCAATGGATAGATTGCCAAGAAGTAGCATGTGAACAAATTAGTGTTTGATGTTGTTGTTTGTCTCAGAATATGACTCTTTCCTATTATGACAGTACACAGTTCCCTAGCAATAATAGCTGCAAAACTGTCTTAGTCTTATATCTGGCACTTAAAATGTAATGGCATGCCCAAAATAATGTATAATAAAAAAATTTTGCTTTTATGTTTTTCCCCTTGTGTTATGACTTTAGCTGATTATGGAACAATACTAATAGGAGGCATCCCATTGTTCATCAGAATAGTCACAAAAACACAACTAATAAGTTACTAAAAATCTATCAGGACATTATGTCACAGCTGAATTAAAAAAGAATTAGCATACTTTGTATGTGTGTCTATCTAGGCATACAATTCTCATTTGTGACATCAATCTTTTGAGATATGAGCTCTCTTGTGAAAGTAATTGATGCTATCCATCAGGTATTTCTTACATCTTAATTTATGTCTTCACCATTAAGATTATGTAGGCTTTATGAGTAACGTTTTCATTCTCATCTGCAAAGAATGGTTTTCATACAAATTGCTTATAAATGGTATGCAGGATGAATGTATGTGTACTAGTCTAAGAAGGGCTTCCAGTCTTCCAAAAGAGCCATACCAGAGGGCGTAACACCTTGTACTTATAACACTATGTATCATGTATTTCTAAAAGGAAAGGCATTAAGAAGGTCTGCCCAACAAACTTTTTTACTGTTAGTATGACATTTTTCTGCAAAGCTATTCAGTAACAGTACCTCAGAGCAAGGTTATGCAAAACTCATTTGAAAATATATAATTGAAAAGCTGCTAGAGTTGTTGATGGAAGATTTTACATAGGAAACTCTTCTTCCATATTTCAGTCATGACAGCAATGTCTGAATTGTTCCCAGAGTGAGAAGTAAAACATCCAGTTGTGTGGGATTTAAAAAAGCAGTTCTTGTCAACAGATTTAATCTACTGATTACTGTGGTCTAAAACAGCTACTTCCACTAACTTCCACTATTCCTGATACAAAGTTAATTTTGTAAATAGTATTTCAGTGTTAGCACATGAACAGTGTGGTCTTGTACAGTCATACCTAGGCAGATTTACACAGGCATCTACTAAATGACAGTTTCCGATTTTCTTCAGATAAGTGTCACTGCCTTCAGTTTACTAAAAATAGTTATCTTTTACATCACTGAGGATACATGTTCCAGTGTGAAAGTAAAAACGCAGAGGTGTATGTGAAACATTAACCTTGGCAGCTCTTTTACAAATGTAACTCTTTTTTTATATATTGTTTTGAGAAAAGACTTTTACAATTCAAATATTTTGGCACAGGTAGTAATTGAATTATGACTTGATTGAGACATATGGCAGTGAGAAAAAGCATAAATAATGTTTTGAATGACTAGTGCTTGAATAAATCTTATATATTTGCTAATTGTAGCAGTTGTAGTTGTACCCACTTACAATTTGTTTGCTTTGTACACACACCCATAAAAAGTCTGCATTGAAAAATTTCAATTACTGTTGGCATTGGAAGTCTTTCTGGAAGTTCTTGATGTAGATTAGTATCTCACTACTGCAGCAAATGTGTATATAGCTGAAGCATGTCTTCACTATTTCCACTGACAAAATATTGCACCCAAAGCAGAAAAATGCTCCCAGGAATTTTGGTCAAAGTAAGGTTCTTATAGACATTGCCTAACTCCAGGCTTGTACATTAAAACACCAGTTTTTCCCTAAAAGTAGTTTAACATCAAGGAGCATAATTTGAAATCTAAAGAGAAAACGCAAGGTCTTGATCCCGTGCTCATTAAACCCAGCAGGAGTTTCGCCAGCATTTTAAGGAGGAGTAGGTTCAGGTTGTGAGTGAGTCTACCTTTCAAACGACTCCTTCATTTCAAATCACTGTCCCTCTTTTTGTTCTGCTAGGAGGCTTCTGTGAAGATTGCTTTTGAATACTTTCTTGTAAAACCTTAAAGAACTCACCCTGCTAGGTCAAACTACAGTGAAGAGTTCTTTGAATCATCGAAATGCCATGGAAGAAAAGAAAAAAAACATAATTTTGAAATATCTTACTACCCAGAAATGTACTAAATCAAAGTATTATGTGAATGATTTCTTTATACACAGGTATATTCTGAGAGTCACTTTAATGTAATACTATCTTTTCTTCCTCTGTAGTATACCGATCATAATTCAATTCATTTAAAAGTTTTTATTGTTCCGTATGACTGCTGTATTGGATAGTTTTACACTTCTGTTATTTCAACTGTAGCACCAAACTTGGTGTGAGAGGTTTTGAGCCATGACTGTGTCTTTTCTCATTTAGATATTAGCAGTACTGTGCTATGCTGCTCCCACTGAGCAAAGGTTGAAATCTGTTTTGTGATGGTGGGTTTCAGTGCTCTTTTCTAATCATTCTTTTCTTGGCTGTTATGGAGATAAAGCTCATGCAGTCCCTTTTCTGCTTACTAAAGGACATGCTCCTGGTCCAATACCACAGTAAGCAATGCATTAGGCAACCTATTTGTCTGTGTCATTACTGCAAGTTCGGACCCCTATTATTTAAGGTGTGAATCTTTTTTCAGATATGTCTGTTCGGAAGTGATTCACTTTTATTTAAAGTTGTGCTTGACTGTGGGGAATTTTTTAAAATATAGGGAACACTGTATTGCTAAATATGTCTTTCCCCCAAAATGTGTCAGTTGTCAATCAAGCTTCTTTCAGATACTAAATGCAATATTATCCAATGTAATACCTTGCGCACAAAATCATAGATAACATATAAGGCATTTCAGATTACTTTCCCAACAACCTCATTGAATTAAACTGTTCCAGATCTGTTTGGTTTTTTTTGTTTGTTTGGTTTTTTTTGTTTGTTTGTTTGTTTTTGCTTTGTTTTGTTTTGTTTTGTTTTTTTTTTCTTTTCTACCATCTACTTGTAGTTAATAATTACACGAAATTACAATTTAAAAGAAATGTAAATGACAACTTCACCTCCTTCTCTGCATTTTCCACTGAGAAATTAGACATGGTTTTCTGAACAAATAATTGCTCAGATTTGTGATGTTCTTCTCAGGAATCTGAGTAGGTCCAGGTCCTTATTTTTAAATATATTTATATATTTATTTATTTATATGAGATGACCTGCACTTCATTCCTTGCAGAGAAATGTCCTAGATCTGATGTTGTTTGGTCACTGAATGTTATCTCCTGAGAGATACAGACTGGTGGCAGTCTCACCTGTGAGCTAGGCTGGGCTTCACCCAGTTGTATGTCACTACCCAGCATAGGCTGCAGCCATCCCATAGTGACTTCTTGCACCAGGGTGCTCATCCATCTTGGGATAGGGAGCTGGACACCTTGCTCAGCCTACACTCAGCATTTAAACATCTTGAGAATGTGTCTGTCATGAAAACCTGGTTCTCTTCAGGGGAGAAAACAGTTCTCAAGCACTTCTTTGAAGCAAGGATTCTGCTGAAAGCTTGAAGGTTTGTAATTCCCTACAACCTCTGCTGCACTAAAATGTCTGAACGCTGAATTGCATTCATAAATTGCTGGAAAGTCTTTGTTCAATGAAAAAAAAATGCACTTCTCGCAGCCATAAAATAAAACACACAGAACACCTTCACTGCTGTATTCTGCTCCTCAGGGACCACATTAAGCATGAAACATAAACCTTCCTCACTTCCTGAAATTTGTTATGTGTAAAAAGAGTTAATCCTAGGAAATGCATTGTGAAAGAACCCTGCTTACATAAACATGACATTAGATTATCTTATTAGGGGTCAATGAAAAGGCAAGAGGGGAGGGGAGGGGAAGGAAAGAGGGGAGGGAGGTGAAGGGAAGAGGAGAAGAGAGGAAAGGAGAGGAGAGGAGAAAAGGGAAAAAAAAGGAAAACAGACAACCTTTTTAGATTTCTCCTTTTCTCCATTCCTGTAACTTCCATCATGGATTATTCTATTGTTGGACTTAATCCTGTAGATAAAATTACTCTTCTTTCTGCTGTGCTGACTTGTGTATATTGCATTATGCAGTAATTTTCTTTTAATCCTTATTGAATAAAGGACATGCTAGGGCAGTTTTGTTTAACTAGCTATCTATTATTGCTTTATTTTCTTCCAGTTACTATCAGCAGTGACGATTTTAAAAAACTTTTCCATGACACTTCAGCAATGAACACACAATATGTTGTCTACCGCTTATAATTCCTTTTTTTTTTTTTTTTTTCCCCCCTTCCCTCTAGAGGAATTTAACAAAATTTGTAGAAAGTAGCCAGACTGTGAGGACAACTATTTTTAGCATCAGTTTCAGTCTTCATAATGTCAATGGAGTGTGTTCAGTCTTGGTGTGGGATTCAGTTGAATTGCGTCAGAGTAAATCAAGTCTGAGTCTAGAGTAATAATGTTTATTATTATATTATGTGATCTCATAGTTTGTGGGGAGGCTAGTATTATATTGCAATCTTATGGATGCTTATATAAGATACTGTGCATTGTTACAGCCACATCACATGCCATGTGATTTCTTGTAAGTTTTTGTTTTTATCCTAGACACATGCATATATCTGCTCTTTTCTACTCCACAGGCATTATGTTATTTTATTTTATTTTATTTTATTTTATTTTATTTTATTTTATTTTATTTTATTTTATTTTATTTTATTTTATTTTATTTTATTTTATTTTATTTTTTTTATTTTTTTTTTTTTTTTCAAAATTCGAGCCATTGTTAAGTTTTTCATTAAGATTTTAGTTAAAAAGTCATTTCCTTAATATTTTTCAAATGGACATAATACTAATAAGATGCCATTCTGGAATTTCTGCATGTTGGTGTCCATTTTTGCTATCCCAGAAAAACACACTTCAGCCCAAGCTGAGTGACTCTATCTCTGAAAGAGGCGACAGCTGGTCTTTCGGCTCATCTTCAGCTCTTGGTCCTCCTGTGGAGAGTGGCGCCAGCAGAGCTGATGCTGGAGATGTAGGCATCATTCTCAGTGGAAATGAGCAAACTTGTTACATTGTGTCTGTGTTCTCCCATGAGTAGGGTCTCTACCTCCACTTTGTCCTCTATGGAGGGACTCATAGTAAGTGCTGGCCATTAATAAAGTAGTATCAGGCTGGACTCATTGTTGACTGGCATTTGACCAAAGGAATAAATGCAAGTTGAAGCTGATGGATAATGAGTAATCTCAGCACCATCTGTCTGTGTTACATCTGTCCAAAGCCTGTGGTTCGGCATCTTGTCTAGCACCACTTTGGACATGGCTGAGCTGCCAACTTTGCTGCATCTTGGCTTAAAAAAAGAGCTCTTTAGGAGTGAGCTGCTGTATTGCTAAAAGGTTCCTGCTGTTGAGATGTTAGTGAATACTATACACAACCATTTCAGCAAATTTCAATTTTGTTCTCAAACAACAGTTACGTAGAAATATTTCACTAAAATAAATTGCTCTACTATACATCAACCGTGTCATATCGCCCAGACTCCCTGACTGCACAAATTAATCTTGGAGAGGGAAACACATTTCCCATGCATTTACTGTTTGTAGAATCTTATACAGAGAGCATGATGGTAAGGTATATGGTTTAGTCCTCTCACTTTGGAGAGGTGCATATTTC
Source organism: Excalfactoria chinensis (assembly GCF_039878825.1). Taxonomy (NCBI): domain Eukaryota; kingdom Metazoa; phylum Chordata; class Aves; order Galliformes; family Phasianidae; genus Excalfactoria; species Excalfactoria chinensis. The sequence continues at coordinate 24,933,921 of NC_092825.1, read as the reverse complement.
TCCAGAGAGATGAAGCCATATATAAATTAAGTTGCTCAGAGTGAATACTAATGAACATGCCCCACCACCATACAGACAGCATGTGTTTTACAGAAAGAAATACATCAGAGTTCCCCAAAATATTCTACTTTAATTCTTCAAATTAAAATCCAAGGTTACCTTAATACAACCTAAGAAAGACAACAGTAACTATTCTTAAAACACTTCTGACAGCTTTCTCATATGCTAGCGTGTCACAAGCTTAAATCTGAATTGCAAAATCTACCAGAAGAAACAAATGTTGCATTGTCATCTCCTGTCAAAGCTGATTTTTAAATCCTGCTTGTAGACTCACCTATCCAAGCTTCTGCTCTGTAGAGGAGTAACTTTAAGCCCTTTTGTTCAGATATCTCAACAATCTTCTTCCTCTTTCTCATAGGCCCACAATGTGCCCTCTAACTCCTTTGGCAGATGAGCCTATGGGACATCTGTGATCTGTGGGTGGGCAGCGTGACAGACTGTGGAGCTTCTCTGAGGACCCACCAGGGGACTGTCCCTTGTTACAGTGCCATTACATCAGCCTTGCTTTTACATTGCATTGAGTGTGGTGTGGTTACTGCAGTGCACTGACAAGCTGCATAGAGATTCAGAAAAAGCAGGAGAAAGGAGAAGGCTTATCCCCCCAAATCACCTAAGTTCATCTTCCTTTCTGAGGAAGAAGCATGGCTGCCAGATTTTGACACTGGGTCTGAATTTTGTGGTCATCCCATCTGAAAGATAAAACTGTACATACCAGACTAATGAAAACAAAAGGAAATGTGTCTACATTTCTAGATGTCTGACATTTTCTAACCCTGGCTGCAATAAATATCACCAACATAAAGTTACATCTGGCTTTAAAGTGAGATCTAAGTTAGCTAGTTTAGGCTGCATAAAAAGAAATGTTTAACAGGATGAACCATCTGAGACTTGTTTGGTGATCTTGCACAGATCATAGTGTTTCAAGGTAGTCACTTAAAAGCCAAGCCACCAGAGTACACTTGACTTACCTAGAATATGTTTAGATTAATTAGGGGGAGGAAGTGCAGTTTTTTTTTTTCTCAGCTTGGTCCTGGTAAGTGCAAGTGTTCTGATAGAACACAAGCACAGGAGACCCATATGCACATTTATGGGAATTCAGAGATCTTCCATAATTTAACAAAGTTATCATTGAGAGTGGTGCAGGAAAGATTATTTTTATGGAAAAAAATAGTTTAGCTGCTTCAGCATTCTGTCACTGATCCATGGACTTTTTCAAGAGGAAAATGTAGTATTATTTTTGATATTTATGCTGAGAGTTTGGGGATGAAACATGAAAATAATAAGGCACAATGAGATAGTTTTGAGTGAAAATATTTAGGTAAACAAATGTGATGTTAATCAACTCTCCTTTGACTCAAGATTTCCATGGAACTGGCATACAATCTCTTAATTGCTTCTGAGCCATAAACATCCTCACAGCAAACCGAGTTCAAAATAGCTCACTTTCCTTCCTAATTAAGGGGAAAAAAAAAAAAAAAAAAAAGAAAGAAAGAAAGAAAGAAAGAAAGAAAGAAAGAAAGAAAGAAAGAAAGAAAGAAAGAAAGAAAGAAAGAAAGAAAGAAAGAGTTGAACCTGTAGATCTGAGACATCCATGCAAAGCGCAGAGCCAATGGAAGCCACTGTTTTTCTCCAGAGTGGTGGGCAGAGGTGAGGGATTAATTTTATAGTAGCCCAGAACACACACTGGTGTGGGCAGCTACTGAATAGAACCTGAGTCAGGTCTACCTGTGCTTACATCTTCTTCTCTAGACTTCAAAGTAAAAAGCCCTCTCCACTTACCCATAACTGTGCCACTTCATCAGCATAAGTGTCTCATTTCATCCACAGTGTCCTAGGATATCCTACATACCTCTAGTTGACACTGCAGGAAGACAGTCTGCTACAGATATCATTTGCCTGCCTTGTACTGATATGCATCTTGTAAGACACTAGAAACCTGTGGCCAAGCAAATTAATAGGGCCCTTTGTCTAGTTTGTTTGTGCCAGGAGCTTATGTGTTTCTGGTGAAGTTCTTACTGACTGGAAAAGGGGAAATGTAACTCTCATTCTTAAAAAGGGAAAAAGGGAAGACCTGGGAAACTATAGGTCAGTCAATTCTCACCTCCGTGCTTGGCAAGATCATGGAGTAGATTGTTCTGGAAACTATGCTAAGGTATGTGGAAATCAGAGGTCAGGTGTACTTTTCCTTAGAAGGGAGGCTGAGGGAGCAGGGGTTCTTGCCTGGAGAAAGGCTCAGAGTGACCTTATGGCAGCCTTCCAGTATTTTAAGAGGGCCTACTGGAAGGATGGAAGGGACTTCTCTAAGAAGTGTAGTGATAAGACAAAAGGCAACCATTTTAAACTCAAAGGTGTTAGGTTATATTAGACATTGGGATGAATATCTATATTACCTGGGTGGAATAGGTTGCGCAGAGTTTTGGTTGCCGTATCCCTGAAAGTCCAGTCACTTAAACGCCCAGGATAGATGGGGCTTTGAGCAGCCCCATGGCACGAAGACAGGAACTAGATGATCTTTAAAGTCCCTCCCAACCCCAAATATTCTCTGATTCTATGAAATCTACAGCCAAGTGTCAAATTAATGATTATGAAAAGATAAGACAACAATAAAGAGTGGCTGAGAATCCAAACAGGCTAGCCTAAACACAATTTATATTAGAGGAACAGAGGAACAGTAGCAATCTACACCTCTACTGGTGCTATATATTTAGGGTAATGTGCACAACTTCACACTTTTATTACACAGTATCTAGCAACTTTACAATCTTCTTTGCATTAATGCACACATAGTCCATCTGCAGTGGTGGAACACTGGTGCTCCAGGTAATAGAAAGTAAGCAATTCTTGCTTCAGAAAGCACATCTGGTTCTGGAAATTCAATCCGGGTCCTGGATTGGTTGTACAGATATTTTGTGTGCCTTCTTACTCCTTCTGTTAATACAGTGATTCAAAACTCCTGCATTTTAATTTGATAGGAAAGAGCACAATGACACTGTATCTTCTCTTCCCCTCAAATTCTTCAAATGTCAAAACCACTTTAATCATTATGGTAACACATGTAAATTCAGAACATTATCAACACACAATTGGTTGACACATTTAAGATTGCACTTATTATAATTAATGTAAACATGAACTTCCTTTTCCAGATTCTCTACAAATGCAAGGCACTCGCTAGAGTGCCTAGAATCTAGAACAAATTTTTTGATTTGTTTTGAATATTATCTTGCAAAATGCCTTGGTGTATCATTTAGACTGAAGAACATTTTATATATATATATATATATATATATATATATATATATACACACACTATGGCTAAATATCTGGTTTTATACAGCACAGAGCTCCAGTTCTCCATCATTCAATCCTACTTCACTACTTGGCCATCCTCAGATCCTCAGTTTGCCATCAGATCATCTAGTTTCCACTTTGCATCCAACAATTACTGCCAGGATACACTGTGGAGTACAATTTACAAATACAAACACTGTTGCTCCTTTAGCCAAAAGCCTCTTCATTCACATGGTGGAGTCTGTACTATTCAGCAGGCCTCCTTGTAAGTGAAATGATCACTGCTACTCTGCCTTTATTATTACTTAGTCAAATTTGCATTGTTTTTTCTTTTTCCTTCCCCTTCTTCCCTTTACCATAGCTCTGTCCTCTTCTTTTTCCTTCCATACTTCCATTCCCTCAGACTAAATGGGACAACAGTTCTGTGATTCTAATAAATAAATAAATAAACATTTTTTTTCTTTTTTAGAGCAGGAGTTTTAGAGTGACATGATTCTCTTTATGCCATTTTTGAGTTTCCATCTCAGCGATCTATACTTTTGTGTTTAATTAAGTGGTTAGATAAATTAATACCTAGCACTTGCTAAAAGCTGTATGTTAAATGTATGATGAATTGTTTCACAAAGTTACACAGTATCACTTTTATGGATGGGATCTGCAGGGTTGCATCCCTGAGTACTTTTTGACAGTTTAGTGATGTAAACTACTGAGTGGATAAGAACTAAAAGCTCTGAAAATAGGTGTTTGCTGATTTAAACATTATATAGATAGGCTGAAGTAACATTAGACAGGGTTGGTTTGTTGCTGCTTGTTTGTTTATTAGGCATTGTGGAAGAAAAGGAAATAATAGGTTGATAACAAAATAAACTGCCTCAGTCTCTTGGTATATTTTTAAAATTATTATTATTATTATTATTATTAAGAAGCAAGAAGAAGATATAGCACATAATTAAACCAAAATTCTGTGATTCAGCTTGTTTCAACAGCCAAACTTTGAAATAAAAAGAAATCCACCTCCCTTGTTCTGTGATTGCAAAGGTGCCCACTACTTCTATGGGCTTCAATTTCTGTAACTGAGAAATGAGACTTTTCCTTGAACTTTCTCTGGCAAAGTATTCTATATGTACATGTATGCTGTATTTATACACAATTTTGGAAGTTCTAATGAGCAGCTTGGTTGTCCCTACTGTGTTAAGTGATCACATTCAAATATATGGCTCAGTTCCAAAAACAGGCATTTCTTTCAATGCAAAAGAGATGATGCGTGGGTAAAAGGGAGCAAAGTGAAAGGTTGTCATGAAACCATGACAAAGGTGTAACCTACATGCTTTGGTATTCCATCATCTCACTTTGTGCCCAGGACAGATGGACACAAATTAAAAAGATGGATCTTAGATGAAATGTTCTGGATTGTTTCACTTGTGTAGATGGCAGGATCATCAGTTATGAGACCCCAAAGATCAGGAAAAGAATGATAGTCACAAGTCATGCTTTGTAGCTTTCTCTGGCACTATTTGAGTAAGCTTAGGGCTGATTATTCCCTCAAGAAAAACATGATTGCCCTTCAGGAACTTTTCTAACTATTGAAGAAAAGAAAAAATACTGGAACTGTGCAAGGACTGAATGAATTTGCTGTAAAATTGGTCTTATATGTTCATTGTTTTTAGTACATATGCTGGCTTCATTTCTTTGTCTTGAGTTACTCTTGATCTATTGCCATATATTTGATGGACTAGAGTACACAGTGAACTGGTGACCATCTTCAAGGATTGCACATTGCATTGTGCCGTTCACTGTTTTTCAGCTGAAATTCTGCCTCTATGGAAAGGAATGGAGGCAGATGAGCATGAGATGATGACGAGAGGATTTTATGGATATGTTATTTAGTATGAGTTTACAGGAAGATACTAATATCTAGTAGCCCTACAGACTCAAACACAGGCAAATGAAATGAGCCCATCCACAGCAAAACCTTAGAGATACAGGAAAGAGACCTTGTAACTAGTGATTTCAACAGCTGTCCTATTTCTGTTTTAACTGGTATATGAGAGACCATTGTGGATTAAACTACGAGCCAGAATATGGAAAAATGAGAGTGTTTACTGGCAGGAAAGACTGAGTTTTTGTCTCCTCTGGAGTCCTGTTGAGATACACACAGTATCAGGGATATCCCAGAGAGATCCCAGAGACCACTTCTTAGTTAAACTTGTGGTGGAATGTGTTTGCATGGGCACTAGATTATTTTAGTTTTAATGTAACATAAATACTGTGTAAATGGATATTGCATTTGTAATCCTATTAATAGCAGAAGAAAAGAACCATATCTGTGTAGGAAGAACTGCAGTATCTCTGTTAGCTAATATCACCTTCTTTCATGCAAAGATTTCCAGATAATATTTAATTTTTTAAAAATGTTATTCACAATATTTTCTCTGCATTTAAGGTTTGCTTTCTTAAGAGTCCTTTCTCTCTGAAATCTGGCTGGCAACCATTAGTGTCTGCTTATCAGTGTTTTAGCTGAGTTTCTTTGAAACCCAATTCTATCTAATGCTTTTTGAGCAGATAGAACCTTGGTTAAAATGCCAGCAATGCTAAGCTGGTAAGCAGGGAAGAGAAAGCTACACAGAAAATTGCTCAACAGCCTCCTTCCACATCACAGGAGTGCAAGGAAGCAATCAGACAACACTGGCCAGCACCATCAGTGACTGCTGTCAGGCTTTCTCTGACAGGAGAGGAAGAATGTTTTCCTTTTGCTGGGTCAACACTGTCAGAAAGCATTCTTCATGGCTAGATACGTCATTCAAAAAGCACTGGAGACTCCCCATCTTTAGTATTTTGCAGATGCACTCTTCCTTTAGGGTTAAGATAGATTTGCAAGAAAACAGTAGCAAAATGCAGACAAGAACTCAGAATTTTTCCTAGATTCAGACTATACATACATATATATAATCCTTGTAAGGAACTAACATTAAGAACTAACCCCAAATGCTCTTGAGTTTAGGAATGTGGGTGTTGAATTTTGAATCAAAATTCCAGCATTCTTTACTTAAGGGCATTCAGATTCAGCACATTAGAGCAAAAGAAGCTTGAACTGTCAGTTTTCATTTTTTTAATATTGCACCAAGCTGGTAGGGCACGTCTACAGCATTCTGAGATGTATACTTTACTTTCCCTTCCTGCTTCAACTGGAGAAAAAAACCTTCAATAGACTTAGGAAAAAGTCTCATATGTTGACAAATAGAGATAATAAAGAAATATTAAGGCTTATTGGTTGTGGTTTTAATTTTCAGATCACAAAGAGACAACAGAAGAATAGCAGTCTCAGAAGGATCTGTGGCTTATCCTGAAACTTTGCTTCACCTCCACGATAGTACATGCTGCCATGGCAGCTCCTGCCACTTTTAAATGAGAACAACAGGTGTCCCCATCCATATCTACAGCAAGATAATTCTCTGGGACCAAAAATGTTGTAGAGTCCTTCCTGCACCTATTATCAAGCAAGAGTGCACTAGCTTGTAGCAGGGCCAAGATGAACATTTCTTTCCATCACTGGTGTTGGCTGTTGTAGTCCATTCCCTCAGTGCAGATATCAAGTACCCCTGAATGAACCCACAGGCCCTTGCTTCTCTTTTATTTCTCATGTTTGTGTCAGTCTGAATAGAAGAAATTAAAAGCAAGGGAGTGGGGAAATCTAGGAATAATGACGTGGCACCCCAAGGTTAGGGAATATATTCCATGTGTCTCTGGTAATGTGGAAGCTCTCCATGATATATTCTGTGTAAAACTAAAATGTCAAGATGAATGCAAGAGGACTAAATTATAATGAGGGTGATATGGTAAGCACCAAATTGTGTACATTTTCATCTTATGGCTATTCAGTATGACTTTGCTGCTGTTGTAATTTGACTTCTGGATGAGAAGATCATTTCAATAGGGTCTACTGGCAATTAAAGCACATTAAATGTTTGTGGCTTACTCTGAAAGTATGTACAGAAGCGGTAAATGCTAGTGGATCTTTAAAGGAAAATAAAGAAACTAATTCAAGGATATCCTTCACTTCCATTCCACCTGTGTTTTAAACAAGGTGTCTGGTAAAGTTGCAGTAGTGCTACAATGCAAACACATTAGTTACAAAATTCAGTTTTCTGTATATCTATCAGCACTTCTGCCTGCATGCAGCCCTTGGATGTCCCCTTGTTGAATATGAATTGTGGCAGTCTGACTGGGGATCACGTATGGTTTTTTTCTGCAAGACTGTCTCGTTCTGTGCCCTGGGTGGATGGCACTCAGTGGTGAGTGACTCCTCAGTACTGTTTTTTTACCCTCATATTACAGTGCATGGCCCACAGACACATTTACTCTCTACTGCTCAAACCCTTCTGTGTGACAGAGTCGCAAATGTTCTCAGGGGATCTTTCTATGGTACCACTTGCTTTAAGCTTTATTTACTAGTATTTTTGTGGCATGAGGGGTGATGTTATCTACATTTTATACATGGAGAAAGGCATGCAGATTAAGGTTTAAATTGACTTTTAATTGTTCAGCTAGTTTGAAGTATCAAAGACCATATATATATATATATATAATGTATTTATAAACCTAGATTAGTGCAATCACTAATCTAGGTTTAGCTAGGAATTTTCTGTCAGGGATAGGGGTAGGATTATTGTTAAACTGTCTTAATCCCCAAACCATTCTTTTCCTTACAGAAATCCTTGTTCTTCAACACAAGCTTTCAGCTTGTTACAGATGCACTGATAGAATTTATATTAGAAACCTGAGTCATCCCAGAACACGGTCTATCTCATGCAACATTTATTCTGGTATTTTCTGGTTTCAGAATGCATGATACCACTGTATAATCTAGTGTAGAAACTTGAGGATGATAGTAGGTTGACATTTTTATGTGTTTCAAATGGTGTTTAAAGTATGAATGTTACATACAACTCATCACTGACATGTTCAACCTTTTTGGAAGTTCACCTTAAATCTAGTTATTTCACAGAGCATTCACAGAAGCACAGAGCACACACAGAGCAGTGTGGGCTGTAGCACAGCAGTGCACAGGTCATGGCTGCAACAAAGCTATCGCAGTCTCCCAGATGAGAACAGCTGGAGGGAAACAGATGGCACCAGGTGTCCAGCATAAAGGCTTGACATGATCAGGAGGAAAACTAATGAACAGTTATTGTCACTCACCCATACTCCTACATCTTCCTATATCCCCTTGGCATTTCTTAGAATAACTGTAGATGCCTCATGGCAGCTGTCACATTATCTCTCCACCAAACAAGGAAATAGGAAAGTAACAGTTATGGCTATAACTGGTTGTAGGGTTACATTTCTCTTAGAAACTTTTAACCTCAAAGCAAAGTTGCTTTAGATCTTGTCAATATATGTTCCCTTTAAGATAAAGATAATTAAAATTTATATCAAGTCAACAGTTTTATTTCGTCTGTTTCTTTCCAGACACTTATCCTCTCCAAACAGAGCATTCCTCACTCCATACCTAAACGTATCGTGTACTCCTACGTTCATTTCAGTGCTGCTTCTCACTGCCCAAATCTGCTGTCTTGTACAGACTTGGTGTCTTGGCTTCCTTTCCATGTGTTACCCCATAGCAGGGCTGTTCTACACTTAAAGCCTGGCTCCTTGTCCCAGTCTTTCCTGTGCCTCTCCATGCCATTTCTGAGTTACTTTCCTACTGGTCAGCTACCAGCATCCAGTCTAGAGCCTCATTTACTCTCAGGACCTTTATGCAAGCAGTGACGTAGCTGCCAGTACACCTCTCCCAGATTTCCTCAGGCCTCTTCTTTGTGATGCCTTTTGATAAAACCTGTATTGCTCATTCTCCTTGATTCTCCTCTGCCGCTTGCAACACCGGAGGGCCCGGGTTTGAATCCCCCCTGTGGTGCGAGTGGTAGAAGTGCCACGCTGCTACACAGAGGGCTTGAATCCCGGGAGTTGGACTCGATGATCTCTAAGGTCCCTTCCAACTCGCACGATACTATGATACTATGATACTATGATGATCCCTATCCATGTCCACTTCAGTGCTACATCTCACCTTGTATCAGTGCTGTTCCTCTATGGGTAAGAGAGGCAGCCTCAGCTCCTGTGCCCAGTGCTGCACACCTGGGTCCAACAGTCCCAGGGACAGCTGTTTGCTGTCCTCCAGCTAAAGTCCAGAAAAGTTGTGAACTACACACAAAGCCTGTAATGCAAAGTGGCAGATGAGGTTAACTCAGCATAACTATTCACTCTGCCAGTGACAGCGCCATCTGTAACAGTCAACATAGAGCAGGAGACAGCTGACATGTGTCACTGAGATTACCTGTCCTTACACAATGAAACCACTTGCTAAAAAATTATTTTTATCTACACAAGAGATGTCTAAATTGCAAAGTTCCTTCTGCTTAAGTCTGTATCCCCGACATGTGGTTCATATAAAGCTAGTACAGGCATAAAATGGACAAACTCCTGGAATAAAAGTTCAAGTAAGATGTGAAACAACCCTGCCCCACCAGGCAATCCACATTTCTCCACCAACACACCTAATTAAGGCTGTTGACAAGCAAATATATCATAATTCAAGGAGCCAACTGCTTACCTTGGCCTGTCTACCTGTGTGCTTGTCTGATAACCTCACAAAGCGCCGAATGCAGCATTCACAATGCAAGAGGGCAGTTCTGTTCCTTATGAAGATGTTGTGGCGAGGTAGGATTTGCGTGCAGAGATTTTGCTTTGTTACTTATTGATCAGTCATGTAGGCAAATGGAAGTGCTGAATTAGCTAAGATATTGCCAAATGTTCAGCTGAAGGTAGAAGGGAGCATCTTATCAGTGAAAAACATGGAAATTGCTTGCAAGCATTGCACTCCTTGATCTAGTCCTTGCATCTTTTAGATCTGTGCCTTTCAAAACATCAGTGGACTCAAGGAGGAAACTGTGGGGGAGCAAATATGTAAAGAGAGCGAACTAGCTGGATATGCTGTTTTATAATCTATTTGCTTTTAATTTTGTGACATTTAAATATGATTCTTGAACTCTTAAGCTTGGAATGGCTTATAGAGTATCAGCCTGCCATATAAAAGCATAACAACTTTGGAGCTTCAAGACAACGATCCATCTATAGTGTCATCTCAGTGTGTCAGCCCAGGACTGACTCTTCACAGGGACATGCCCAAAGCTCTGTGACTGACAATTATGGAGTAATGGGGGAATTTTTTTTCCCCAAACCTCCTCATAGTTAATTGATTACTTACTGATACTGTCTTTCTGTAACTACTTATCTTTCTTAATCCTGGTAAGCTTTCAGATTCAGTGATAATGAGTGAGAATGAAAATACAGTAATTTAAAAATAAGCAAGAAACAACAACTTAAAATGCACATTTATCAGTAATGACACATTGCCTTTGAATTTTTCTGAATAATTTCACTGTTTCTCTCTTTGTGGTTCATCCCATTCATGAAGCCAAAGAACATAAACTCCAAGTAAAGCTGAGTGTGAAAACTTCAGGTTACAATTATTTCTTATGTTATACTCTAACTTTTTACCTGGTACAAAACAGATAATGCGAATCAATAATTCTTGTGAAAGAACAGTTTTTGAATAGAACTATCAGTAACGAGAGATAGACATTTTATTCACAGAGTGAAAGTTTTTATACGCTCTCTGTGGTCAGATTTCCCAAGGGTTAATTACTGCCACTACTAAACATTGGTACACTGCTTCTGTTCTGGCTGCTTTTTGTTTGATTTCCCAACTCTTCAATCTGACTTTGCCTTTTTCTTCTAGGGTAACAATTTCATAAACATTTTGGTGTGGTGAATTTAATTTAGGTTATTTAATTCTGAATGCCTTTGATAATTCTTTCTTATTCTGACAGCTACAGATGATGTAATGAATCTGCAAAAGATCTACTGACGGTACAGTGGAAATAAGATAAAATCGTTATAATAGAGATCCAGTATTGTAGGACAGCTGATGATACACTGGGAGAGAAATCATCTGCCTGTAGCACTGCCACAGGATTTACACTCAGGAATTTGTTCCTCAGTGGATACCAGGGTGTAAAATACTGAGAAGAAAAGGAAATGCAAATGCAATTGACAACATCCAGGCGGACAAAGCAGCCTGAAGAACATGAGCATGAGATTCTCTATGTATCCTCAGTTCTGCTGCAGAGCACTCCCCAAAGGGACAGATGGTAGGAAATTCTGCAGTCATATCTGGTTAACCGGAATGCATCTTCAAAATCAATATTACGTATCTTTTCTGACTGGTTATCACTTTTCAGTGGTGTTCATCTCTTAGAGACTGTGCTACGGAAAACTGATAAATCAGATCTATACCACCTTTACCCATATCTTTCTTTGGGAAAGAAGATATGTTTAAAAGGTCTACTTAATCCCACTCCATAGACACAATACATTACCATTTTCATTGCTGAAATTTTGGACGGAGGAAGAATGCTTTTTTTTTTTTTTTTTTTTTTTTTTTTTTTTTTTTTTTAATATCTATTTTTAACCTTATTCTAAATTATTTTTTATTTTCATTAGATGTTTCAATTTCAACTTTGCATTATTTAAGATGCTAAAATCCAAATGTTATTAACAGCAGAACATGTAATTTTGTAAGTATGGTAGCTGACTGAACAACAAATACTTCCATTATATCAAGAAAGTGCTCCTTTCAGGATGCTCCTGAGTCTCATCTGGTCTCTGTATTTGGGTAGGAAGTCTTACGCTCCTAGAATCCTCAGATCAGGAATTTTAATGGCATGTAGAATACCACTGCACTTTTTAACAGAGGGGGGCATTTTTGCACAGTTCAGCAAGAAAATGAGTTTCCAGACAGTTATGGGAGTTGGGTGGAAGTCAGAGATCTGCAGCCTGAGGCTGTGAGAACAGAAATGAGGCTGAGACTTTATGCCTTCATCAATAAACTTTTTATCACGTTAACATTTTTATGAATGAGGACTCACTTGTGCAGTCCAAACAAGTCAATCTTTACCTGTTTATCATACCTGTACTGCAACTATCGGAGATTTCCTCTCCCTGGTGAGTCATACTAATGTAAGTGGAGAACTGAATCAATACTGTGACCTTACTCTCTACTCACACATGCTGCATGGATATAATGGTTTACCTCATGTTTACAGTGCAGAATATTTAAGAAATGAGACCCAAATAATATATGATTCACATATTAAATTTCAATTTAAAAAGCACCAATCCCAAAACTGTGGTTCCTTTGTGGAAGGATGATTCAGTTCATTACAGCACTTGTTTTATTCAGTCAATTCTATCAGTCCTAGACCTGCAAAATATCTCCACTGAGAGCTGCAGTACCTCCAAATTCCCAGCACAAAAGGTGAATAAACATGTACCTCCTTCAGGAGGGGCATCTTCAAATACTGTAGTGAGCATTCTGAATGTGGAAGTGTGGCTGAAGCAGTGCTGGAAGCAGGAGCCATAAGCCCAGTGTCTGCCTCCACATAAAAATCCTGTTTCTTATGCAGCTCAAGTTGGGTCCCCCAGCAGGATGAGCAGAGGGGCACTTGGACTGCGGACTCCAGGGGAGTTTGTGTCACTGCCTAGGTAAGAACTGAGGAACTTCATTCTTCAAAAAATCGGATGTCTGCAGGTTTCTGGCATTGACAGAGCCAGCCAGCAGCCAAGCAGAGATTTCAGGGATCTATATTTGGACTGGAGTCCAGAGGAGCTGTTGGGTAAGATGTCAGCATGGCAGATGTGACAGGTTTGTACAAATCTTCACTTGCTCTCAGAAAGACAGTTAACAGGTTTTGCAGTTACAGAGGGCACAGATGTGAAATGTATTTCATGCCAGGACTTCAGTTGTGTAATTCTTGCACTACATTGAAAGGAGAATCCAGGTGCTCTGTTCTTTACCAAATTCTTCTTATGCCATTCTTACCCTGACACTGACATGCAGTCTCTTCCCCCTCTCTGTTTCTCTTCCCCTCCCTGAGCCAACAGCACTTTTAAATATACAAGAACAGCTGAAACTTTCATTTAGATTCTTGATGACTGGCACCACAGTTATTATATCCACAGACTGACAGTTCCTGCTGATTGGTGCCACTCAATTCAGAAAGCAATATCGCTTTGATATATCAACCTGGCAACTGCCTGCAGGAAGCTATTCTAGTCCTTCTCTCTGAATTTCACTCTAAGAAATGCACTCCTTTCAACATGGTTTTCAGGGAAAGAAAGGCAGAGCATTTAAGAGAGGGGATGGGAAGCTCAGTATGCCCTCCATTGCCTCAAACAAGAGCACCTTTTTTCTTATTGAGGAGGTAGTAACTCTACGGGAGAAAAAGACCCCGGGAAGAGCCTCTACTCCAGGATTTTACACACTTGAAAAATCCAGGTCTTATTCATAGAGAAAGAAAAGAGTTTTTAAAAAGTTACCTCTGACCTATACATCCTTTATGAAGAATTTGACATGTTGGTGTTTTAAGATTATGATGTTTGATGTTTCAGTGCAGGCTCTGTTGTGGTGCTTGAGGGCCAAATAGTCAAGATTCTATGAAGCAAAACCTGTCGGAAGAGTTGTGCCTGGCAGCACTTAAGCTAGAAGGGGGGGGAGAGAATTCCCGTGGTACTGACAGCACCCAACTGCTCAATCAAGGATAAGGTAGAATGGTTTTAAACTAAAGGAGGGGAGGTATAGGTTAGATATCAGGAGTTTTTCAATGAGAGAGAGGTGAAGCACTGGCACAGTCTGCTGTGAGAAGCTGTGAATGCTCCATCCCAGGAAGTGTTCAAGACCAGGTTGGATGGGGCGCTGGGAAATCTGAGCTGGTCCCTGGCAATACTACCCATGACAAGGGGTTGGAACTCGATGGTCTTGAAAGACTCTTCCAACCCAAGCCATTCATTCCTATTGATGACCTGTTAAGAGGCTAATTGTGTTTTCTTGCTTCTGACTACTAGAGTGCCTTCTAAATGTTATGAAGGACAACATCACACAAACCAGCTCTTCCCATTCTCATGACAGAACAGTGGTCTCAGGACAGACATTTTTCCTGTGTTCTGTGGCACAAGTGAAATCTGAACTCATGTTCAAGCATCTGGGCTAACCAGCAGGTTTTCCCTGACACATACAGAACATTTGGGGCTTCTATCCCTTCGTTCTCCCGTGGCTAGTTTTTGAGGCATTTAAAGCTACATTTCATTTGCTGGGGAAGAACTGGAGGACTACTACTTTTTTCTAACATTCCTAAGTAAGCACTTTTCATAGTGGCAGGTTATGTTCACAATAACAGTGTGAGCCAGAGCCTGTGGATCAGTCTGAAAGCTTTGGGAACAGGCTGGGGTTTATGCTGTGAAGTGTTTTGCTGGAATTGCCAATAGCAAGGGCCCAAGGACTTTCCAGAAATGCAGGTGGCTGCTTATGATTTCTCCATCTTCTGTGAATGCAACTGCATTCCCTTTAGCTATTGTGTGTATCATCCTTTCATTTAGAGTTATTTTCTTAAGTGTATCTGGAGGGCAGTGGAAGGCTTTTAGTGAAGCTGTATTGCGTGCTTCAGTAGTGCTCTATGAGAATATTCATTCAGTGGTTTATTTAAGATGGAAGCAGATGTTTTTGACATGACAGAAATGTAAGAACACTTTATCTTGGTGAACTGCTTCTATCAGTTCCTACAAATATTATTCACCTGTGCACGTTGCTAAAGAAAGGGCATTTACAAGCAGCGGAGAACTCCTCCTAAATTGTTCAATGTGCTGCTGCAGACAGGGGTTAGAGCATCTCTCTGCTTCTTGTGATTAACACAGTTGTAGGTGGAGCAGATGGCAACACATATTACTCTAAGTCCTATTAATTGAACACTCAGTTAAAACTACCAATTTCTTTTTATTTATTTATTTTTTTTTTAGTTCCTGTATAGCTACCAGCTATGATGATTTAAAGCACGCTTATAAGGTGATTTATTCAGCACATTTTCCCAAATATTTATAATGATTTCCTTGCAACAATGAAAGGACGGTTTGTTCATCTTCTTGCCCTTCCTACTCCTGCTTTCACCTCTTGTAGCCCCCATTAAAGTGCAACACTTACATTTTATCTGTCTCTTTGCAT
The DNA here is from genome assembly GCF_039878825.1 of Excalfactoria chinensis. Taxonomy (NCBI): domain Eukaryota; kingdom Metazoa; phylum Chordata; class Aves; order Galliformes; family Phasianidae; genus Excalfactoria; species Excalfactoria chinensis. The sequence goes on along the minus strand of NC_092825.1, from coordinate 24,918,458 downwards.
ACAGCCTGAAAAATAATTGTCTCCTTCAGCTCACTTACGAAGGAGATGACATTACGTAAAAGAGGCTTTATTATCTTGTTTCTTTTAAACCTACCATTACCTGCGTGAAGCTGCATTTCTGAATGACTTCATTGCCAAGAAGACAGAATACGAGATAACTGACAGACTTCTGTATCTGCATACACTCACATCCTCATTTACATGCATGAAAGAGAATAAGAAAAAATTGCTATGTTGTCATGTGACTGCTAAGGCAGCTGGATATAATATTAAAAATCTAGATTTCTAGAGTGGAAAAAATAGGCAGAATGTTTCTCTTCAGTTGGTAGGTAAGTTAATTAACGGATTTCTACCTGTGTAGAGCACGGGTGAATCAATGGGTTGTGGCTAGGCCACTTGGAAATGTGGTGCAGGTGTCACAATTAGCAAGGCTGTACACGTACACTGATCTGAAAGAAGCAGTACGATCTGCCTTTTCTCGTGCTCATTCCAGCAGCATTATGGGACAGCTTGTCCTGCACAGGTAAATGCATCTTATCAGCACACCGGGGAACATTTCAGACATTTATCAAACAGAATGTTGAAACGAACCTACTGCCTCCTTTTATTTGTCTTAAGTAAATTTTTCAATTTTATATATTTTCTAATTCAGAAGTATACAAAAATCCCTCTGTAGAGCAATATTTTTGGTGGCATCAAAGCTGATTTTAAGAGTCTGTTGTGGGGGGAAGGGAAAAAATGGGAGTTATCTGGAGATTTTGTAGACGTGGGCATAGACAGTGAAGTTTCTGCTTTCTTTCCCTCCATCTGTATATCACTGTGATGCCTTTCAAGTACAAGAAAGACTGAATAGCACAATGAGAACACTATGGTGATGGGGGTGATGAGAAAGCTGTGAGGTCTTAGCTTGCTTCTGGTATCCCATGCACCCCTGCATACCCTATTAATGGCGTTCCCACTTGAAAGGGCCAATGGTCTCATTTCATAAATTTAACCATTAAAAACATGCAGTTAAAGAGTATCCAATTTTGGTATGTTTTTACTTTTCATGGGTTTTTTTGTTGTTTTTTTTTTTTTCTTTTTTTTTTTTTTTTCTTTTTGTGAGGTTTTTGTTTGTTGGTTGGTTGGTTGTTTTTTCCAACTACTTTTGAGGATCCAGTTAATATTTCACTCAAGTGAATATGTTGAGCTAAACAAAGAATGCATTTTACAGTTTTCTGTGAAAGAAATGAAAAGGTAAGGATATCCCAGAGTCTGCTCAGAAAATCTGATTTGGATGAATTAACACTGATTTAGAGTGGGCAATGTCAGCCCTGTCCTGGTGTGCAAGATGATGTCACTGCAGATATGAGTGAAAGAGAAAAGCAATGAACAAAAAAGAAGGAAAATTAAAGCTGTAGAGTTAATTCCAAGGCTTTTGTGAAGGAGCATTACTCCAATGATTCTACATAAATGATAATATTCATCTGAGAGTGACAAAATGGACTTGAGGTTTTGACAGGCTGTTTTCATGCAACCTGGAATTCAGACACTTCACTGTTAAAATGCCTTCTGCGCTGACTCAGAGGAGCTGGTACCATGAGACCCACTGCATAAATAAATACTCCCCCTATATTTCTCCCACAGCAAAAAGAGGGGTGTGCGTGTGTGTTGTTAACAATGAATCAGACCACCAAATTGTTTGTAAGTGCCTTTAAGACAGCATAGTAAATTCCTAAATTCTCATCCATTTCCAGCTAATGGTCTCATAGCAAGACTACCTTCACATATTCCATTCATGGATATTTGCAAAATTATTGTTCATAGGAAGTATTACTTCAGTTTTGTCAGTTGCATTTATAGATGGGCTATGTTGTTGGCAAGGTTTTTTTAGTTTGTTGTTGCTTTCCAAGAGCTACCCTGTATATCTTCAAATGAAGTATTTCTTCATAATAAGATATGTCAAACTTCATTTTGCAGTGAATCAAAGAGATTCTGCATTGAAGTGCCTCAGGAGAATGTTAGAAACTGAAGCGTGCCCAGAATTAAAACATGAGGTTAGTCAGTTTGTCCTAAATCTCAGGTTAAACATCAAAGATTCAAAGCAAATGATAAAGAATGCCCTCTGTAGCTGGTGATTGTTAATGACATTTAATTACTTTATTGTTCTGACACACTTCTGCATTCCAGTGATCTTTATGTTCCCTTTATGTTCCCTTCAAACCTGAGCCATTCTATGACTCCATAAAAGATTCCCTGATCCATGAGTCACATGCATATATTTATTGGAGAATACGTACTTCTGGAAACTGACAGACTTGAGGCTGAAAACTCATCTTATTTCCTATGCTTGGCAGGCTCAAGGCCTGATTTGAAATTGCTTGGAAGGCTTCCAAAAAAATCCAAATTCCAGAGGCAATGCCATCAGTGCTTCGAAAGGTGGCAGTCTGCCTCTGAATTACAAGGGAAAGTATGCTCCCCAGTCGAGGGAATCAGGTGATGAATGCATATTTCAGTACTGCAAAGTACTATGTACTCTGGTACTGCTATAGTAAAGCATTTAAATGGATGACTGGTCCCTTCCTGAAAATGAACCCACGCAAATGTTCTGGGCTGGGTTGAGCCAAAGTCTTTGTCACCTTGGCAGATTTGGGCTAATGCCTGTGATGTGGAGCACATCACTGGGTTATTTTGGTCAGTTCTAGTAGTAGCCTACACAATTAGGTTTCCTTATCATTGGGCCAGGTTACTGTTCTCTGTTTATCTGTTTCAGCACATATCATATGGTGGACTCTAAAGGACAACTGGGGCTTGAATAAGAAGCTTGCACTGCAAGAAAGATTAAAGAGGTGGATAGAGAGGAAGTGTAAGAAAACAAGAAAATTACCCAGGATACGATGAACCGTATATCTATATCTGTAAATTATTATTAATGCTGCTACCACTACTAATGAATAATAGCATCAAGGTTAAGCAAAGACTTGTTTTTAGAGTAGTCAGTTAAATTCAGAGTTTTTTAGAAAATAACCTACATTTGCCTTATGAAAATTACCCTTCGTCAGCTGCTTCAAGACACGTACTGTTAATCAAAATCAACAATTACTTTAAACAATATAACTGCTGTAAGTATGGAACAATCTTAAATCATGTTTTTAGTTGTGTATACATATATGTGTAGTTGTATATATATGCTGTATATATAACTTTTTCATACACTGTATGGATAATTCTGAGTGGGTATTCAACATTAGTCTCTGCTATAACAGTTAGGAATGGATACTCATAGTCTCTACTATAACAATTAAGAATGGATACTCAAAGTAAGGAAACAAATGTAGTAAGTATAACCCAAAAATTATGCCATATCCATGAAAACTGGAATGTCTAAGGAAAAGGAAATTTGCAGTTTGGTAGAGATGAAGGCTAAATGTTTTTGATGGTTTACTGTTCTACAGTCACGAATAAGAAAGGGATTCCTGTCCATTTTATCTCATTGTGTAAGGCCCAAAGCATGTCAAGAATATTATTTGTGATCAATTTTATCCATTCAGAGTTCAAAGCTTGCATCTTTCCCTTTCCTTTTCTTCCTTCTCATTCACTACCCTACCTCAAATGGCTACTAAAATTATATTGAAATATTGAATCTTTTTCTGACTCTCTTCTGCTCTGGAATCTGTCAGTCCTAGGATGCTCATCTCACAGGCTAATAGACAGAACTATCTAGTGAGTTATACCCATAACAGGAAGAGCTCTCCATCTCCATTCTTTTTACAGTAAGAAATGTCCTTGATACACTTATAGATAACATGTATACATATCAAAGATATTCCTCACCTCAGCATTTCACTGTATTTCTGTGTAAAACATGTTGCTCCTCTGGATCCTTTAAAATAATGCATATTTTGAAATTGATTCTGTTTATTTATGTGATGTTACATGGTTTCATAAGACTGTTTTATTATTATTAATATTAGAAATATTAGAATAATACAAGAAAAGCATTTTTTTTTATGCCTACCGCTCATAAAGAAATAAGTTTTCTTTGGAGAATACTACAACATTAGAATGTCATTACATAAATAAAACAGATTCATACAAACATTAGTATTGTAGTGCAATAGAAATGATTAAATGCCATGGCAAAATGGAATTATCAGCACCTAACCATGTCCGTGAAATATTTCAGATATAGAGGATGTCAGTAACGTGTTTATTTTGTTAAATGTAGAGCACAGAATAAAAACATTCACTTATGTGATTTCCTGATTATATTTTTTATTTCTTTACAAAGGGAAAATCAGTGCATGTGAACAAAACAGTTCCACTCAGTAGGGCACATTGCTCAGAGCATTCTGTCCCATTTTCAGTGACCTGGAAAGCACAAAGACTGTGTTGGAAAAAAAAAAAAAGAGTTAGAAGAAGAAAAAAAGAAAAAGAGAGAAAAGAAGATTTGCCAGTATTGCTGTAGACAAATAGTACCTTCATTATCAACATGAATTCGAAACCTGTTTCCTTGGAGAAAGTGATTATCAGGGAAATGGAGGCATGGTGCTCTATCTCACTATTGTTCCATTTGGGAAGTGCTGAGAAACAACAATGATAATGAGTTTGAAAAGCAACATCTCTGTTGCTATTATAACAAAATAGTAATAAATGAGAGACAAAAAAGCAAGACACTGAAGAAAGCAATGGGATAATGCCTCTCATAGGAGAACTCTTATCATGTAGGACACCACTGGCTGAAACACTATTATACTGCACAGTCTTTCTTTGTGGAATATTATACAACATAATGAGACATTATTCCAGCTATACAAAATCAATTAGAATAAATTTCAGAATTATCAGACAGTGACTACAATTCAACACAGCCACAATGAAATAATGAAGACAATATCGCTTCTTTCCACTGCTCTATACATGACCTGACCTTTTCCGCAGTCACCCTGTTGCTTAAGGATGCACGTCACTGCCTTCTTTACTCTCCTGTAAAATGACCATGTAACTCACCTGTGAAGCATTTAGCTGTCAGGGCAAGACAGAGACACACAAGGGTATAAGTACAGAAATTATTCATGCATGAGTGGGAGGGGAATTTTGGTAGCAAAAAATGTAGGGTAAGCTAGAGATACCAGTCCAAATGACGAGAAAGATCACAGAGCAGGCACTGTACAGACGTGATAAAACCTTTGCGAACAACAGGAGCGATTCTGATAGATTTTCCACATCTACAAGATGGCAGGCAAAAATACTGGAGCTCTTTGTCTGTGAGACCTCAGCATGAGTGCAGGACATGCAAGTGTCATTAGTCAAGTGCGAAAGGAAGAGCTGCTTGTCAGTGAAATATCCATGTGACTTAGTACCACGATGATTGTTTGCTCCCATCTGGTTTTAATGAAATGTCTTATTGGTGGCTAATGAAGAATTCTCCTCAAGCACTGACAGTACAACCTCAACTCATAATGTCCTGGTGTGGAAGAAATTCCAGCAGAGAGGTAATTTTCAAAATGGTGAAAGTCACTTTTGAGGGTACACTTAGCAATATTTGCATCTGTGATTCAAGCATGAATAGAAATTTGAACACTTCTACTTCCAACTACCAGATGGCTAAAAGGTTAAAATATTTACCTGAAGACAGATATGTAAACTGAGCAGACTTTTCAAAACATAAAATGCATTTTTCCTGAAAACTGGAAAGCATAGCTTTGATCTTGCTAAACATATACACCAGTGACTACCAGTTTCTCTGTGAGTTATTCTTAATATGCTAAATCCAAGTATGGAGACAGACTGAGAGAGTTGGGATTCTTCAGCCTGGAGAAGACTGTGGGGGAACCTTACAGCAGACCCTTCTAGTACCTGGAGTGGGCCTACAAGGAAAGGGGAATTGGTTTAAATGGGAAGAGGGTAGATTTAGGTTAGATATTAGGAAGAAATTCTTTATTGTGAGGGTGGTGAGACGCTGGAATAGGTCACCCAGAGATGTGGATGCATGCCCCCATTCTGGAAGCATTCAAGACCATGTTGGATGAGATGATCTTAAAGGTCCCTTCCAACCCAAACCATTCTATGATTCTATGATCTGTAGAAATCCAAATTAATTTCTTCTCATATTATATTCAATCTTTGGATATCGTAGCAAAAAACAAACAAACAACTGGTTGACAACGGCATCCTACACAGAATCATAGATCCCCTTGCCCCTAATACAAGTCGTTCCCCAGATTTCCTTTAGGCCCCTTTCATGTACTGGAAGGCCAGTATAAGGTCCATCCGGAGCCTTCCCTTCTCCAAGCTGAAGACCCCCAACTCTCTCAGCCTGTCCCTGTAGGGGAGGTTGTTGTAGATGCTAACGAGGCTGAACATTGTAGTACAAGCACATAGGCGGTAGCGGGGCTTTTTCGGGATGTGACGGTGATAGTAATCCAGCCTCTTCCGTCTCAAACCCTGTGAATTACATTGGCGCGCATTTCAAACGTGCCCTAGGGGGCGTAGACGAAGTAGTAAGGTATATAAGGTATTGATTACTCCTAATAAACGCCATTTTGCCACCTTTCTTGATGAGTCACGGTGGTCCTTTTGGCCCTAGCGAGGGTTTCGCTAGCACCTGGGCAAGTATGGGGTTTGGATTATAATTGTGCACGGCAACATATGGTGCCCCTGTGTGAGGCCGTAAACTCCGGTGTGCCTTTTCGTTTTCTTTTTGGGGATTTTTCTTATTAGGCGTGTTTTCGGTTTATTTTTTTTTGTTTGTTTGTTTTTTATATAGGAGTGTACTGAGGGGACGGCAGTGCATTCCTCCTCCAGCTGCTCGGGGGGACGACGAGTGTGCCTGGGGGTTTTTTAATCTGGGGTGTAGTGAGGTGACGGCATTGCATCCCGCAAGGGAGCGCCTCGGGGGGACGACGAGCGTGCTTTCTTGTCTTTGTAGAGATTGCCTGGGGGGGCAGGGGTCTCTTTTTTCTCTTTTTGCAGCGCAGGTACTCGTGGATTGCGATCGGGGGCGCTATATTTGCGGCAAGAGTTCCGGGGGGACGACGGGACGGGGCGGAGAAGAAAAAGTTAAAGATGGCGAATTCCAATTGACCACACCCCCTCTCGACCGCCAAGTGGACACTTCAGCCCCATATCCTTTGTCATTGGGGGGTGGGGAGTGCGGGCGCGCGGTTAATTCGAGTGGTAGGGGAAGTAGGCGTGCTCCAGACCCGGGGGGAGTGCAAACGTGGTGCTATCCCGGGGGGGGGAATAACGGGCGTGCGGCTAATTCGAGTGGTTGGAGAAGTAGGCGTGTTCCAGACCCGGGGGGAGCGCAAACGTGGTGCTATCCCGGGGGGGGGAGTAGCCAGGTCCAAAGGGACTCCGCGGGGCTGCGGCTGCAGGCTTGGATTGGGCAAGTTTCGGCCGGTGGGCCGGCCCCCTCTGTGTTGGCTTGCAGAGCTGCCCGCTGGTGCCGGCGGGGGAAGAGGAGCTGCCGCCGGGGCGGGCGGGGCTGCGCAGGGTGCCGGCTGGGTCTGGCCCGTCTCTGCCCTCCACGCGGGAGGGGGCAGCGGTACGGCTGCTGGCGGCGGCGGGGGAGCTCGCTGCTGCGATCAGTCCGAGGGCCGCCTGATCGGACCCGGGCCCGACTCCTGCTGCGCTGCGCCAACGGGACAGGACCGACAGAGCCTGCAGCTGCAAGTTGTTCGCTCGCTGTGGCTCCTGTTGCCTGCCAGTCATGCAGGGGACAGGGGCTCGATTCCCCGGCGCGGAGCCGCTCCACCTTCCGGCACCGGGCTGCCGGCTGCTGCCGCGAGTTCCGTTTGCCCCTGGCTTTAAACACACTAGAGACTTTAACGGCGCATAGCCCTGTGCTCCCTCACGATATTGAAAGCCTCGCATACGTGATTCTCAAGCTGGTGCAATATACATTCTGGAAAGAGGGGTGGATGACTGAGCTTGGGGGGGTTGTGGCAGCTGAACAAGATGATCCCTTTCACCCTGTGCATGGAATAGACATGCAAGAGGGAATTAAAGCAGAGTGCTTGGAATATAAGTTTAGCCCTGAGATGATGCAGCTGGTGGGTTTTGATATTCAACCATGTGTTAAGAAACTATGGAATATGCAGAAACTGGTAGGAGCCCTCCAGTGGGTTCGGGGTGCTTTGGGGATACCTGCTCGATTGATGAAGCCCTTGTATGGTCAGCTAAAGGGATCCGACCCAAAAGAACCCCAAAATCCGTCTAGCAAAATGGCTGCAGCTTGGCAAAAGATCTTACAGAGCTGCATGGAAGGATCGCTTGCACAGTGGGACACTGCTCGAGGCCTTGAAATGGCCCAGCTAGCTCAGTTGGTAGAGCATGAGACTCTTGATCTCAGGATGGTGGTTTGGCAGGATCCCAACCGTAGTTCACAGGCTGCTGTCTTCACAAACCGAATGGTCAGTGTGCAGATGCTTGAGGTGATGGCTGTGACGGTCGCAGTGCACCTCTGGCAAATGATACCCTCTAACACTGTTGCTGACTCCATCTTTGCAGCCAAGCTGTTGGCCCGCAGGGGCTGGGAGGACTTCCCAAGTTCAGAGGCTGCTGGAATTTTAGATGAGACCTTGGCCTCTCACACGGCTCCTGTTGCATCCTTACATGTGCATGGTCACTCTGAGGTGCCAAGCCTTTTTACCAGAGGTAATGTAATAGCAGATACAGTTGCCAGCACTCCTGTCTTTGGCCTAGGGTCACTGCAGATCTGGCAAACTGGTGTCATCTGGGAGCCTTGCTTGTCTCCCCGTCAATGGCTGGCTATTGCTGTGAATACCTCCTCTACTGTCATCACGGCCACTGAGCATGTCAGGTCTGGCTTGACTGCAGTCCGATACCATTTGGCAACCGCTGTTGCTATGGTCGGTTTGCCCAGTCACGTTGAGACTGACAATGGGTCCTGCTTCACTTCTCGTTTTACTCAAGAATGGTTGGTGAAGACTGACTATGGGAAGTGGGATAAGAGTTCTTTCCTTACAGGAGCAGTTGGTGGGGAGGCCGAATCTGGTACCTGAGACTGTTTTGCTGCTGTTGGTCTCGGTGATTAGTACCGCTCAAACAACAAGCGTGGGGACCTTCTGGATTCAGTCTAGAATTGTCGGGTCTCAGCCAACAGTAGATTCACACTTATCTGTATTTGCAACTTCACTTATCTTTTAGAATGTGTTCTTCTTATCCTATAGAGTGTGATTCTAGTTACCTAGTCACTACATATCGATTACACGTTAATGTAATGATGGTGCATGTTGCCGTGTGCTGATGAGCTGATGGACGCTATCGAGGCTACGGACAGAAGACTTTGACTACTGTTCACCATACAGAGAAGATGCATCATGCAAGAATGATGAAGAATAGAAAGAAGAATGACGAAGAATGAAGAGGAATAGAAAACATCACGGATGAGAACTGTTTCTCGGATGGCTCCAGACATCAAAGGGACTATCTTAATACACACTTCATTTAACTGTGGTGCTGTTTTCTTTTGCACAAATGTAACTTGCACTACTCATTATATCGGATAGATATTAAGGTTTATATAAATTTATAGAGTAAGTTATATTAAGAGTAAAATATTAATAGAGTAATAGAGTTATGATAAGAGTAATATATTAATATCGTTAGAGTTGCATTAAGATTAGTATCAGTCTTATTAAGGTTAGATTTGACTAAGTAGATAAGTAATTCAGTTAAACTGAGTACAATAGTATAAGTATATTGCATAGAACATATAGAATAATATCAAATTTATAGTAGATTATACTTGGGATTTTAGTGTTCACATTGAAAAGGGATAAATTGTTGTCTTGGGGGGCGGGGAGATGTTGTAGATGCTAACGAGGCTGAACATTGTAGTACAAGCACATAGGCGGTAGCGGGGCTTTTTCGGGATGTGACGGTGATAGTAATCCAGCCTCTTCCGTCTCAAACCCTGTGAATTACATTGGCGCGCATTTCAAACGTGCCCTAGGGGGCGTAGACGAAGTAGTAAGGTATATAAGGTATTGATTACTCCTAATAAACGCCATTTTGCCACCTTTCTTGATGAGTCACGGTGGTCCTTTTGGCCCTAGCGAGGGTTTCGCTAGCACCTGGGCAAGTATGGGGTTTGGATTATAATTGTGCACGGCAACAGGAGGTGCTCCAGCTTTCTTATCATCTTTGTGGCCCTTGTTTGGACCTGCTCCAACAGCTTGATGTCCTTCTTGTGTTGGGAACCCCAGAACTGGATGCAGCACTCTGGATGAGTTTTCATGAGAGCAGAGTAGAGGGGCAGAATCACCTCCCTCTTCCTTCTGATCACACTTCTCTTGATTCAACCCAGGATACTGTTGGCCTTCTGGGCTGCAAGCACACATTGGTGGCTCATGTTGAGTCTTTCATCAACTGACACCCGCAAATCCTTCTCCTGAGGGCTGATCTCAAGCCATTCTCCATCCAATCTGCATTTGCATTTGGAATTGCCCTGATCCAGGGGCAGAGCCTTGCACTTAGCCCCATTGAACTTCATTTTTTGTTTTAATCTTATATTCTATTTGACAGCTGCTCACTCCCACTAACATTTCTGTCATTAGAAGTGGGTAAAAACCAATAGTAAGGTCAAAGATCAAATCAGAGGAAGAAAGTTGTACAGCTTAATAGCTCTTATAAGTATTATGGTAATTTGTTTAAACTTGCAATTAACCATGCTTATTTTTAGAATTCATGAGATATATTACAGCATGATAAATGTCTATTTTTTAAATTTCTCCTATGAAGAGCATTTATAAATAGATTCAGCTTCATTTTTTTAAGGTATTAGAGACTATTCCTGCCTTTTAACTAGAGAATAGATAGCAAATCTTTAAAAACAACATTTGAAAATGAAACTTGTTATAAATCTGAAAACCTCAAAATAATGCAGACAAAGAGTTAATGATTCTCACTGACATGAGAGACTGGCTCAGCCAGAGAAGTCCCATAAAAATCTAAGACCCAATCACAACAACTATTGCCTTAACAAAGTGAATGTGGCCTTAAAATCATTAGAAAATCAAATATATTATCGAAAATTGCTGCTGGAAGAGCGACATCTAATATGTAAAAGTGTCACGGGTTAACCGAAAATCTACCTGCACCCATGACAGGGGGACAGCTGGCCCGCAGGGCCGCTGGCCCAAAAAGGAAAGGGAAAAAGGGAAAGGGAAAAGAAAACAGCAGCAATGATCTAAGGAGGCACACTTATTTACTAAATACTGTATCAAAATACAGGATAGCACAATATAATACAATATAATTGTAAATTAAAACTAATGAATCAAGCAAAATAGGAGAGAGAGTGAGTCCCAAAACCGAGAGGCCTACTGTAGCTCTAGGCAAAATGGCTGGAATGCTCCCACACGCTCCGAGGATTCAAGAGAGCAATTTCAGCCTGGGAGTGAGATTATATAGTGTCCTTATCCCGTGACTTATCCCTGACCATGATGTCCTCTGGGATATGTAGACTTCTTCTGTGAGCTGAACACTCAGTAAAATTATCCATACTTTACATGATGTTATGATGTGGAATACTGATGGCAAAAATACAAAACCATGACAAAAAGCTATCCAAAACTTGACAAAGAACACCTAGAAATATTTTACTAATAAAATGTGAAGTGCTTGTGGAAAATAAAATAAACAGGAAGCAGTAAAATTAAACAGAAGATATTGATTTTTAGAATGAAGAAGTGGAACCCTGGAAAGAGTACAATCTTTGATTATCATGTTATGTAAAAATATCAAAGCTATGAAGAAAACTTTACCACGTATCCAGTGTACCAAAACCATGTAATGCGTTTCATGCTGAAGCCAGATTTCATCCTGGTTTCAGCTGGGACAGCTGATTTTCTTCACAGTGTCTGGGATGATGCTATGTTTTGGCTTTTGGAGACAAATTTGCCTCATATATATATATATTTACAAAATAAGTAATGTATGATACAATTGTTCATCATCTGCTGACCAATGCCCAGTCAGTCCCCTAGCAATGGATGCTCCCAACTCCATCCAACTCTCTTTAGTTTTATGGTTTTTCCACATGATGTCATACAATATGGAATATCTCTGGCCCATTTAGTTCCTTGTCCTATTACACTGCTGCTCCTAGTGCCCCCAAGCCCCCTTGCTAACAGGACAGTACAAGGTGCTGAGAAATTGAAACATCCTTGGCTCTGTACAGCACTGCTCAGCAACAACTAAAAACATCAGTGTGTTGTCAACACTGTTTTTCTCCTGAAGCCAAAACATAGCATCATGTCAGACAGTATGAAGAAAATCAACTCAGTCCCAGGTGAAACCAGGACAGATACGTAAACCTTAATGCTAATATCCATGTCATAATTTTAAAATACAGTAAGAATAGCTTCTACATTGTCAAACAAAACTGCAGTCTTAACACACATACAATTCCGTAATAATGAAATGTATCATAGTGAAATGTAACATGAATGGATGTGTAAAATCAAAGTAATAGAATAGGTATTTATCATTAAACTTCCCAAGACTCTTAACTGGTTTTAATCCAGGTATCAGTTTTTGATAAGGTATTAACTTTTGTCAGTTTGATCTAAGGATCAGACTATCACACTTAATCCAATCCCAATTGTGTTGCCTTTGTCATGAAATTCCAGATGAGTTTTAATAGGCCTGTGTTCCACAAATAGCTCAGCTCTGCAAAGTGACTAGATGTAAGTTTATTAGCACAGTAGAAACTATCAGAGAAGATAGCAGAAACATTAGAATGCCCCATAAAAGAGTAATTAAGAGTAATTAAAAATAATACTATAAATAAGACAATCTGAGAAATTCAAAAAGTCAAACATTAGCTGATATTAAAACATTCCACTTCTGATGCATTGGATTGAATGGTGACAGCAGAAAACCCTTGCCCTACTGCTCCTGTGATCTCAGATGGCTCTTCTTTTACCCATCCATACTTACTTTTCAGTTATCCATGCCAAGAGTCACGTATGACACTCTTCACTGTAAATGGGCACCAAACAGTGGGCACCATTGGTGGGATGCCAAATGGTTGTTACAGAAAGTTGGCTGCAGTCATACAAGGATCCTGAGTTTGGAGGCAGTCTTCCATACTTGTTTACATGCACAGGGCTTACTCTTGGAGGAATCCCACATGTGAGCTGTCCAAACCGTGTTGGCAGATTCAGAAACACAGCAGAGGCACTGGTAAATATCAGCATCCACTGAAGTGTGTTTCCCTGTCAAGCCAACTGGGCAGCTCTCAACATAACCTGGAGTCACCTCATGAGCGAGGCAGAGTGAATAGTAAAGTAGTTTGGCCTGAAGGATCCTGACAAGGATGATCTAGAAAACTGGAAAGCAGTGAATTTTGCTGTGAATGAGTAAATAGCTCCTTAAAATGTAAGTGTTGTTATATCATGTGAAGAGTTAGGAAAGGTAGTGCTGTGAGTACATGAAATAAGCCAAATATCTCACGGTGCTTCAGTGAGGTTCATACCGTGCAAGCTCATCTGAATTATTTATTTATTTATTTATTTGCAATTGGTTTGTGAATTTTTAGCTTGAGAGGTTCATTGGTATTTGTCATGAAAAGTGCAACACAAACACACATCATCCTTCTCTTTATATTTCTAAAACTTCCTCTCCTTTCTTTTCTTCTTTTGTCCTATTTTTTTCAATTTCTTTCTATTCCTTTTTCTGTTTTTGTCATATTCCATCTGCTCTTTGAAGGATTTTGGAAAAAAAATCTTACTATGTGCTAGAGAGTATTCATTTTTAAAATTTACATAAGGAGGAACACAAAGAGAAATACAGAGCTGAGGAAAAGAAAGAGCATAGCTCAGAGTTTCTTTCAGGTTTAGTTCATTTCCACAGTCAGCTGTGGTAAATCCTGTGACTTCTACTGTGGCAAGAAGAAAAGAGGGGAGAAATGGACTTCAGTTATTTTTATTTATTTATATTCAGTTATTATTCATTTATTTATTTTTCATAAAGAAATTGTGATATCCTTCAGAACCTCTTTCAGGTTCCCGGCACCACTGATTGGTCAATGTGATATTCTCTAAAGCACCATTATTACCTGTATCTGAAAATGCATTTCCAAATTAAGAAGAAAAAAAAACACCAACAAAACAGCACTTCTCCACATAAATCAACCTGTTGGCAGAACAGTAACAATCATAGGATTCATAGCCCAGCGTAAGAGTCTCAGTCCCTTGTACCAAGAGATGAGACTCTATGAGGATGAGGGTATGCTGTAGACAGTACCAGCAACCCTTGCAGCCCATGGTGGAAAAGGCAGGACATCATACTATGAATATCATACTGAAAGGCTCCTCCAAGACCCCATGACATCAGCAGATGGATAGTCACTCTTCTGCCTAGTGGGAAGGAAAGAGCAATATCAGTGACATGAAAACTGCTGCTGCTCTAAAACTGATCTGCTTCAGTCCTTCAACACTTAAATGAAGATAACACTTCTCCAGAGGGCTGTGAGCTCAAATCCTTTAGTGTTTAAGGGCTGCTCAGGCAGCTCTCATACTCCTAGAAGCATATAAACCAGTATAGCTTCAGCACTTAGACATTGTCTTAGTGGAAATGAAGGTGTGTGCAAAATTTCTCACTGTCCTCACTGTTGTTATTTCTGCCCTACATGAAGATTACCATTGAAATGTCTTCGTTTCCTTTTTTTCTTTTTTTCTTTTCTTATGATATCAAATGAATCTCCATCCCAGGTGAGTCTTGTCCTTACTAAGAGGTGGGCATCTGCACACTGAGGATTCCCATCAAGACGACAAGAATTCACGCTGGTTTTGGATATAAATACACCTGATACACCAAATACCTTCAAATGCCTAAGTTTTAGCTGGATGGGCTGAATTAGAACCCTCTTCTCTAAACAGCTTGATCTTAACAAAACAGCATTTTGTTGGAAAAGAAGCTTTATCCAAAAAAGTGTCTGTCACTGGAATTCATATTCAGAAGTACTCTGCTATATGAACAGGAAGGGATTCCTTGTAGCTTCTGTCCCCATTGACTGTTCTAAGGACTAGAGAGATGTGCCAAAATGTGGGAAGGCATTAAATCTTTTCTCAGCCCTTCACACTGGGATAATTTCTAGTACTGGATGTGTGTAAGGATACTGTTAATGGTGGCAATAATTTAATTATTTTCTGAACTCTTAGAAATTAGCAGATTTTTCCTTCCAGCTCTCCTGAACCTGCTGCCTGTCTCACAACTGAAATACAAAGTTGAGTTGACTATCTGAGAGTAGGTGCTTAACTGAACACAAACCTCAACAGACTGTTATTCAACCATCACTTTCATACTCCTGTTTTCACAGCTTCTACCAGCATGTTTTCTGTTTACACTCTGCTTTCTATCATGAGATCAAATAAAGAATTGCTAAGAGTACAGTCCTGTGAAGATTTCCTTCCTCAAAACTGTTTCCACTTATTTTTCTGTGGAATGGGAGGAAACAACATGGTCAGCCCTTTCTTGAATTTTGGAAGGATGGAGTATCATCAGTACATAGTAATTTTGCACTTCAGTACGCTGAAGTACTTTTGTTCAAGAAATAGTGTGGGGCTTTTTTTCTCTTATTTGAGATAAATTATATGATTTTTGTATTTTTTTTCTTAATAATAGACTCCATATATAAGTAATAGCCAGTTACTTAAAATATTTGCAGCAGAGTGCACTAAGTTATTTGAACTACATAATACCCTTGACTTCATGAAATTATTATAGTAACATCAATGATTGGGAACCATGTATACCCTAGGAAATCTTTCATAACTTTTTCACATTTTCTTAGAAGTGGTGGTCATCTTTCTTGTTTCTATGCTATCTGGTAGATGGTGCCTTATAGTATTCTTACCAATGCAACTATTATAATACAGAATTTTTTACTATTTGGGCAGTATATGGAAAAGTTGGTAAAACTTTTTCAAGCAGTCCATGTGCATGAAAAAATACTTCTGTAGCTTAGACACATTTTCACAGGATGCAGTATGATGATTCTCAAAGAGTTCCACTTACCTACCATGCTTCAAGTGTGGCGAAAGGATCTCACACATGACTTCCTTTTCTTAATTAGGAAGTTGGTGAAGATTTCTGTATTAGTGCTTACATAGCCACCAAACCTGTCATAACTAGGCTGCTCCTATCTCTATACTGACATGTCAGAATGGAAATACTCAGCCTAGGTTGTGTGAAATTTTCTTTCTCCTTTGAATAATGTTAGATATATAGAGGAGATATAATCTTTTAAAAAAGAAATCTCGTATACTTAACATGCTTTAACACATATTTGTATGCTTATCACCGGAATTATATCCTTGCCAAGGATGAAAGAACAAAAGTCCCAAGCAAGTTGAAACAGAAAATATTTTGACAACTGATAGTCTCCAAATTTAAGTGAGGTCATTCAAACTTAACAAGTAACCCCTCTGGTTCTCTTTGGCACCTCTTTAATAAACAGGATCTTTTGATTGAAGGAAATATTCCACCCCATTAAGCAACTTTTATCTCCTAGTTACCCACTAAGTTCCCAAAAACTTAAACCCAGCTAGACAGCTTCTATACTCTTTCTTTTTCACAAATGCTTTTACACTCTTGCCTAGGTACTTCCCTTAATTTATTTTCTGAAGTCTTTCTTAACTTCACAAAGTGTGGCATTTGCAATACTTGAGAATGAGAAAAGTATCTGACTGTCAGGAGCATATGGCTGCCATCTGAGTGGATCATATGTTTTTCTCTTTCAATGAACAATTGTTATGTTTTAAAGAGCACTACATATAGTACCAGACCTTTGAGACCTTTCAAAAAAGGAAGAGCTACACATCACCTCTCTTTTTACTGACTTACCCACCTTTGCTGAATTGGAGCACCATCATCCTGACTTCATCTCAGCTTACCTACTCTGCTAACTCTTCCTGTGGGCTCTCGACAATTATGACAAAATAAATCTTGAACTTTTTACACTCTTGCTGTCCCCTGAGGCACTCCCGATAAGCATCTCAAAGCAGCACTATTTGTTCCCTCAGAACTTCTTCCAAAACTTTTGTTTGCCAAGATACCTGTGATAAACTAGACATTTGTTCAGTAGCAATATGCTTTCTCCTCCTTAACTGATCTGGAATTGCTTTTGCAAAGAGCATAACAGAATGTGGTCATGGTAAGTGAGTGCACATGTTATTGTGGGCACCAAGACAATTTTATTTCAAAGGCAGACACATGAGATACAGTTCAGTTACCTAAATAATATGACATTTGTAATGCTGAGAAGTATCAGAGGTGTATGTGGGGGGCTGGTGGGTAAAATGCATCAGGGCAGGAGATCTGAACTTTTCTGGTTTTGGAGACAAGAAGTTAAACCAAAATCCTGTGAAGTAGCAAGTTAGGCAACTAAATTGGACACATAAGGAAAATAGATGAGGGGCTGCTTATCCACCTATCCCTATTTCCCATCCCAGTTATTCTTCTTTTAATTAGGAGTCTATACATTCTTGGTTATTGATGATACTACCACTACTGTATCACTAGTCTGAGCAGTTCGTAAATTATGTTTACAAAAGAGCTGAGAATTTATTCTATGTAATATTCTTTTGGTGCTCTACAATTATTTCTATTTGCTTAGTCTACAGTGCTTTATATCCTGTCTAACAATACAGCTAGTTGGCAGGCTGTATATTAATTTATGCAGCTCAATTAAGTGTGATATTTTGAGAGCTTCCTGGGTGACCCATTCCAGTGTTTGAACATTTTCATGGCAAGTAATTTGTTTCTTGTATCAAATAAGATTTTCCCACATTGTATCTTGTATCTGCCATCACTCATTCAGGTATGCATATCTGACATGATTTTTGTTCTTCCTTCTCTGCACTCTCATGTTAAGTAGGCTTAGGTTAGATCTCCTCAAATCTTATCTTCTCTAAACTGAAATAAGTTGGTTCCTTCAGCCTCTCCTCATACATCATCTGCTTCAGTCCTTATCCGTCATTGGCAAGTCTCCCCGGATTTGTTCCAGTGTGTCCATGTCATTGTAGTCATGGTGTTAAGGGTGAAGACTGGACTTTCGACCATAGACTTGGTCTCAGAAAGAGAGGTAAGATTTGGTCTTGCCAAAGAGAGGCAAAGAATCACTTAACAACTACAGTCATGTTAGCACATCCTAGATTTCCATTGCTGTATAGATATACCACCAGATAATATTCAATTTCCTGATTGCTTTCTGGCCAGTCAGACCCTAGCCTTTACTCAAAATTGAGATTCTTCCATCCTGGGTACAGGCCTTTTTGTTTGCTGCAAGAATTCACATTTTGTCAATACCAAACCTTCTTCCTACTTTGGAACTAAATTTCTTCATGTGATATAAGATCTCTTACTGCTACTCCAGTGAGGAAACTCAAGTAGTTGTTGACTGCATCAGTAACTAGATATACAGCAAGGGGAAATTGTGCAAGCTTTGTAAAATACAAGTTAATTATCTCAGATAACCAGTATAAATTTTTTTCCAGTTTGATAAGCACATGGATGAGATTATCTTAAAATAAATGTTTTCATTAACTAATCAATGGGAAGAATCACTTTTATGTATCTGTGTTTTGCATTTGTTTCATCTTTCCAGTCTCTTTCACCCTGTTTATTTATTTATTTATTTATTTTGCAGGTTTATAGCTGGAAAGTAGAGCAGCCAAGAAAAAAAGAAGTACAGAAAAACAACTATTTGTAACAAACATATTTATAACAGCCCATATATACAGAAAGAAGAAAGAACAGAAACTGCAAAGTTACACTGCAGACATTTGTACATGTAATTTGATACAGATTTGGTAATAGATGCTGCCAAATTTAATTGTACAAAACCTCACAAATTCTTTTCTGGTCTGCAGTTTTGAGACCGTTGGTCACAGCCAAGTCACTTGTACTACTGCCAGTAGGATAAAACTATAGCATTTGGATGTGTGCTAGAGGATCTGCCATAGAAAAGAATCAGTAGAAAAATTTCATGCCATTTGTCCATTTACTGTATTACTCACAATAAGGAGAAAAACTCTTTATGGTGCTACTACAAAAAGACAATCCAAATTTAGTGAAGTCAACAGGAGTTTTGCTTCACAACCATATGGAAACCACATCTAGGGATGGAAAGTGTTAAGATAGATAGCACTGGAAAGTATTCAGAATAGTTCTCATTGAGAACCATTAATAAAGCTGGTAAGACAACTTTCCAATTTTCCATGTTGTTTATCTTTATTATAATTATTCATTCGTAAATAATTCTCAAATAATTATGACTTACTGGTTATCCTAGATTTTAGCCAAAGACAAAACCTGCAAACAGAATAAGAGGGCTGTGAAGTGCAAACTTGTGAGTCATTTTTGTGTGTGATAGAACCTCAGTCTGAAAAAAAGCACATGCAAAACATTTTCATGATACTTTCCTTCATGATAAAATAAAAATCACAAAACAACCCAGCCAAGTCCAGTTAAAAAATTCTAGACATCAAAGCAGACAATGACAATGGTTACATTCAGTAAAGAATATTTTGTTTTCCGAAGCATCATGTGAGGTCATTCAAAATTCGCTGTTATTCTTACTCCTCAAGTAATTAATACTGCAGTTCGAATTCCCCTCTCCAGTATAACTCCAGTTGTGCATTTTTCTAAAATACTGAACTTGGTTAAAGCAGTTTTGTGAAGCATGCAATTTAGTTTTAAACTAAATGAGTAAAATTTCTGATTGAAAGCAGAGAAATGGGACCAGGTTTTGAACAGATGTTGGCAATGTTTTGCTTTAATTGAGGTAAAGATTCTGAAGTTCAGATGGCATTCATTCTGTTGGGAAAAAAAAAAAAAAAGAAGTTACATTTAGAAAGTAATGCAGAAAAAATAGAAACATTTGGACAGTCTGTTGAAACTTTTATCTAGTGAGGGAGTGATGATGAATGGGAAAGAGATGAAGGGGAGGAGAAAGAAGGGGAGAGAATCAAATAAATTGGATAGTTTGTCTTTAAGTTGTCTGAATTTTAAAGAATTAGAGTTACTGCTGCTTTAATCATCAAGTCCTTTTTTTATCTGATACTTTACACTATGATAAAAGATTTACTTAGCCATAGAATCTCTTAATGCAGCAAATTGAAAATTATTTCAACTGCCCAAACTTCACTGAAAGTTAAGAAACACATAGCCAGGAGGCTTCAGACCTGGCATTCTGAAAAAAAAATATCACTTAATTGAATTTGAAACTGCTCACAGAATCTGAGAGAGTTGGACTGGGAGATATTTGGGAGCTAGTTATAATTTCCTGGTCTTGTAGACTACATTAACTGGCCACAGCTTTTCCCCTATTCTAGTAA
The DNA here is from genome assembly GCF_039878825.1 of Excalfactoria chinensis. NCBI lineage: Eukaryota > Metazoa > Chordata > Aves > Galliformes > Phasianidae > Excalfactoria > Excalfactoria chinensis. The sequence goes on along the minus strand of NC_092825.1, from coordinate 24,898,104 downwards.
GGAAGATGAAGTCTTCAAATCCTCATTCAAGTAAAGAATGGTGTAGTGTCTTTACTTAGATTAACATTCTTTCACCAACAACACTCTACCAAAGGAATTAAGAGGACAATCACACTGAAAGGTCTCTACTATTTTGATTTCATGACCAAGGAACGGCAGTAGCATACTTTCATCTCATTTTTCACTTTGAGCAGCCTCACAAGTAGAGTGAAACGTTTCTGAACTCATATTTGACATACTATCCAGAAGAAAGTATGCTAAACTGACACTGACTCAGACAACTGAGTGTCAAGAGGTTGAGCAGCAATGGTTCCTAAGTCAGGCTAAAGAGGTGTGTGTTTAAAGCATTCTTACTGTCTGTTAGACGTACTTATTGTCTGTGCAGCTCTGAAACACAGGTCTGCAGGCTTTAAACCACTTCAAACATGCAGGCAACTTTCATTACTTTGTGTAAAAACAAAGAACTTAAGTTAGAAAAAAAAAATGGAAACAAAAAATCAGTAATATTATCTTTCACCAGTTATGACTCACTCTCCAGAAATGTAAAAAGTGTTTTTAAGGATGACTTTAGGTTAAAGAATAATAACCAGAAGTAGCTATTTTGAAGTAAGAGAATGAAATTAGATGATCTGCTGGCTACTTTCAACATTATCTGGTCTACAATTTTTTCTCTAGTATGAGAAAGAACACCTCTTGATGCACAAAATCCTTTAGGTTGGAAGGAACACTGTGAGATCATCTAACCCAATTATCATATCTTAGTCATGATTTTCTAGAATTAAGCTTGTACATCCAGCTTCTGCACTGCATTGTAGGCCATTACTTACAAACTGGTTGTGACATTTAGCAAGATTTTGAAATCTGTCCCAAATAGACCCAAAAACAAAAGCAATAAAGTTAATGAAGTTGATATTTCCAAGAGAAGTTGCTGGCCTCCTGCTGACCAAGCATTTCAGGTAATGCGTATGTATGAATTTCCCCTTAGGTTTGTTCTCATGATTGGCTTGTCCTAATGGACCATAATTGAATTCATGAACATTACAGATTTTCCATTACCACCTTTCAATCAATTTTCTAATAAATGTCTCATTTAGAAGATACTTGAATTTCAGCAAGTGAAACTGAAGGCATTTTATCATTCATTAATCCTTCTAGAATTCATGTCAACTGTTGACATTTCTTTTGTTAATAATAATAATAACTGGGACTTAGATAATAACTCATATCTGGAAATATCCATGTCACTTATTAAGAGTAGTTCATTTATAACTTTTATAACCCATGCATTTTTCTTCTGTTTTGTAAGTATGATAAACAAGTCACATCTAGGGGACAGAAACAAGGCTCTAAGTGGCAAATCTACTGACAATAACAAAATGTCCATTCATTTAAGTGGGAGTAAACTTACCTCAGGTGACATCAGTGATGAGGGTAAAGACAGTAGAGTGCTTCCATGAGTAGGACTGTGTTTTAGATTAAGACTTAACATTTAGCACCATTAAGTACTCAAAGAATAGCTGACAATTTTTTAGAGCGATAAAGAGTCATATTAAGGATACTGCGGGAAAGAAATATGATATCAAAAGACCAGACAAAGAAATAACTACCATTAAAAGAAGATGAAAAGGAGGAGCCAAGTACTACAAGCTTTTTCTGTTCGCTTCTGTTCTTCTCAGGCAGTTGGACAAATAATCATATTGGCTCACTGTAAGCACCTGCAATACAACAAGAAAACAAGCAATAGCCAACATGAATTTGCCAAAAAAAAAAAAAATGTCTAGTTAATTTCATTTCCTTCCTCAGCAGGATGTCAAATCTTATGGATAATAAATGTCATATATCTTTCCTTTGGAAAACACTAGAGATTTCATAATCTGGAAAAGTCAACCTAAACAATAATACTGTAGAATGGAATACTGTTCACAGACTGTAATTATTAATGGTACACCATCAAGATTGAAGGGTACATAGATGTTGCTTCGTAGGAGGTCATAATATTATTGTATTAAATTTTGCCATTAAAGAATTGGTTGACGGACCAATGAATTTACATAATAAGTTTGCAGATGATACC